>NW_019154109.1:16155513-16536780 GCF_002288905.1 Enhydra lutris kenyoni | reverse complement strand
GAGGGGGGGGTGGGGTTATGGACATTGGGGAGGGTATGTGCTATGGTGAGTGCTGTGAAGTGTGTAAACCTGGCGATTCACAGACCTGTACCCCTGGGGATAAAAATATATTATATTTTTATAAAAAATAAAATTAAAAAAAATAATAATAGTAAAAAAAAAAGAAAAAAAGAAAACAGCATCAGCTATTTTTCAAAACCTTGTAATGTTCTGTTTGCTTTCACATGTTATCATGTCAACAGTATTAATGCGTGCACTATTGGTGAGTCTGGGAACATTGAAGAAGTCTATACTTGGCAAATTCAGTTTCTCTATTTAGATGACTTAATCTATTGAATACATTTTATTTAATTCTTATAGGTTAATAAGCTGAATGAACATGTGGTATAATTTCTCTTTCATAGGGAAAACATAGGACTGACTAGAAGATTGATTGGGCCAAAGGAACACAACTAGATATTAAGCAAAAGATTATACAGAGAGCAATCTTGATTCTCAGTGCTGTTTTTAGTCTTACTTTTTTTTTTAAAGATTATTTATTTCTTTTTAGAGAGAGACAGAGAGAGAACACAGATGGGGGCGGACAGAGGAGAATCCTCAAGCTGACTCTGAGCTGAGCATGGAACCTGATGTGGGGCTTGATCGCAGAACCCTGAGATCAAGACCTGAATAGATATCAAGCATCAGTCATTTAACTGACTGAGCCACCCAGGCACCCCACTGCTTTTATTCTTTTAACTGCATTGTCTACCAAGAAAATACTGACTGGAAATTTCTGACTGACTTCTTTTCAGATGACACTTTTTGTCTATATGTATAATAAACAATACAGTTAAAATCATCTATACTTGGAAGCATATCACTGCATACATGTACATAAGTTCCTGCAAGATAATGTAATTGGTCAGATGATTGGACAGCATGCTCATTTTAGACTATTAGAATTTGTAGAAATATTCAGAAATTAGAATCAGGATTAAAAAAAGAAAAATTTAAAAATTGGTAATATGTATTAGTTTTGTAGATATATTCAAAAGCTTTATGTTTAGAACATTTTTATTATAAAGAAAAGAGATGTAAGACTTTTGCTTTTTGTTTTGTTTTGTTTTTAATTACTTTATCTTTTTTTTAATTAATTTACTTTTTAAGTTTATTTTTTGTGTATGGTATGAGAAAATGATTCAGTTTCATTCTTGGGAATATTGCTGTCTAGTTTCCCCAACATCATTTGTTGAAGAAACTTTTTTTTTCATTGAATATTATTTTCTGCTTTCCTGAAGATTAATTGACCATATAGCTGTGGGTTCATTTCTGGGTTTTCTCTTGGTCTGTGTGTCTGTTTTTGTGCCAGTACCATACTATCTTGATCACTACAGCTTTTTAATATAACTTGTAGGCTGGAATTTTGATGCTTCCAGATTTGCTTTTCTTTTTCAAGGTTGCTTTGGCTATTTGGGGTCTTTTGTGGTTCCATACAAATTTCAGGATTGTTGGTTCTAGCTCTGTGAAAAATTCTGTTGAAGTTATGATAGTGATTGCATTAGATATGTAGAGTGCTTTGGGTAGTATAGACATTTTAACAATATTCTTCCAATCCATGAGTATGGAATGTTTTTCCATTTCTTTATGCTGTATTCAATTTCTTCCATCAGTCTTTTATAGTTTTCAGAGTAGAGGCTTTTTCCCTCTTTGATTAGGATTTTTCCTAGGTATCATTGCTTTCAGTGAAATTGTAAATGAAATCGATCCCTTAATTTCTATTTCTGTTGCTTCATTATTAATGTATAGAATACAATAGATTTCTGTATATTGGTTTTGTATCCCGTGACTTTACTAAGTTCGCAGATCAGTTCTAGCAATATTTTGGTGGAGTCTTTTTGGGTTTTCTACATAGAGTATCATGTCATCTGTGAATAGTGAAAGTCTGACTTCTTTCTTGCTGATTTGGATGCCTTTTATTTCTTTTTGTTGTCTGATTGCTGAGTATAGGACTTCCACGACTATGTAAAATAACAATGATGAGAGTGGATATCCCTGCCTTGTTCCTGATGGTAGAGGAAAAGCTCTCAATTTTTCCCCTTTGAGGATGAGATTAACTGTAGGTTTCTTGTATGCGGACTTTATTATGTTGAGGTATGTTCCCTCTGAACAAACAAAATCTAAAGCCAGTAGAAGAAAGGAAATAATAAAGATTCAAGCAGAAATGCATGATTTGAAATAGAAACTGGAAAACAAACAAACAAGCAAAACCAGTAGAACAAATCAGTGGAACCAAGAGCACTGGTACTTTGAAAAAATTAATAAAATTGATAAACCTCGAGCCAGACTTACAAAAAGAAAAGAAAAAGATGAATAAGTAAAATCACAAATGAGAGAGGAAAAATAAGAACAGTTATAAGAGAATACTATGAAAAAAAGACACGCCAACAGAAAGGACAACCTAGTAGAAATGAATAAATTCCTAGAAGCATATAAACTACCAAAGCTAAAAAGGGAAGAAATAGAAAACTTGAACAGACCAATAACCAGCTAAGAAATTGAATCCATAATCAGAAATTTCCCAATAAACAAGTCCAGGGCCAGATGGTGTCACAGGTGAATTCTATCAAACATTTAAAGAAAAGTTAATACCGATTCTTCTCAAATTATTCCAAAAAATAGAAAAGGAAGGAAAACTTCCAAATTCATTCTATGAGGCCAGCATTACCCTGATACCAAAACCAAATAAAGATTCCACTAAAAAAGAGAAGTGCAGGCTGATATCCCTGATGAACATGGATATAGAAATTCTCAATAAAATAATAGCAAACTGAATCCAACAATATATTAAAGGAATCATTCACCATGATCAAGTGGGATTTATTCCTGGGTTGCAAAGGTGATTCAATATTCATAAATCAATCAATATTATATACCACATTAATAAAAGAAAGGATAAGAGCCATATAATCATTTCAATAGATGCAGAAAATCATTTGACAAAGTATAACATCCATTCATTATAAAAACCCTCAACAAAGTAAGACTGTCTTGAACGTTAAAAGGAAAATAACTTGGAATATGTGAATCCTACTTTTTTTTAAAATACTAATTATATTAAGATTACCTTCTCAGTAGTACTGGTATAATTACACTATCAAAGAAGAAGAAGTTGGAGAAAATATAACAACAGCAAAAAAGACTGTAAATCTTTTAGATGACACCTAATATATAATATAATTTCATACACATATGAAATAAAACCATGGAAATCAAAAATATATTGTAAGTTTTCAGTATTTAGAAAATGTATAATAATTTTTATCTTCATATGATTTGTCTGTTTTTTTTTTTCATTTCATTTTATTTCTTTTCAGTGTTCCAGCATTCATTGTTTATGCACCACACCCAGTGCTCCATGCAATATGGGCCCGGCATAATACCCACCACCAGCCTCACCCAACCCCCCACTCCACTCCCCTCCAAAACCCTCAGTTTGTTTCTCAGAGTCCACAGTCTCTCATGGTTTGTCTCCCCCACTGATTTCCCCCAACTGACTTCTCCACTCCATCTCCCAATGTCCTCTGTGTTATTCCTTATGCTCCGCAAGTAAGTGAAACCATATGATAATTGACTCTCTCTGCTTGACTTATTTCACTCATCATAATCTCTTCCAGTCCCGTCCATGTTGATACAAATTTCGGTATCTATCCTTTCTGATGGAGGCATAATATTCCATTGTATATATGGACCATATCTTCTTTATTCATTCATCTGTCGAAGGGCATCTTGGTTCTTTCCACAGTTTGGTGACTGTGACAATTGCTGCTATGAACATTGTGGTAGAGATGGCCCTTCTTTAGACTACATAATGATTTGTCTTTAAAAAGTATATCGTTTCTCAAAAATTTAATTTATATCAGAAAATGTTTGACACATTTTATAAGTAATTGAAAATGTTATCAAAGCATGACTTTGATTGTTACCGTCATTCTTTTTCCAATAAAAATACAATGGCAATTTTTAGTGTTCTTCCTATTTTAAAAGTTTAAATGAAATGGTATCATATAAGTTTGTTTGGAATAAAATCTGCAACACACCCAAATTAGGTAAAATTAAAAAAAAAAAACACATCTTTGGATGAGTTGCCTTGAAATTGTTTAATTTCAGATTCAAATTCTTCTGTAATTTTCTGACAATAATTATCATATAAATGTGAGTGATATACTTAAAACTTGGAAATCTTAAACGCTAAGTCTTTAAACATTGGCCCCAAAGTAATCCATATCATATTCCACTAACAGTTCATTAGCCATACAAATCAGAGTTAGTATTAGACTTCTAGTTTCCAGTCCAAAAGGTTTGGAAGTTGTCTCTCCCATCCTCATGAAAAGAAAAAAGCCAAAGAACCATACATCACTACCTCTCTTGGATCCAGGAGAGAATTACAGTCACAGGGCAAATCAGTGCGTTGAGAAAGTGGAAAGAAAGGCAGATGCAGAGCCTATAGTTTATTAGAAGCAGAAGCAGACACTGGAGCCAGCATCAGTAATAATAAAAGATAGTTGACTAATTGCTAGAGACTAGTGTAGACTAGCTTGAGATATAAAAACTTCAGGCAGATCGGTCCTAGGCATCTCCTTCTTTTTTGTAGTTTTCCCTCCAGGTATCCTGCCAGGTTCTCACTCTGAAGACCTGAGAAAAATCACCTCCAACAGAAGTATGGGTAAAGTCACCATTTTGGAATACGCTCAGAGAATTCTATTCTCTTTAACAAAGGCTTGCCCATAACGGAAACTCTTTTACCAAAGTGAAGGAAGAGAGATGCCCATCTCCAGCCCACCCAGCCCCCTAGCCTTCCTGTCTCACCTAAGGGGAAAAAAAAAAAAAAAAAAAAAAAAGAAGGAAAGAAAGAAAGAAAGAAAGAAAAAGAAAAAGACTGAGAAGCACTTGTGAAGATCACAGCTCAGGGACACAGGCTTACTAAAAGTCTGACACCTAACTTGATCTTACTGCTAGAGAACATTTCCCCATCCCCCACATCTTACTGCCACATCAATGGGTTTATATATGATAACTGGGAATTAAAGCTGAAAAGAACTGCAAGCCTCAGACCCTATTCAAAAAGAGTCGCAAGGAAATTCAAGACA
This sequence comes from Enhydra lutris kenyoni, assembly GCF_002288905.1. Taxonomy (NCBI): domain Eukaryota; kingdom Metazoa; phylum Chordata; class Mammalia; order Carnivora; family Mustelidae; genus Enhydra; species Enhydra lutris. The sequence goes on along the minus strand of NW_019154109.1, from coordinate 16,531,651 downwards.
AAAGAAAACACAAAAGCTCTTGCAGAAAATATTTTAGTCTCTGACATCTGCAGCTAGAGCAGATATTAAACACAGCATAAATCCTAGTCAAATAAACACAAAACCAAACACCAAGAGCCTTTAGCCTTTAAATATAAAACCAAACACCAAGATTCACCACAGTTCCTAAAGCTATTATTATTGATTTTCAAAATTTGTCATAAGAATGTGCTATACCATTAGAAGTTATGCCAAGTATATGTGTGTGTGTTTGTTATTTAAACAAGTAAATTATTAAATTGAGTGTGTTGACTTTGGCCAGCTGCAAAAGACTACTGGACATTCTCTCCAGCTAGCACCTTAGGCACTCCGCTGGCTCCAAAGGCCCTCAGCCTCCACTCATCTCATTGTAGGTCATGACAACATGAACAGCTATCAGGAGGTTCAGATAAAGGAAGCACAACCATTCCCCATATAACTAGAGAAGAGAAGGGAAGGATGTTAATTCATCTTCACCTGTGATGTTGGCCTTCTGATCATTTCAGCAGAAACTTGATGCAAAACATGACAAATATGAGAGACTTAGGATATAGCTGCTGAAAGTAAAAGGACAATTTTTCTCCTCCATGGGATTTCAAGTTCCTGATCCAGAAGATATAGTGACTGAATCAGAAATTAAATTGGAGAGTAGTAGACAAAAGATGTCACAAGTAGCCCAGGAACTCTCAGGAGAGGCCATACATCCATAGAGCCATTACTACAGGACTGAAGGAATATGTGGAGGCTGTCTCTTTTCAACACTTCATCAAAACATGATCACTTATCAGTATGGATGAAATTAAATAATTGATATTTACAACAGGAGAATATAAAAAGAAAATAAGGCACACACACACACACCCACACACAGCCTTACACACAGAAGCAGCCAGTTTGGAACTTGGAGACTGAAAATCACACCTTTTGATTACCTTTTGGGAATGGCTATTTTAACTGGAGAGTTGATGTGGATGTATATAAACTGTGTGGGGGATGGGGACATTGGCACCCCCTTTGAAGTGAGCCAGTTTTTATGTCAGGTTTATGATGAGTTTTCATTCACTGGCAGTACTGGACCTTATGAGGTTTCTAAGGAGTTTTGTTCCTTAAAATAAAGTTTGGCCAAAGTGGAGAATGCTTGTTATGCCTTAAAGTCAGAGGTTCAGAAATTCCAAAACATAAGCTGGCAGATGACTTTTCAGTTAAAACAGAAATGATTGACCAAGAAGACATTTCTTAGAAGACCATACTCAGTTGTTATACTCTTGAGAGACCAGTTTGTAAGACTGTTATTTAGTATTTTGTTGGACTTAATTGTGGCTTTTACATAGAAATGTTTTCAGTTGTACTTGTTTTAAGATGTATATAAGCTGTGCATAAAATTATTGAAATAAGTTATTTCTTGTATCTTACTCATCAAAGTTTACATAAAAATGTTTACATATATGCCTATTTGAATTTTTGCTGGAGTAAACTTCTATCACTTATCTTTGAAATGTGAACATGCTTTAGATTGTACTTTCTGTCATACCTATTTTAATTTACATTGTGTGAATTTTGGAGTAGTAATATTTAATGGAAGCCATTTATAATTTAAATTGGTGATTTTCTTATATATAGAAAATATTTCTTAGTTATATAACTGGACTTGACTTTCATGTTTAAATTTCTTCATAATATTTTCCCAAATAGGTTTATTCCTTAGAACAAGGATTAAGAATTATTAAATTATCAGTATTATGAGGTATATAGTGAGAATTCATTTTATATTCTGGTCATTGTTTAGACCATTTTGAATCCACTTGAAATTGCCTTCCAGAAAAATTTTTGGATACCCAGATTTTAGTTTTTATCCTTTATCACAGAAAGTCTGACAGTGAATTGGAGCTAACATTATAATATTTTCACTGGTGTTTGAGTTCAATTGTACATATATCTGAAAACTTTTTAGTAAGGATTATTAGTAGTTCTTTTGTTGTCATTATATTACAGTAGGCATGTTTCTTATAAGATGCATCTATAAGAAATTTACATCTAAATAATTATAATGAAGTTTGAAATTTTTGAAGTATTAAGTTAATTCAAATCTTTATAGTTGTCCAGTTTTGTTATTTGATAGTATAAAAAGTTGCCAAAGAAAATTTAGCCTATACAATGCACCAATATGACAAGTCCCAACACAGTTGGGAATAACAATGGTAGTCTCTAATAATGTTTAAAATTGGAATTTGCTTATTGAAATTAGTTATAGATTATTCCCTGTGATGTGATGCTGACTTGAGCATGACACTATTGGCTGACAACCAGACATTTCCATTTAGTTTTGTGAGTTTTGAGAGTATAGATACTGGGTTTTATTTTTGGAAATATTAGCTGTTCTGTTTGCAAGGACTTGATTCTTTGAAAGTGAAATCCCCCCACCCCAAAATCACGTAATGGAAGCTAAAATGTAGACATGCCTAATAAATTAAGTTGGTTGGTTTATTTTGGTGGTAGTAGTTTTTTCTGTTTCCATATTTGAAGACATAGTGCTAAAATATAGTCTCATTACATAATTTTGTTTCTTCTGCCATTTGCAGTTAAATTTAAATGTTAAAAGTAAAATAATACATGGATTGGTGAACGTCTTATGGATGTTTAAAACTGAAGTCTTTAAATAAAATATTAAGAGATAGAAAAAGTAAATTAATAAGCCAATGCATGAATTGATGGATTATTAAAAAAAAGAAAACCTATGAGATTGTGATAACTTTCTAACAAATATACAACTTCCTTGCAGAGACAGTAGTTTGCAATACAAACTAGTTTGTGATAGTTTTAAGTGATTTACATTCTTCTGAAAATCTCTTGGTTAATCATGGATTACATTTGACCTTACTGTATAGATCTTAAAGGCACTTTTTCTTTTTCTTTCTCTCTCTCTCTTTTTTTTTTTTTTTTTTTAAAGAGAGAGTATAGGGAGGGGCAGAGGGAAAAGGAGAGAGAGAGAATCTTAAGGAATCTTAAGCAGGCATTACCCCAGTGCAGAGCCCAAAGTGGGGCTCAAACTCACAGCCCTAAGATCATGACCAGAGCTGAAATCAAGATTCTGGTACGTAATCAACTGAGCCACCCAGGTGGCCCTTAAAGGGAGTTTTTCTTAACCAAAGCAAGTTATTAGCGAAAGAATATTGGTCTTTGTTATAAACCAAATGTTTGTGTTGCCCTAGATTCATATGCTGAAAATTGATTCCCTGTGTGATGGTATTTGGAGGTGGGACTTTCAGGAAATCACAAGGATGGAGACCTCATGAATGAGATTATTGTTCTTATAAAAGAGCTTCCACAGAGCTCACTTGCTTCTTCTGCCATGTGAGGATGCAGCAAGAATACAGCCATTTATGAACCGGGATGTGGCCTTCATCATACACTGAATCTATGGGCAACTTGATTTTTGACTTCCAGTCTCCAGAAGTATAACATATAAATGTTGTTTAATCCATCCAGTCTATAGAATTTTGTAACAGAAACTGAAATGGACTAAAATGGAAGTTGGTTCTAAGAAGTGGAATGCTTCTGTAATCAATAACTAAAAATCTAAAAGCAGCTTTGGACCTAGAGAATAGGTAGAACCTGGAAGAATTTTGAAGTGATGTTAGAAAAAGCCTAGATTGCCATAGACCTACACTTTTAAAGGCAATTTTGGTGACAGTGCAGAAAGAAAAGAGCTATAGAGAAATCCTCAGACTTGGAGAATATTTATGTAATCCTGAAGAGAATGTTGGTACAAATAAGAGCAGTAGAGGCCATCCAGTGCAGTCTCATAAATGCAGAATATATTATTGGAAACTGAAGGCAAGGCAAACCTTGTTATAAAGTGGCAGAGAATTTAATTGTATTTGTGTTCTATTGTTTTGTGGAAGGTACAACTTGTGAGTAAGTTAGATATTTATCTGAAGCTATTTTTTAAGGCATTTTTTTTAAGATTTTATTTATTTGACAGAGATCACAAGTAGGCAGAGAGACAGGCAGAGAGAGAGAGGAGGGAAGCAGGTTCCCTGCTGAGCAGAGAGCCCAAAGCGGGGCTCGATCCCAGGACCCTGGGATCATGCCCTGAGCCGAAGGCAGAGGCTTTAACCCACTGAACCACCCAGGTGCCCCTGAAGCTGTTTTTAAGCAAAGTGTTGAAACTTAGCTTGTTTCCTTCTGGATGCTTATAGTAAACCATGAGAAGAGAGAAATGACATAAATATGGAATTGTTACCCTCTGATATCAGTCTGAACATTCCCACTCCACTTTACCTCTCCACTGATGTCTTCTGCCCCGGTAGAGATCCAGAAGTGTAAGATTTTACATCTCAGGCTGATTTCCTGGATGTTCAGGCTAAGTAGATACTTAGCTTCCTTTAGGGGACTGGTTGAAATAGGGTCTCCTACTTCTCCGCCATCTTGCCCCTCCCAAATCTAAAGATGGAATTAAAAAAAAAAAAAAAAAAGGAAGTAGAACTTACAATTTGGGGAAACATTGCAAAATATGAGAACACTAAGGGCATGGCCAGTTGATAAGATCTGTATGAGTCAACCATCTCAAAAGAAACCAGGTGCTATTGTTCCAGATCATGGAAGAATGACCCCAAAGGTATTTCAGAGATTATCAAGGCTGCCATACCAGTCACAGGCCCAGAATGCAAGGTCTGGGAGACAGTGTGGTTTCAAAGGAGGAGCCATGCCTGTGGGACCCAGCTGCACACTTCCTGCACAGTGCCTGATGCCACCTCTCATTACAGGCTCCCTTCACACTCTGGGACCAAGCTCCTGCCCTGTCCCAGGTATGATTTTGGTAGGCCCCAGTCCAGTGATGGCCTCCTCTCAGGAATGCACAGGAAGCAAATCTGGCAGCTTCCTCTAGCTAAAGTCGTAACAGGCAAGCAGAGTGTGAAAGCCCAAGGGGCATGTCTACCTGGATTTCAAAAGATGGAGCCACCTGTCGGACTGGAGAGACCCAGACAGTGAGCCACTATAGGGCTGTCCCCCTGAGCCCTGGGAGTGACACTGCTGCTCTCAGAGAGCCATAAAAGCAAAGCATTGAGTCAAAGAAAATAACTTTTGAGATTTAAGGTTTATTGTTATTTTCCCCCATTAGGTTTCAGAATTACCTGGGACATATTACCTCTTTCTTTCTTATTTCTCCCTTTTGGAATGGAAATGTTTATCTTATGTGTGTCTCACCCTTGTATTTCAGAAGCATGTAATTTATTTGGCTTTATAAGTTTCACATCTGGATAGCAGTTTGCCTCAGGATGAATCATACATACAGTCTTACCTATATCTGATTTTGATGAGATTTTATACTTTAGACTTTTGAGTTAATGCTGGAAAAGTTAAGACTTTGGGCTGTCGAGATGGAATAATTTATTTTTCATGTGACAAATGAATTTGGGGGAAGCAGAGCAGAATTCTAGAGACCGTGACCACTCCAAAATTTGTATATTGAAACCTAATCCCGGGTACGATGGCATTTGGTAGTAGCGTTCTTGGGAGGTGATTAGATTATGAGAACAGCATCCTCATAAATACAATTAGTGACCTTAGAAAAGACCCCAAAGAATACCCTTGCCTCATCTGCTAAGTGAAGACACCATGAGAAGAAAGCCATTTATGAACCAGAAAGACCTTTCCCAGAAATGAATCTTCTTACACCTTGATCTTGGACTTCCAGCCTTCAGAATTGCTAAGATTTAAGTGTTTGTTGTTTAAGCCAACCAGTATGTGATATTTTGTTATAGTAGCCCTAATAGACTAAAACTATCACTCATTCCTCCCATCAATTTACTTAAAAGCAACATGAAACATCACTACTTCCTCTCTCCCCACCAGGATCCCAAAAGCATAAACCTCTTCCATTTCTATAAAGAAAATAGAACAAAAATAAATAATTGCATATAAAAATAAAACACAAAATATGATACTTAAAACCATAACCAAATTGACATTTCACATATAATCAACTTCGATCAACTTAACCAACTTTTAGATCTCCACTTTTTTCATCAGAATATTTGTTCTCTTTCTTTTTCTTTCTTTGTTTTTGTTTCTGACTTTCTTCCTCTCCCACTCTGAATTTATTCCTCTCTCCTTTTATCTTCATTATTTATTTACTGGAAAAATTTTGATATGACAATAAGAAACTATTACTTAAAAATCTATTGTTGTAGTTCCATTGTACAAGTTTATACCAATCTTAATTGTTTTTATAGGTGGATTGCTTTATTTATTTAGGTGTTTAGACAGAAATATATGTAAAAGATACTTTGTTATGAAAGGAGTAATGAGGAATATGATCTATCTGGAAAAGAATCTGTATCAAGTACTCTAAGAAATTTCACAAAATTTAATAATAAATGAATAGTATCTGGGTAATATTGAGAAAAAACTCATTCGAGAGTTTCAGAGTTACCTTTTGACCACAAAATGTTAGGAAAAAAGTTATAAATCATAGAAGTCAGCATTATTGGATCTGTAAGAAATTGTATTAAATCAAGGTTACATATATTAAACATAAAGCATAGCCATAACTTATTTATTACAAACCATACATTTCTATTTGTTCACATCAGTGAAATATAGATGAGATGGTGAAATGAATTAATTATGAATTGCTTCCTATTGAATGAATGCTAATGTTATAGTTATTGATTTTTCTGTGATTTTTCCCCTTCAAATTCAAGAGAAAATGTCCTTCAATTTCAGTTTAACTTTGTTATTGTATTATAGTCTATGAACGTATATTTCCATTATTGAGTATTCCAGTCTATTAGACCCTTTATAATTATACTCTGAATACCTATCCTAACCTTTAGCCCTGAAGACCTATTTTTTTTTCTTTTTAAAGTAAAGCTTAGGGAAGTTGGGTAGTTCAGCTGGTTAAGTGTCCAACTCTTGATTTTGATTCAAGTCATGATCTTAGGGTTGTGGGATTGAGTCCCACATTGGGCACTGTGTTCAGTACAGAGTCTGCTGTCCCTCTCCCTCTACTTCTTACCCCATCAATTCTCTCTTTCAAATTAATAAATAAAATCTTTAAAAATTAAAAAAAAAAATAAGTTAAAGCTCATCAGTTTAAAAATCAAAGATCACAGTATGTGGGGGGAAAAAAGATCACAGACATGAAAACTAATACCCGTTGGTCAATAAGAAGCCTGAGTAAGCTAAGAAGACAAGACAAAAGAGAAGGTAATTCTAAAAATCACATGAGGTCATAATCAAATCTTCCTCTTAAAAGTCTTGACGGAATGTGAAAATCTTTTGTATCAAGGCAAAGGAAACCAGCAAACATTGTGAATATTTGGTGAGCTATATTCTTGGATACAAGCAAAGTACAGAGTGATAATATGGGTGTTTGGGACCATTTTTCCTTCTGAAATTATTATTGATTTAAGAAGGGAAAGCAGTGGCAGTAGGCTGAGAAACTGAGCAGAGATTTTTTACAGTTTCATGGGAATTAGAGGACCCTTTTGAAAGGAAGACTTCATAAATTTCCCAAGCTATTAATTGAGAATCTGAAAAGTCCACATTGGAATGAAAGGTGTATAAATACTAAAGCTTGATTTCACATCATCATAGTCTCTAACTGGGTTAACTCATATGGGATTGCTATTGCATTATGCAGAGAATAGCTGCTTGCCCCAAGAAACCATAAATGTTTTGAAGGAAGATGACAACAAAAGCCTCCTATATGGATCTCTCTCTCTCTCTCTCTCTCTCTATATATATATATTCATATTCCATGGGAAAAAAATATATATGTGTGTGTGTGTATATGTGTGTATATATATATATACATATATATATATACTTAAACAAAACATTTGGAACACAACCTTTTTAAAAAGAAGAAAAATTCAATATATAAAGTGACCAGAGATATTTTTTTTAAATTTCCAAACATTTAAAATAACTTTAAAATAATGATGATAAATAAATCTAAGGATATAAAAGACAACAAAGAAAATATTAGCAGATGTTTAAAAGGAGAAGCAAATAGGAATTAAAAAAACTAATAAATTATGAGTGTAATAGATTTCATGAGCAATAGAGATAATGAACTGAAAAATAGATTGAGAAATACTCAGACTGAAGAATAGAGAGGCAGTGGTATGAAAATATAGATGAGATCATATGAGATATATAGAACAAAATACAAAGACTAACAAGAATATAAATACTATTGCACAAAAGAAGAGTTAGAATAGGATAGAATCAATCATTGAAGAGATTTTTTGGAAAAAATAAGTTTCCAAATGGGTAGTAGAAATCATGCTACATATTATACAATTGACACATGAAGAATGCCACATTTAAGTACATTAAATAAAAACTCCTGAAAATTAATAGTTGAGTAGGTTTAAGTTTTTCATATTGTTTTTTTTTTCTTTTATATTTGCCCCATCTGTTGCTTCTTTCTTGCTTTATTGTTGCCCGTTTTTGTATTAATTCTTTTTTTATTATATTTTAAACAATATTCTTTAGGGCATTTTTTTAAGGCTTTACAATATGGATTCTTAAATTACTATAGAATTCCATGAGCTAATTTTATGCCATTTTACTTATAAAGTAAAGTATAAGATAGAAGTATAGTAAGATACTATAAGTATAAGATAGAAGTCTTAATAGAAGAATATATTTTTATGAGTCCTAGTCTGAAATCTTTACTACTGTTGACCTTTATTTTACTTCTTAATATATTATTCATCCCATAATACAGTTGTTTTTATGACAAATACAAAATGAGGTATTAGTTAATACCTCATTGTTCTGTATATTATATTTGAATAAATCCCCAGTGGGGAATAACAGATACATATCCCAAGAAGAAAAGAATCTGTTTCTAAAAGATTTTAATTTGGGCAACTTGATCATAGGGAAACAAACTTCACAGAATAATTTTATTATTTTTGTATAACCAGTAAACTATGTTTTATTAAAGAAATTCAAAAATGGGAAAACAGGCTTTACATTTATAACATATTTGCTACTTCTTATGCTCTTCATTCCTTTGTGTTTATTTCTATACTGAAATCTCCTTTCTGCTCACTCATTATATTTATCTTTTCCTGGAGCCAAATAAGAATTTTTTTTTTTTAAAGATCCTAATAGTATTTTAAGCTTGCAGATCATATAGCCTATGTCACAACTACTCAGTTCTGCTCTTGTCTGACATTCTGTAAATGATTAGGTTTAGCTATTTACTATTGCAACATTATTTGTAAAAATAGGTGGCCAGTTTGTGAGGCATAATTTGCTGCTCCTAATCTTTAATATTACTTCTTTGATCACATTTGTAATTATACTTTTAAAGTTTGGATCTGTCAGTGCTGAAATCCATGTCATATCTGGATCTATTTCTATTAACTGTTACTATTTTCCTTCTGATGGGTCACATAATTTGGCTTCTTACCATGTCACAGATATATTTTTTCTTTTTTAAAACATTTTATGTTGGTCATTATGGACATTGCTGTTGAAGATTGAAGTTTTATGGCATTTCAATAAAGGGTATTGAATTTTATTTTAGAAGGCAGGTAATTTACTGGGACGTGAACTTGATCATCTTGAGCCTTATATTTAAGTTTTATTAGTGAGACACTCTAGAGACCTTACTCTAGGTCTAGGGTAGTACTACTGATAATGGAGCCCTTATGGGAAACTCAGCTGAATGTTTGGCCTATTCAGTTTGTGTTTTTCACTCTGGCTTGTGCATGCCTCTAATTTTTAGTATAATGTAACTTGTGGAATCTCTGTGGAGCTCCCAGATGCCTAGTTATTGTTTTGTGCCAAGTCTTTCAGGGTCTCACACTAAGCACACACAACTAAATAAATACTCATCAATACTTCTTCTTCTTCTTCCTTTTTTTTTTTTTTGAGGTAATAAAGCATTTATTAAAAACTCTTTTTCACCAAGAGGCAGTTAAAATTTATCATTTAACACCCAGACCACTACTAAAAGAGAGAATGGAGGGAGGGCTAAAAACTATGAAACATTGACAAAAGGACCAAGACAGACAACGCCTGGGGCGGGTCAGTGCCAAAGGATTGGGATATTTCCTCTCTGAGGTTAGGAACAGTGGCGGGGTGAAAACCCAGAGCACCCTTAGCCGCTGGCATGGCCTAGTGCATAAACTTCTCTAAGAGGGGCTAGAGTCAGAGGAAGGGCCCTCAGTAGTGTGTGTTTATCACACAGGTTATTGGGCATTCTGCTCAGTCCACTCCACATTGCTGAGACTGTACTCTATGGTCATCTCTGAGAATGGAGTTTCCTTTATGCAAATTTTTAAACCCATAAAACTTTGGAAAAACAGGTGGTCAGCCAATGGGCCATCATTCATCAACCATTTCTATAGAGCATAAAATTTTATGACTCAACTATTTCAATCTTCCTAAACTGCATTTAAATCCTGGTATCACACTATATTAAGAATGTTATTGAGGGTAAACTATTCCAAGCTATTTAAGTTTTCTGACATATTAAAAAAAAAAAAAAAAAGTTTTCTGACATATTAAATAGCTTATAGAAGAACCCCATAAGGTTGTTGTGAGAATTAAGTTAGATAATTCATGTACAGTTCTTTACACTGACAAATAACAAAAAAATAAATAATGCTAACCACTATTACTTACATTTAGGTCATTATTTTTTATTATGCCTTTACTGTTATTTGTGTTTTATCTCTGACATCAGAAAAAAAGTAGTGCTATATTAACTTAAAAATGTCTGCAAATCAGGATGCCTGGGTGGCTCCATCCGTTAAGCATCTGACTCTTGGTCTCAGCTTAGGTCTTGATCTCAGGGTAATAAGTTTAAAGTCTTTGTTGAAAAAAGCCCCTACTTAAAGGAAAAAAAAAAAAAAAAAAAGCCTTGGAATCTATTTGTCATGGAGATGGGGTAAGGAGGGAACTATAGGTAGGAAAGACCTTCAGACCTCTCTGCCCCTGAAAAGCATGATATTTAAATCCATATCTAAAACAGGAGATTTTCCTTAATGTCACAAAAACATCATTTTTATTTTTCTATATTAACTCCTGTTGGGCTACTGTAAATGCAGCTTTACTAACTTGGGATTTATCTGTAAATTACAGGATGTTAGGTTCTCCTCTTTAACTTAGAATGACTTTATTAACATGATTAATATTGTAATGCCTTAGGCAAACATCATTATTCTCTTCTTTTCCATTCACTCTAAAATTCATTGATCTACAGTGACCAAAAATACATTATCATTATCTTTGTAATATTTTCCACTAGGATGGAAACCATATTGAGTAACCTTCCATACTTAGAAACTTTTCAAGCCTTACCAAGTGTATGACTAATTAATTCCATAAAACATAACAGTATGTTTTACAACCAGAGGACAACTCTAACACTGAATAAAAATCATGAGGACAATACAGAATAATTCACATAATCAAGAAATAACCTCAGTCAAAATACACGTAAATTAGCTTGTAAATAGTCTCACACAAATAAACACTTCTTTTACTAAGGAGACAACTTAATTGAAGTCTATACATCTATGTCAAAATCATATTCTATCACAAATATGAGTTACAAATAATCTAATAATCCAATAAGTTTATCCTGAGAGTTTTGAGATCTTCTACTCAAATTTATGTGAAATGTGAGTACCCTAATTTGAATGAAGAAACTTCATGTAAAATCAAGCAAAATCCTATGATGGATTAACTGATCTTTAAACCATACATACATAAGCTTTGAGTTAAAATAATTCTCAACTTGGAATATCATTCTGAGGATATATGAATATTCCATTTAACAGATATAAGTATTCAAATCTTCAATGTAAATTCAGATCAAATAATTCAGATCTGATGCATGTGAACTGAGTATATTAGATAATTATATTTTCATTCAGTTATATACTTTAGTGAAACATCTAATTATGTTTTTATAACATCAATATTGTTCAGTCATTTGTGTAATCGCTCACTATATATATAATATGATATATACGTTTGTATCCATATTACATATCATTTATATCTAGTATATATATTTATAGGTAAAATATAAATATATAATACATAGCATCATTGCATATCTATATTCACCTTATACATTATATATTATCTATAATATAGATAATATAATATAGATACCTATATCTATCATATCTATATTAGATACATAAATTAATATACCTATCTAGTAGATATATTGATGTCTATCAAAAATATAAATATACAGAGAGAGAGAAAGACAGACACAAAGAGAGAATTTAATACTGTTTAAAGTAAAGACAGTTAAAATAAACTATATTTCCGCACATACAGCATTGGAGAGACGGTTATAAACTAATATATGCTTTTTTAAATTTATGCTTTTTATAGATTAATAATGTAACCTAAAATTCATTTCTTTAGAATAATATTAATTACTACTATTGCTTTAAGAAATAGTTGGAAAATCATTGTAAGAACTTAAAGAGATATCAATAATTTCTTCAAAAAAAAAGAAGGAAATAAAAACATTTTATGGGCAAGAATCAATACTGCTTCCCAGGTCTAGATTATTTCCATGCTCTATAAACTCTGAGTATACCATAATAGAGAAGATTAATAAAAGTTTTTAATTAGTCTACTTTTCATAAAACGTCATAAGCAAAATGAAACAGTATACAGTAAACTCTGAATCAGCATTTATAAAATAATGGACATAAAAAAGTGTTAATGTTATTAATATATAAAATAGAATCTTATTAACCACTTTGAACAGTTAAGGGATAACTATATGAGGTTTTGATTGAATTCAGAAAAGAATATGCCCAGAGGGAAATCATATAAAAGTTATAATCAGAGATAAATTATCTGGAAAAATAAAATTACAGCTTGACATATTATTTGTGTTATCATATAAACATTTAAAATTAGATATCCAAATAATAGTGTGAAGAAACAACTACCCTTACATTTCTAGTTCTAAATTGTTACATGTTTTTTGGACAATTGTTAATGTTTTTCAAATATCGTCAACTAATCTGATACGGTAATTCTATTTCTTAGAATATTTTCAAAGACATAATTTAAGAGAAATGTTAAAACGTACATATGAGGATTATATTGCAATATGAATCATATATATGAAAATTTACAATATCAATAATGATATGATATTGATTGCAATGATGATGACAGCTAACATTTATTGTATACTTGTTATAGACTAAGCAATAAATATTGTCTCATTTAAGCATTATAGCCCCATTTTATACAGTTATTTAAGATTTTATTTTATTTATTTGAGAGAGATAGAATGAGAGAGAGAACGAACAAGGCGAGGGGCAGAGAGAGAAGCAGACTCCCCACTGGGCAGGGAGCCTGATGTGGGGATGGATCCCAGGACTCCAGGATCATGAGGATTATGACCTGAGCCAAAGGCAGGCACTTAACTGAATGAGCCACCCAGGCACCCCATTATACAGTTATTTTAAATAAGAATTAGAGGGGCACCTGCTGGGCTCAGTCGGTTGAGTGTCTTACTCTTGAACTGTGGTCAGGTCATGATCTCAGGGTAGCAATATTGAACCCTGCATCAGGCTCCATGTTCAGCAGTGAGTCTGCTTCTCTCCCTCTCCTTCTTTTCTGCTCCTCCTCCTGTTCATACTCTCTCTCCCTCTTTCTTTTGAATAAATAAGTAAATTTTTAAGAATCTGAGAATCAGAAAGCTAAAAAAATTTGCTATATGATGTTTAATAGAAAAGCCATAACTATATAATTTAAACCAAATTCCTTTCTCTCATTAATGATTTTTATTTCATCACCATAAAATATTAATTAATACATTGATTAGACACATTCTAATAATTATATGCGATACCATACAGTACAATTGTTCAAGCAAATTTGACTGACTTATATTAATTTGAGAAAATTCTGATAGCTAATTATTTTTACAAACTTAAAAAAGATCTTGAATATATTGCATAACTTTCTATATATAATCTTTATTTTAATTCATGGCAATTTTATAATGCATACATGTCCATTTGTGTGTGTGTGTGTGTGTGTGTGTGTGTGTGTGTAGAGAGAGAGATAATGAGAGAAAATGTTTTCATTGAATTAAAGTCAGCACATCTCTGCCCTTTGCGGAACTTACATTCTTATGGGGAAAACAGACACCTATAGAAACTAATATATTTAGGGGGTGCCTGGGTGGCTCAGAGGGTTAAAGCCTCTGCCTTCGGCTCAGGTCATGATCTCAGGGTCCTGGGATCGAGCCCCACATCGGGCTCTCTGCTCAACGGGGAGCCTGCTTCCTCCTCTCTCTCTGCCTGACTCTCTGCCTGCTTGTGATCTCTGTCTGTCCAATAAATAATAAATAAAATCTTAAAAAAAAAAAAGAAACTAATATATTTAGGACATTCATTTCTACATTAAGTGACTTATTTGTATAAGTGAAAAAAATAAAAAAACATGGGAAAAGAGTGTGGCCTAGGGAGTTGATATTTTATGCAGAGTGGTCAGTAAAACCTCTGGGGTAAGAGTTGCTCAGGATGATAATGGTGGTCTGGGTGAAAATGGTAGTCAGAAAACACCTTTGCGATAAAGTGTGATTTGTGAATTTGAAGAATAGGAATAATGCCATAAGATTATCTGAGGAAGATCATCCCAGGAAGAAGAAATAACAAGTTCAGAGGCCCTGTGATTGAAGTCTGATTGATATGTTCAAACACTGGCAAGAAGCAATAGCGCCTGAAGGGTAGGAATGGAAGAACAAAACAGAAGCTCTACATGGGGTTGGGTCATGAGGGCTTCGTGGGTCATTTGTGTGAATGTAGAATTTACTTTGAAATAAGATGCCTTTGATAGGTCTTGAACAAAAGTGTCATGTTCTAATATATATATATAGTCTTGGTTCTCAACATTTAAGTCAATCATGATATTAATAATTAGTTTATACCAGAAACTGTCTGATATTCATGCCAAAGTATTTTATAAAATAAAATTACATACACTTTGAGAGTAGAATTAATTTTACTAATTTCACAGATGAACTCAGATTTGTGAGTAAACAGTAAGTTTTATCTCTTTAATTAGTTTTTCCTGCTTTTCAAATTATGTGTATTTGGTTGTACATTCCCCTTAGAATTATAAATATACTACTAATATTCATGGTACAGCTTCAGACTCTAAATATGAAATGCTTTATATCTAGAATTATCATGATTCAAACATGAAGAAACATAGATTGTGACATGAGAAAACAATTTTAATAATCTTTTTTTAAGTTTTGCTTTTTATCTTCAGTGAATTGCTCACTTAGTGTTCCCTTTTTCATAGTGGGTTTCTTTCATTGTTATTGTGGGTCATTAATTAATATATTTCCTTCAAATTTTTTATCTTAATAAGGTTTAAGTTTTAAGGCACCTGGGTGGCTTAGTCTGTTAAGAATCTGATGTTGGTTTTGGCTCAGTTCATGATCTCAGGGTCATGAGATGGAGCCCTACACTGGGCTCCACACACAGCGGGAAGGTTGCTAAAGATTCTCTCTTCCTTTCCATTTCCCTCTACCTCACTCCACACTTGTACTCTCTCTCTCTCCCTCAAATAAAATAAATAAATCTTTAAAAGTTTTTAAAAGATAAGGTTTAACTTTTTGATTTAAGACTTTTTTAGAGAAGTTTCAGTTTTAGAGATGTATTGCCTCCCTGCATATACCCCTTCCCCCTACACATAATTTCTATTAATGGTCTCTTGCATTAGTATAATATACTTATAATATAATTACAGTTGATAAGCCAATATTGATACATTGTTTTAACCAAAGTCTATAGATTTACATTAGGGTACACTGTTTTCATTGTTATGTTCTCTGGGTTTTGACAAATACGTAATGGTATGTATCCAGTACCATACAGAATAGTTTCACTGCTCTAAGAATATCTTTTCCTCCATCTATTTATGCCTCTCTTTTTTCTGTCTCTGTTACCACAGTCACTGACCTTTTTACTGTCTCCATAATTTTGCCTGTTCAAGAATATCATAGAGAATCAGGTGTGGGTTTTATCTAGTTGGCTTCTTAGCAATATGTGGTGAAGTTTCCTCCATTTCTTTTCATGGCTTGATAGCTCATTTCTTTTTTTTTTTTAATCACTGAATAATATCTCATTGTATGGATTTACCACAGTTTGCTTATCCATTCACCTATTGAAGGGCATAGTGGTTACTTGCAAGTTTTGGCAGTTTTGAATAAAACTTCTAAAATATTCATGTTCAGGGTTTTGTGTAGACAAAAGTTTGCAGCTCCTTTGAGTAAATACCAGGGAATGCAATTGCTTGATCATTTGGTAAGAATATATTTGGTTTTGGGGGCACTTGGGTGGCTCAGTCGGTTAAGAGTCTACCTTCAGTTAAGGTCATGATCTCAGGGTCATAGAATTGAATCCCTCATGGGGCTTTCTGCTTAGCAGGGAGCTTGCTTCTCCCACTCCTCTCCTCTCCTGCTCTCTCTGTTGTTATCTTTCTCTCTCTCTCTATCTCTCTCTCATAAATAAATACATAAATACATATATACATAAATAAAAATATTTAAAGAAGAATATGCTTGGTTTTGAAGAAACAACCAAACTATCTTCCATATTGGTTGTACAATTTACATTCCCATCAGCAATTAATGAGAGTTCCTGGTGCTCCACATCATCTTCACTGACTTGTCAATGTTTTAAATTAAATTAGCCATTCTAGTAGATGTATAGTGGTCTCTCTTTGTTTTAACATACAATTATCCAATTGCATATTTTTCATCATATTTTAGAAGTTTACTTTAGTGATTTATAACGCCATCAGAATGTCCCTATTCATTTTAGTTGGGGAAAGGAGTATCAAGAAAGAAGGAAATAATTAGTGTATGGTGATGTTATAGATTCTAATAATTAGTGTATGGTGATGTTATAGATTCTAATATAGCTTAATATCTAAGACTTTATAATATATGATGTAACCAAAATAATTATAAATTCTATAAAGAAAGTAAGTCTGGGATAAAGAAAAAATACAAATAGATTTTTGGGTGACCCTGTAGTTCAAAAGAAAGGGACCATGATAATGGTATAGGCTCAGGTATTAGCTGTAGAGTTGATAAATAATATTTATAATTTGAAAGATTGGCTTAGTATGTGGTATGAGAAAGAGATAAATCAAGAACTAATTTCAGGTTTTTGGCATGAGCAAGTGAATATGTAGTGTTGCTATTTACCGAGATGGGAAAGATGATATAAGGGATGGGGAAAAGCTGAAAGCAAGATTTTTTTTTCTTTCACAATATGTTAAGGCTTTGTAAAGGCTAAAACTTCAATATAAAGTCACAAAAAGTACTCATAATGAAATCATTATTTCTCATTTTTTTTAATACAACCCACCATTATTACTAGAGTAACAAGACTGGAACACAGTTTCCCTGTAGAAATTCAAATTATTTAACTGCTTAAGAAGAACAGAGGGACCAAGGAATTTAAAACTGTTAACTTGTCTATTTATTCACATCCTTTGCCAAGAGTGGTTTAATATCCAGATGCTTGAAAGGAGAAAAAAGAAAAAGAAAAAATCCTCCAGTATATCTGGGACCTGAAAATGCAGCAACACATTTTCATCTTTGCATTTCAAACTATTCTCTTATAAAGCTTCATTCACACTGTTTAAACATAGATATCGCTCAGTTAAAACTTTTGCTATACTGTATTTAGCATAGTTATATATTTTCTGCCCACATTTAATTCCACTCTGTCTCTAATTTACATTTTAACAAGATCATTCTGGCAGTTGCTACTGGAGAATACATTGGAGTTCCAAGAGTGAATACATAGACCCACACTTGAGGCTTTTGCAGTGGTTGAGAGAGAAATATCAGAAAATAGTCCAATTTAATGATGACACCGAGGAGGTGGAGAGTTTCAATACAGTTAGTGATCATTTGAGTATGCATGGTAAAGACAGAAAGGAATAAAGAATGACTCCAGATTTTCGACCTCAAGAAGCTGAAGAGATGGAAGAAGACTTTACAGACACATTAAATTTTAAGAATCTCTGCTAATGGAATTTATCGCTCATTCAGCATTTTGCATTTCAGAGGACACACTAAAGGGCATTTGAAAAGAAAACAAGTTTCTTGAATCTTGATTGGCTTTAAAAATATTTTTATGGATTATTTATTTTTATTTTCATTTATTTCTGTAAATGTCTTTTGCAAATAAAAATGAACAAATTTCCCAAGTGTCTATATTATTTATTCATAGCTTTTGGATTTCTTGTCTTAAGAAAAAATTTTTTATTGAGGAAATTTAATAATATGATCTGTATTCTCTTTTACCATTTTCATAGATTTTATTTATGTTTATTTTTAATTCAGCTTACATTCATTTAATATGTGTGTAAGTATAATAAGCAATTTTGTCTTCAAAATGGCTGTCATTTATGTAATTAATGATAATAGATTTTAATGGATCACTGTCTAATAAGTATTGGGACATCTACAAGTTATATCAGATATCCAAATGGTGTGGGTTTTACAGAGAGTTGAAGTGGTCATGTATATATTCAAATGCATTCATTTCAGGAGCAGACATTTCTAATACATGTGCTAGTACATTATTACAGATTAGTAATGTGTTAAATAAATGTAACTTTAAAAATATTATACTGAAGGGCACCTGGGTGGCTCAGTGGGTTAAAGCCTCTGCCTTCAGCTCAGGTCATGATCCCAGGGTCCTGGGATCAAGCCCCACATTGGGCTCTCTGCTCAGCGGGGAGCCTGCTTCCCTTCCTCTCTCTCTGTCTGCCTCTCTGACTACTTGTGATCTCTGTCTGTCAAATAAATAAATAAAATCTTTAAAAAATATATTATACTGAAATATATACAGCATAGATATATGTTGGAAAAATTGCAAGAATGGATTAATGATATTATCATATTTCTTTCATTTTTTAGTTTGATTAATAGAAAAAGTGACCTAGAATATTGTTTTCTTCTTTATCATTCCACATATAATTCCTAACTACATGTCATTCTCTGAATGAATATTACTTTTAATGAATTTTGTTAAGACAAATGCTATATTTAAAGCATACTTTTAATATATAATATAATATACATATATAAATGCATATATATTCATATGTATGTAAATTCTATAACATTCCAGCTAAACATATGGGATAAATATATCCCACAGTATGCATAACATTCCAATTTTGTATATCGTCCTGTTACATTATAATAATAATATAGTCATTCTTTTGAACTGTGTAGTTTCTTTTGGACAGCTTCAAATGACATTTATTCTTCCCTCCTCTCTGAGAAAAGCAACCAGGAAAGGAGATAAGCATAATGCTCAATTTATTTACGTTTTTTCTGAGTATTCCCTCTATGCCTCACAGCAAACGAGGCTACATTTTCCTTCTAAGATCTGGCCCTGCCTAAAGATCTATTCAGGACTGGCTGCCTCCACATATTTACTTTATTTATGTATGCATTTGTGTATTTATTTACCTTGGTATTCTTAAAGTCATAAGTGGTTGTCCAGTGCAACTATATACCTGGCGATCTTTGCTTCCTTATTCAGAAAATATTGATGGAACAGTTTTGTTGTATGTGGACAAAACTCCCCCTCAAATGTATAACTATGAAATGTCTGTAAGTCGCTATTAAAAACTACCCAGCGCCTTTTTATTTTCTACACAATAAATGCACAGACTTTATAGGTAAAACTTTTTTATAGTAGCAACATTTACAGTGGTGAAAGATTGGAAACAACTTCTTTGGAATCTTGTGACTTAATTTTCACATAACTGTGGCTTTATTGTTACCTTGTAAATTACTAAGACATAATGTGTAGTTCAACACATTTCAATTTTGTTTTTTTCTCCAGAAGAAATAAACTCAGTAGCTTTATTTTCCATCAATTGCATTAAATATAATTAGTCTTAAATAATATAATTACAAAGCTTTCTTTTCAATCAGACCTTTATAAACTTGTACCAAAAAGTGCTTGTGATTCTATGTACAATATCTAAAGTGTCATTATGACCTAAAAGCTTTGTGCCTTTTATGTACTTTAGCCTGAAACGTTTACTGCTACTATTACATTTTGCAATTACAGTGAAGTGAGGCAGAAAATAGCAGTTCAAAAAATGTATTCAAGTAATGAAGTTTGAACCATTAGTTTCAAGGCTGTTGTTATTTTAGTAAATATTTAATCTTCCTAGCAGCATGGGTTCCTAATTGATCTTTAAGTATTATTGTTCCTGGACATTTCTAATCGACTTCTAATTGCTATATTAAAGCAGTTAGCAAATAAAGTGCAATGGATGGTGGAGACTTTTACAGTACACTAAATCAACAGAATACCATAAAATTTAGAATTCATTTTCATCATTGAAATTTGAAATGGAATACACTAGCATTCACATATATGCTCATCTCTCTTATTTTGAAGAGTTCTGCCAATCTGAAGTATAGATAACATATTCCATTTATGTCAAATTAAATGTCACATGTCCAGTAAATTTTAAGGTGATTTAAAATCTCTTAATGGTTCTTTATATCTTTTTGATAGCAGGTGAACCACTTTTATTAATTTATGAGGAATTTATTGAGCATCTACATAACATGCCAACTGTTATAAACTAGAGAAATATAACACAGAATCTTCCACTTATTGCTTATAATAGTTACAGGGACACATGGACGCAACTCTGACATCAAACTTAGGATCTATTTCTCCTTTTCCTTACAAGTTTTACTGTTACTGGTTGTCTCACTATCTGTTACTTTCCACTGTATTCAGTTGTTATAGTTACTAACACTCTTAAAATGTGATACTGTTTTCCAGAGAGTTTCTAACTATTGCAATATGATAGGATTTTATATTTGGTTTATCCTGGATACAGTCTTTCTTGGACATTTTTTGTTTCTTCTGTAGATAAACACATTATGGACTTGTGTCAATATAGCCCTACCTCTGTGGATTTTTAAAAAAAATTTTTTAATGCAGTTATCAGAAATGTAGTGTTTTATTTATTTTTTTTCTAGAGTTATAATTTGTAAGGAGTGAGTGGCCAGAACGTAGTTTGACCCCACATATAAAATATCACTTGAGAACAAACGTTATACAGAAGGAAAAGGAGATGAGGGCACAGTGAGAGATACAAGATCCTGGTGATTGGGTTTGAGCTCTAGTATTCAGCTCTATTTGAAGATGATAAAGTACTCTCCTTCCAGTTCCATGAATGAATCCCTGCATTTGCTGATTTTTTTGTTGTTGTTGTTAGATTTTTGTCATATAGAAAGATTATCTAATGAAATCATTAAGTAGGTAATGGTTGCTAGGTTGTTGGCAGTGAGCTATGTAATTTTCTAAAATAGGTTGTGCTAGAAGTAGGAGGCCAGAGGGTTTTGTTTCCCTGGGTAGAAAGTCAGAAATCCTAATCCAACAATAACAAAATATGTGGCTATTGAAAACTTTGTTGTTTCTTCTTGTTCAGACCATACAGTTATTAATGCTAAAGGCTGTGATATATCAGAAAAAATATCAAAATGTCAGGGAGATTCAGTAAAAAAGAGAAGAACCTGTAACAAAGAGTCAAACAATTGTCCTGACACATTTGAAATGAGAGACAGATTCTGCCCTTATAAAGAAGACACTATGCCTGAAGTTAGTGAGCCAAGGTGTTTGAGAGAGAGGGTTGTGTACCTTGCAGGGTTTGAAAAGTGGAATTCTCTTTCTAAAATTCAAGTTGATAATGGAGAGGTAAGGGAGCTAGGAAAAATAGGCAATGTGACTAAGACCCATTTTAGCTGTTTTCTCAGCCACTGCAAAACTTCACTGTAAAGAGTAAGCCACAGTCTGTTTTCTGTGTCTATGAATTTGCTTTGTTTCGGATTTCGCGTGTAAGTGAGATCATACAATGTTTGTTCTTGTCTAATGAAATAGATAAAGGATGTCCAAAGGTACAAATTTCCAGTTGTAAAATTAATAAATTTGGGGGATGTATATACGACATGGTACGTACAGTTAACAATACTGTACTGTATATTTGAAAGTTCCTAGTAGGTCTAAATAGTTCTCTTCACAAGAAAAAAAAAACTGTAACAATGTGAGGTGATGGATATTAACTAAACTTATTGTCATCATTTCACAATATATCTATATCAAAACATCATGTTATACACCTAAAACTAATACAGTGTTATATGTCAATTATGTCAATGAAACTAAAAACAAACAAAACAACAGAAAAAAGAGTAAACCTTTAGGATGCAGCTAAGAGGAAGAAGAAATGGCCAAAAATGACAGTGATTAAAGTAGCAGTCACTTAGCTTCAGGCAAGGAAACTAAGTGGAACATTGATATCCATTATTTAAGGACAAAAATCCTAAAGACAGATCTTATTTAAAGATAACAAAACTGAAGTTTGGGCTACTAACAACACATGGATTGGAAAGACATAAACATTGACTAAATGACTGCTAAAGTATTTTAGGGGGTTGCAATCTGTCCAACACAGGCTGGTGTGATGAGTGGCTGTGTTTGAAAATAAGGCAATACAGAGGAAAAGAAGAGGAGAGAGTGAAACTGAAAGAGTGCTGATGTCTTCCTCTGAGCCCTGGCAGCCAACTCTTTTCCAGAGTCCCACTTACAGAAACAGGGTAACCCGGCCCCTTCCTCCCCACTGCACACCATGCTGAGTTCAAGGGATAGCTTTTGTAACAAGAAACATTTCATTCATCCTTGTTCAGGCAACTATCTAAATATCTATCTACCTTATTTATTGATTTTTGTCAGGTTTCCCGTCCTTGAATAGTTGAAAATTAGAGGAGTATTTAATGCCTAAGCATGGAAGAATGATAGAAATTCAAAGACAAGCTATTTGATTGACATTGAACGTGGAAGGAGGGCATGAAGTGTAAATACATATATCTAATTCCCATAGTACTTCTACTTAAATTAAGTCTCTTTATCTTTTCTTTCCTTTTTTTTTTTTTATAAATGTGTTCCATTTTTCCAAGATTTAAAGATAATTTTGGTATGTTTAAATGTATAAGATTACTCCCCATGATTTTATTTGGCTCTTGACATATATCATAAATTCTAAAAACATGTGGTAGTATATTTTAAACTGTTGTATTGCATTATTAAGTTATTTAATGTCACTTACTGAAGAATCATCTTTTATTTTTACATAACACACAATAGTAGTAAGACTTATAATACATATGACTCATACTTTTGCAGAAAAATATTTTAGAGTTTGATTTTCTTCGTAATTAACCTTCATAACTTTAATATAGATATGTAAAAGTGCCTGTAAAAAGATTGAATTATTCTCTTTATTAAGTTAAGCATTGCTTTTGTTTTTGTCTCTGACTGATTTTTTAATTGATTTTACATGCACTAATAATTGTGAGGAAATCATGTGATTAAAACTATCAGTATTCGTTTTTAAAGTATAGACAATTAGAAATTAGATAATGGCTGTTTTCTCATTTCGTTTGAGGTCACTGGATATCTGAGTTGATTGTATCCTACTATTTTCTCCTCTGAGATTGTGAATAGTAGTTAATTGCTAATGCCCTCTTCATTTTATATTTATATTTTGTCATACAAAAGTAGACAATCAAAAGTTTCTGGAACTATGACTATGTGAGTAAAAATTCTTCTTTGCGATGTATTAACTATTTCAATAGATTTTTACCAAACTTCAGTTGAGACTCATATTACCAGGTTAGGGATTCATTGTTCTATTACAGCTAAAGTAGTTTATGTTCAATTTAGGGAAGCACTGAATACCATAAATCTGAAAAGATGAGATGGTCATACCCATTGACTACTGGAGTCAAGATAAATCTAGTTTTCATTGAAATTGCTTATTAAATCTGGTCAATTTCTAAGAGATAATTTATTTCCTCATTATAGTGGTGATGAGAGTAGTAGCTGCAGAACTGTTTAATTATGAAAAAAATACATGCTGAATAACTGGCTAATTAAAGTCACTAAACTTCTTGATGTTTTTCCTAATTAAGCCTGAGGGAAATGGAGGGGGTATTTCCAATTACCATAAACCATGTAAATACACTGATTGCTGCAATCTGAAATTTGTCTTTACAGTTAAAGATCTGGAAGTCACAGTGCATCCAGAGAGAAATAACCTAATCTGATCCTTTATTTTTATATAAAAAATAAGCTAGTAAATTTGCCTCTGAAATATGTCATTTTGGAAGGACAAAAAGTCAACAGAAGAAGAAAGGAGTGGTTTCGAGTAAAAGACCCATGACATCAGAGAAATACAATATGACTCTTTAAATTGACAATATCTGGGGCACCTGGGTGGCACAGTGGGTTAAAGCCTCTGCCTTCAGCTCGGGTCATGATCCCAGGGTCCTGGGATCGAGCCTGGCATCGCATGATCCCAGGGTCCTGGGATCGAGCCCCGCATCGGGCTCTCTGCTCAGTGGGGAGCCTGCTTCCTCCTCTCTCTCTGCCTGCTTCTCTGCCTACTTGTGATCTCTGTCTCTCAAATAAATAAAATCTTTAAAAAAACAAAAATAAAAAAATAAATAAATTGACAATATCTAACACAAGGTATGGTAAGAATTTTTTTTCACTATTTTATAGAGGAAAAAATATAAATTTGATTCTTGAAATAATCAGGACAAGGAAAAGTTTCCAAAACAGGGAAAAAAAACGCCATGTTCTCTATAAGAATCTTCATTAATTATTTTCAATTACAGTTAATTAAAAAGTGACAGGTGGTAGACCATTCAGCTGGGAAATTTTAACAATTTTTAAGATTTACTAGAAATATGAATGAACATTTTCTTTAGTGAAAAATTTCTTGATGGAAATATGTGATATTGAATTTTAAATATTTAATCATTTGATTAATGAATACTCATACAGGCATACCTTATTCTATTTCTTTGCTTCATTGTGCTTCATGGAGATTGCATTTTTTTTTACAAATTGAAGGCTTGGGGTAACCCTGCATCCAGCAAGTCTGTCAGTGCTGTTTTTCCAACAGCATTTATTCACTTTGTGTCTCTGTATTACATCTTAGTAATACTTTCAATATTTCAAATGTTTTTATTATTATTTGTTATGGTGGTCATTGATTTTTGATGTTACCATTGCAGTTGTTTTGGGACACCACAAACCACATCCATATAAGACAGAGAACTTAACTGGAAGGCATGCAAAAAAGCAAAGACAGGCCAAAAATTAGGCCTCTTGAGCCAAAAAGCCACATTGTGAATGTAAAGGAAAAGTTTTTGAAGGAAATTAAAAATGCTTCTTCAGTGTACACACAAGTGACAAGAAAGCAAGACGACCTTATTGCTGAGATGGGGAAAGTTTTAGAGATGGGGAAAGGTTTTAGAATAGAATTTGGATAGAATTTGAAACCAGCCATATAATCCACTTAAATTAAAGCCTAATGTACAGCAAGTCCTTAACTGTCTTCAATCCTATGACTCAGCAAGATGAGCAAGCTACAGAAGAAAAGTTTGAAGCCAGCAGAGATTGTTTATGAGGTTTGAGGAAAGAGGCTCTCTCCATAACAGAAAAGTACAATGTGGTGTAGCAGGTACTGATGGAGAAGCTGCAGCAAACTATCCAGAAAATCTAGCTAAGATAACTAATGAAGGTGCCTACAGTGAACAACAGATTTCAAAGTACGTGCCACAGTCTTCTATTGAAAGATGCCATCTAGGACTTTCATAACTAGAGAGGAGAAGATAATCCCTGGCTTCAAATCTTCAAAGGACAGGCTTGCTCTTGTTAGGGGCTGATGTAGCCAACGACTTTAACTTGCAGCCAGAGTTCACTTACCATTGTGAAAATCCTGGGCCCTTGAGAATTATGCTAAATCTATTCTGTGTTCTTCAAAGGGAACAACAAAGGCTGGGTGACAGCACATCTGTTTACGTGGTTTGCTGAAGAGTTTAGGACTCCTGTTGAAGCCTAACACTCAGAAAAAAGATTATTTTTAAAATATGACTACCTATTGACCATGCATCCTGTCACCCAAGGTGTGGTTGGGATGTATAGTAATGTCAGTGGTGTTTTCATGCCTGCTAACACAGCATCCATTCTGCAACCCATGGATCAAGGAGTCATTTCTACTTTTAAGTCTTATTATTTAAGAAATATATTCAGTGATACTATAGCTGCTGTAAAAACTGATTTCTCTGATATATCTTGCGAAGTATATTGAGAACCTTCTGGTAAAGAGCCACAATTCTAGATGCCATTAAGAACATTCATGATCCAGGGGTGCTTGGGTGGCTCAGTGGGTGAAGCCTCTGTCTTCGGCTCAGGTCGTGGTCTCAGGGTCCTGGGATCAAGCCCCACATCGGTCTCCTTGCTCAGTGAGGAACCTGCTTCCCCCTCTCTCTCTCTGCCTGTCTCTCTGCCTACTTGTGATCTCTGTCAACTAAATAAATAATATCTTAAAAAAAAAGAACATTCATGATCCATGGGAAGAAGTTAAAATGCCAACATTAAGAGCAGTGTTTGCAAGAAGATTCCAAACCTCATGGATGATTTTGAGGGATTCAAGATTCTGATGGAGGGAGTAACCATAAATGTGTTGGAAATAGCAGGACAATTAGAATTAGAAGTGAAGCCTCAAGATGTGACTGAATTGAGGTAATCTCATGATTAAAATTTTAGTAGATGAAGTTTTCTTCAAAAGGATGAGCAAAGAAAGTGGTTTCTTGAGATGCAGTCTACCTCTGGTGAAGATGCTGTAAAGACTGTTGAAATGTCAAGGAAGGATTTAGAATATTACATTAGTTTAGTTGATAAACAGTGGCATGTTTCAAGAAGATGGACTCAAATTTGAACAAGTTCTACAGTATGTAAAGTGCTATTAAACAGCATTTCATGCTACAGAGAAATTGTGAAAGGAAGAGTCAGTCAATGTGGCAAACTTTATTGTTTTCTATTTTAAGAAATTGCATAGCCACCCTAACCTTTAGCAACTACCAGCACCCTGGTGAGGCTACAGCCGTCAATATGAAGTCAAGACCTTCCACCACCAAAAAGATTATAACTCACTGAAAGCTTAGATGATGGTTAGCATTTTAAATGGTTGTGAGGAGTAAAGGAAATATGGCTTTTGAATATTATAATGAAAGTTTTAGTTGGGTTAGTATGTGGGAGAGTGTGGTTTTCTGAAGATAGAGAAGACAGAAAAATATATAGGCTCGAGAAAAAAAAAAGTTTAGCTTTGGACATGTTGAGTTTGATGTGATAGCAAGAAAATATTCAAAAGTAACTTCAGAAGGACTTGATAAGTTTGGAATGAGGTTGAAGAGTGGAAAGATGAAGAGTGGAAAGATGAAGCAAGCAACAGAAAGGGTGTAGACAATGGATGACTCACTGTGAAATAGCTTTATATTAATATATAATATATATATATTATATATATATAATATTATATATGAATATAATATTCCAACTTCCACAGGAGATAAAGGAAATGCTCAGATAGCCCTAACTTGTGGTCACTTTTGAAAATACATATATAATAATATTAGATTAAAGTGGAAAGATGTATTCAACAGAGAATTAGGCAATCATAGCAAATTGACTTTCTTAAATATAAAAATAAATATACACAAAGATAAACTTGAAATGGATAAAAGACCTCAAAATGAGGCAGGAATCTATCAAAATCCTAGAGGAGAACATAGGCAGTAACCTCTTCAACATCAGCCACAGCAACTTCTTTCAAGACATGTCTCCAAAGGCAAAGGAAACAAAAGTGAAAATGAACTTTTGGGACTTCATCAAGATCAAAACTTCTGCACAGCAAAGGAAACAGTCAACAAAACAAAGAGGCAACCCACGGAATGGGAGAAGATATTTGCAAATGACACTACAGACAAAGGGCTGATATTCAAGATCTATAAAGAACTCCTCAAACTCAACACACACAAAATAGAAAATTGTGTCAAAAAATGAGCAGAAGACATGAACAGACACTTCTCCAAAGAAGACATACAGATGGCTAACAGACACATGAAAAAATGTTCATCATCATTAGCCATCAGGGAGTTTCAAATCAAAACCACATTGAGTACCACCTTACGCCAACTAGAATGGCCAAAATCAATAAGACAGTAAGCGACATGTGTTAGAGAGGATGTGGAGAAAGGGGAACCCTCTTACACTATTGGTGGGAATGCAAGTTGGTGCAGCCACTTTAGAAAACTGTGGAGATTCCTTACAAAATTAAAAATAGATCTACCCCATGACTCTGTAATTGCACTACTGGATATTTACCCTAAAGATACAGATGTAGTGAAAAGAAGGGCCATGTGTACCCCAATGTTCATAGCAGCAATGGCCACAGTCTCCAAACTGTGGAAAGAGACAAGATGTCCTTCAACAGATGAATGGTTAAAGAAGATATGGTCCATATATACAATGAATATTATGCCTCCATCAGAAAGGATGAATACCCAACTTTTGTATAAACATGGACTGGACTGGAAGAGATTATGCTCAGTGAAATTAGTCAAGAAAAGAGAGTCAATTATCATATGGTTTCACTTACTTGTGGAGCATAAGGAATAACACAGAGGACATTGAGACTTGGAGAGAAGTGAGTTGGGGAAATCAGTGGGGGAGACAAACGATGAGAGACTGTGGACTCTGAGAAACAAACTGAGGTTTTGGAGGGGAGGGAGGTGGGGGATTGGGTGAGCCTGGTGGTGGATATTAAGGAGGACAGTATTGCATGGAGCACAGGGTGGGGTGCATAAACAATAAATCTTGGAACACTGAAAAAAAATAAAATTACAAAAAATGTGAAATAAAATAAATTTAAAAATAAATATAAATATAAAATAAAACTGCAAAAATAAATTTAATAAAATATATAAAAAACAAAATAAAATATAAAAATAAAATAAAAATAAAGGACTAGGTTCATAACATAGTATTTCCACTAGTGATAACTAAAACATAAATAAGTTTGATATCTGAATATGTGGCTTGTTTGAAAATAATAATATTTTTCTGGGGCGCCTGGGTGGCTCAGTGGGTTAAGCCGCTGCCTTCGGCTCGGGTCATGATCTCAGAGTCCTGGGATCGAGCCCCGCATCAGGCTCTCTGCTCTCTAGGGGAGCCTGCTTCCTCCTCTCTCTCTGCCTGCCTCTCTGCCTGCTTGTGATCTCTCTGTCAAATAAATAAATAAAATCTTAAAAAAATAATAATAATAATAATATGTTTCTTTTAAGCAATACTATAAATGCAATAATACACAGAATAGATTTGTACATGAAAATTGTTTTTTTTTTTGCCCTACCACATTTGTATGACTATTTCCACTACTAAATTTCATTCTACCTTTTGTGTTCTCATTTCTCATTTGTGAGAGAATATTTCTTGGTATGTGAACTACTGTGTAATGAAAATAAATCATGGGGTGATGTGAAAATGAATGAAAATTTTGTTGCTGTGATAATTCAATTAGTCTATTTTAGAATATTTCATTATCATTTTCATCTGAGAGATATTTAAAAAAATATCCATTGTTCTTGCAGTCAGTAAGGATTATAATAGGACCTAAATTATGATTAAAATAAACAAACGGGGTGTCTGGTCAGTTAAGCATCCAACTCTTGATTTCAGCTCAGGTCATGATCTGGGAATTGTGGAATGGAGCCCAGTGTTGGACGCTGTGCTCAGCATGAAGTCTGTTTGACTGTATCTCTTCCTCTCCCTCTGCCCTTCCCTGCCCCAGCTCTGTCTCTCTCTATCTTTCAAATATATAAATAAATCTTTAAAAAATAAATAAACAAGAAAAAAAAGTATTGCTCTGTCAGAAAAGAGTTCACCAATAAGACGAAGTAAACCAATTCTGTTGAAGCAGATTATATGCATTGGTTATTTAGTTGGATCTAAGCATAAACATAGTTACTGTCTTAAATGTACATAATTTGTTCTTTAACATTTTTGATTGAAGTAGATCAGATTAAGGATTATATCACTGGAACTCACAATTGTTTTTGCTGTCAAAATGTTTAAACAGGAAGAGACCTTGGTAAATTCTACCTCAACAAAGTACTAGGGATTTGCAAAGCATGTTTAATAAACACTGTTTAACAAATAGAGTCCACAGACTACTGATCTGATCTTGTGATTAAAAAGGGATCCCAGAGGCAATTTATAATGTCCAGAGTAAATAGAAAATGGGAGCTAAAACATTGTTTTCACATTTTACAAGTCTAAAATGCATGAATAGTCAATATTTCCACCCATTAAATTTCATTTACAGAAATCACTAGAGGTCTAGAGATTGTGTATGTACTACTAGGACCATGTTGACCACTTTGTATAGTTTATTATATGTTAACACAATGCATTTTGTCTCCACTTATCATTTTATCACATCATGAAAATGCTATTATTACTGTCTGTTAAAATTTTCACTTTGTTAATATTATCATCGTGCATCAGAGCTTCAATTCATAGTAATAAATCAATGGCTTATTGAAATGGTTTTTTGAAGTATCATAGCAGTGATAAATATAAAAGCATTAATCATATAATGTAGAATCTAATTGTAAATGTAAATGAAGAGAACCTAAGGGTAAATTTATTTTAGCCTCATCCTTGCCTTCTGAGAGCTCTGACAGAGCACCTCCATTTTCTTGCCCCTCTCACACTACCCCAAGCCCTTGACGATCTCTATATTCAGAACATGTTCATTCACATGCCAGACTCACTTTGACTATGAAAACTAGAGACATATGGCATATTTGGGAAGAAAAGCACTCAGAAGTGAATGTAGATCTTAACTATAACCTCCCTAGCCTATCTGAGCACCCTTTAAAACCTCAGACAATATTAATAATTGCTATCAAATATTGTATATTACATTAATATATTTAATCATAATACATTTATAAGTAAATATTAAATATTATTACTATTTAAGAATAATAATTATTATTACTATTTACCTATTATTCAAAGACTCCTTGACAAGGGGCTTCTTGTTCCCACCTCTAGCATCTGCAACACACCCATTTTACCCAGAGGTGGAGGAGTCAACACAAAGTATTACCAATTGGTCTAAGATTTGCCAGTCATAAATAAAATTATAAAACCAGATTTCTTTGTGTTCCAAACTCCAATGCTATGTCTTCAAGTTCATACATCCAGTATTATTCATTTTGCCATTGTTTGCTTATACTCTGATTTCTTCAGCATATACATTCACCCTAACTCCCAATTCCTAGTCTCCCTTACATGGAAAATCAGTAATATACCTGGATAGACATGTCATAAAGATTAACAGAAAGAACTAATTTATTTTGCTGAGACATCAAACACATATCTAAGGATTTTGGTATTGCCTTGCAATTCCACTCTTATATAACATTTAGATAACTTTTTTTTTTCTTTGTTCTACAGCATTCAACAGTTCTCTGCAAGGTACCCAAGAATTATTTTTAAAGAATTTTGCTGTATTGGGATGTAAGGTATCGAGAGATGAAATCATCCCATCATTTAGAATTAGATGGGACAGGGCTCATGGACTATTAAAATTAAAGATTGCTAAACTGATGAGAAGACTTAATCTCCCCTGGTCTGAAATTTTAATCTCAGATCAGATTGCCTTCCAGTCTTTTTCTTCTGGGTCACACTAATATCCTCACATAAAATAGTACTGGCTAATCTTTCAAAATTCTCTGTTCTTCCTGAGCTCTTGAAGATTCTAACATGATCAATCAAGGCATTGTAAAATATTTCGGGGAACTTATTAATTATATTCACCCTTCTTATCAATGAGTTGAGGTTGCTTTCTTCTAGTCTTTCCATCTATCCCACTGTATAACCTACAAATTGAAAACTTACTTCTCTGGAGAGTACATCATCTGAAGACTGATCTTCAACTCTGTGTGAAAGACCCTTATGTCATCCTTCTTACCACTAACATTGCTATCAAACTTCAGGAGGGCCAAACTAGATGCATGTGTCTTTACCAAAAAGGTACAAAAGCTACTCTGAATGGTAGGCACCCAGTTGCAGACCTTAATCATGACTCTGTCAAGGTCCCTTAGAAAAAGATGACACCACCAGGTATACCATTTTCCGTAGTACTTTGGACCAAACAGATGGCAACACAAGTTAGTTGGCTGCTCCTCAAGATGTTGGAACAAGACCCTGTAGGGTTCCTTTATTTCTTATCTTCACCACTTTTATTGTCCTTCTTTTCTATATACTCCTTCTCTACCTTCTCGAGTGTAACCCTTGCCATCCACATAATTGTCCACCCCCATTGCAACTAAAACCTTCAGTAATGAGTCTTACTTTGTATTATCTCCTTCCTTACCTCATCCAACCTGTTTTCCCATTCCCTCACTCAACTCATAGCACAGTCTCAAACCCTATATCTGATTTCTGGTTATATACTCATTTTCTTTTAGAAGCCTCCAGCTTCCTCCAAATTCCTATACCTAGTTCAGATTTAAAGACACTTATCACTCAGGGGTTGTTTGGGTTCTCTCTCTAGATTTAAAAATGAACTTTCTTCCATATGTTTCCAAAAGGGCCATCTTTGTTTTCACCCTAACATTATCAAGGGTCCTTTCATGAGCCTAAGTATTTGTAATTACACATACTCTAACAATAAAAATACTTACATTTTTATTCTGAAAGTCAAGGATATATATTCATTGCCTTCTTATATGCTCTAATAGGCCCAGATGACTCTAAGTATAATTTCATTTGTTATGCTCGGGATTGATCATCCCTTAAACAAAAACCCAGGAACTTTTCTCTTCCCAGTTTAATGGGACATTGTCTTCATCAAAAAGGCTAATATAAACTCTGAAGTTCAAATCTATGGGACAATTATTTCTATGACACACCTGGATAGGACTTAATGGGAAATATTTTATTTATGGCAATGTTGCTTATTGGTGTCTGCCTCCTAATTGGACTAGATCCTGTTATCAAGCTAACTTTATGAGCTCTTGTCAAATCTTTAATGAGACTTTGTTCTCTTCTCACCTTAACTATCCTATTACTTTGAATTTGAGTTTTCTAAGCACTATATAATCCAGAAGGCCTTAAACAACAACAAAAACAAAACAAAACAAAACAAAAAAACTATCACAGCTGGACTGTACAGACAGCTCAAAGACAGAACCCCACAGAGAAACCATTTTGCCAGTCACACCTGTAAAAGTGTGTGGGAAAGCCTAAGGAACGTGCCATAAACTTGATTTGGAGAAAGAAGTCTGGGTAGGCAGCAGGCAACTTCAAACTAACATCTTGATTCAGGAAGACACACGCCTTTTGTAACTATGTGTGCAGAAGGTGAAGGCAATTGCCATGGACTGGCCTCTAAGAGTGCTGGTGAGAAAACATGTTTACTGGATGTAAACTCCCAGTCCCGGAAGGATAGTAAGACTACCTTTTTTTAACCAGATTTTGACAAGGTTTAGAAGAGGCTAAAAGGTCAGAAGTAAACCTGAATTAGATTAATATTGCTTCAGATAGTGTATTCATGCTTGGAGCAGCTGCCACATGTTGCACTCAGGGAGTTCACGGGAAGTCCTGCATTTTCCATGCTCTACTCCAGGAGATAACTAGGACTATGGACAATTTTATCAAAACCACCATCATTGCCAGAAAGCCACAGTGACTACAGTAGGTGGTCTACAATCATCTACCTTTAGGTATTATTCTATCTCTTAGAGGCACTGCTTGCACATGGGCTAAAAATGACTATAGTGCATAAGTTCCCTGGGGTTTTTCAGGTGTCTATACCATAACCAAAACTATTTCAAAAAGAAAACTGAGAAATTATATTTCCACTATTTACTGTACTCTACAATATTTCTTTAAAGATTTTATTTATTTATTTGACAGAGAGATCACAAGTAGGCAGAGAGGCAGGCAGAGAGAGAGGAAGGGAAGCAGGCTCCCTGCTGAGCAGAGAGCCCGATGTGGGGCTTGATCCCAGGACCCTGGGATCATGACCTGAGCTGAGGCAGAGGCTTTAACCCACTGAGCCACCCATGTGCCCCTGCACTCTACAATTTTAAGGATGTTGTGGTCCCAGTGTCCTGGAATCATCCTAGTGGCACTGTTCAAACCTCAGAAATCTGTTTCATTTCCTTACTCAACCTCCCCAATTGTTATTTTTTTTAATTTAAATTCAATTAATTTACGGATGGTGTATTATTAGTTTCATAGGTCGAGTTCAGTTATTCATCATTTGCATGTTTTGCCCAGGGTTCATTACATCAAGTGCCCTCCTGAATGCCCATCATCCAATTACCCCATCTCCCCACCTCCCTCCTCTCCCACAACCCTCAGTTTTTTTCCTATAGTTAAGAGTCTTATGGTTTGTCTCCCTCTCTGATTTTGTCTTATTTTCTTTTTCCCTCCCTTCCCCTATGATCCTCTGTTTTGTTCCTTAAATTCCACATATGAGTGAAATCATATAATTGTCTTTCCTGATTGACTCATTTCACTTAGCATAATACGCTCTAGTTCCACCCACGTCATTGCAAATCGTAAGATTTTTTTTTAAGATTTTATTTATTTATTTGAGAGGGAGAGAGAGAGAGCCTGAGAGGAGTGAGGATTAGAGGGAGAAGCAGACTCCTTTCTGAGCAGGGAGCCTGATGTGGGACTCGATCCTGGGTCTCCCAGATCATGATCTGAGCTAAAGGCAGTTGCTTAACCAACTGAGCCACAGAGGCACCCCCGTTAGATTTTGTTTTTGATGGCTGAGTAATATTCCCTTGTATGTATATCCCACCTCTTCTTTATCCATTCATTTGTTGATGGACATCTGGGCTCTTTCCATATTTTGGTTATTGAGGACATTGCTGCTATAAACATTGGGGTTCAGTTGCCCCTTCGAATCACTCTGTGTCCTTTGGATATATATGTTATTTTTTATATATTCCTAGGCATACTCTCATCAAGTACCTGATCTCTAATTCCTCCAACAGTCAGTCTGACAGCATGTTAAGCAGATGATACAGCTAGTCTTTCAAGGCCAAGGAGAATATGAAGTCCATTCCACCATGAAAACTACTTTGGCCAGCTTTAACCTTACAGTAACTCATAATTTATCCCTAATTGCGTTTAAAGACCTACTTTGTCTTAAACAACAAGTGCACACAGTTGCCCATTAGTCACAAACTGACTTGACTTGACCAAACTTCAGTCAGGCTTGTCTCCTCCTCACGTGAGCCTCAACTTGGCTCATCCTCAAGCTTATATAAGCAAACAACTTCCCATAATAGCTCATTTGAATTACAGAAATACGTATTTCCTAGCAAACTATCTGGATCATGTTATCTGCTCACTCCCCTCTCTTGCCATGATCCTTTGAAAAGTTTGTGTTCACCCTGCTTATCCCTTCTAACATAAAGATTTTTTTTTTCCCTGTTTGATTTTTGAGTTGCTTATAGATTCTGAGGTTGGAGGGCCCTTTATATTGCAGTAGGATTTTCTTTTTCTTTTTTAAAGATTTTATTTATTTATTTGAAAGAGAAAGAGAAATCATAAGGGGGAGAAGTCAGAGGAAGAAGCAGACTCCCCACTGAGCAGGGAGTGTGATGTAGGACTACATCCCAGGACTCCAGTATCATGACTTGAGCCAAAGGCAGTTGCTTAACCAACCAAGCCACCCAGGAGCCCACTGTAGGATTTTCTAATAAAATATCTCTTAAGTCTGATTTGTCTTATTTGACCATGTCTGTACTTCAGTTTTATAACAATTTATTGACAAAGTTTACTGCTTGAGAGTCAGCAGCTTCTGTTCTTCCAGAGAGTTAATATTTGTGCAGATGCTCTGGGACCAGGATGTGGACATTCCTGAATGTAGGATTCTGTGTGACTAAATTTGTCTTACACTAATGAAGCCAGTTCTTTTAGGGAGCTTCCCAAGGATTTGGAATCAGGGCCTTATCAGGGCAGAACCCAGCCCTGAGTAGGAGCCCACCACAATGTCAGCCCAGTGAGATTTAACAAAAGCTACAGACAAATGGCTGCTATGACTCTATTTTTTTTCCTATTTATCATAAGGATGTTTATCATACCAACTCTGTCCAATATAAATACCAGTATAAAGTGACAAAAAAATACCTTTTAAATTAGCAGTTGTCTGAACCAAGAAATATCACAACTGAGCTTTGAAATTTTAGGCTGCTATTGGATGGGACATTTTAGTTTCTTTTCTGAAAAAAGAGGATAGTTATATTTTGTGCACGAAAAGGAATATAAGCTTGATATGAGCATTGTTGAACTGAAGTGTGATCATCATTAAAGCTATTCATAAATGTCCTATTCTTTCCTTCTGGAGACAGTCTGAGATAACTCTTTGTTCACTGGAACATGGGCATTGCTTTTCTGAGGAAGTTTTATGTTCACAATTATATTCACATATATATTCATATATATGTGAAGTGTTTAGGAAGAAGATTTTAGAATCAGTCATCACATTCTCCTTTTTTTGCATCTGATATCATGGAAACATGTGTCATGTTGGAGGCTCTGTTAGCCAAGGTCTCTGGAAGACAGTGGTGATCAGGTCTCTGTGCCAAACCACATGCATATCCACTGAACAAAAATAAAATTTTGATGTTTTAAGCAATTGAAAATTTAGTTTTATATTCTACAAGTAATCCAGGATGGCTCCAGTAATAAATCATATAACACAGTGGCAAGATCGTAACTATTGAAAAAAGTAATATAACATTAGGACCATGTTGAAATAGATATCAGGGTAGGACTCACTACAAAGACTTTGAGATTATTTTTAAATAAAATGCAGTGATTCCCTTTAAAATTTAATATCTTTCAAGAATAAACAGAAAATAATGCTTTGTGGGGCTAAATTACTAAATATTGTCATTGAAAGCAGTGAATACATCAAATTTAGATGTCATTTAAATTTATAACCTATGAGGAAAACAACTCAAAAACTAGTACATGGTATATTTAAGAAAGTGTAAAACAAGTTTTTTTTTTTGTTTTGATTTTTGTTTTTTTATAAAGATTTTATTTATTTATCTGACAGACAGAGATCACAAGCAGGCAGAGAGGCAGGCAGAGAGAGAGAGAGAGAGAGGGAAGCAGGCTCTCCACCGAGCAGAGAGTCCGATGCGGGGCTCAATCCCAGGACCCTGAGACCATGACCCGAGCCGAAGGCAGAGGCCTTAACCCACTGAGCCACCCAGGCGCCCCAAGTGTAAAACAAGTTTTAAAACAAGATTTAAAGTTGGTGGAAAATATACACAGGAAGAAGAATAAGTTGTTGGCAATTTATTTTTTCTCATTGTTAACATGCCTGATTTGTATGTAATCTCATTGAGATATAATCAAAGTAATTAGAAGCCAACACATCATTTTCATTACAAATGATTTTTTAGAATGGCACAATACTGTTATTAGACACATACATTAGGAGAAAGAGCTTAGTGATTTTTTATACATGTATTGCTGAAATGCGTAATACAGGAAGGAGATTTTTCCTTTGGTTAATGATAATTTTAAGATACAATATAAAATGGAATATAATATTTTAGTGTAAGTGCCAGCAGACTATCAACTATATAGCAACGAGAAAGCATTTCCTACCAAATTAAGATATCACACGTGAATTTTAACCCACTTTCTGATATATTCCCAGAGAAAATCTGGAAGCCCAAGAAATTTCTACACATTCTTTTTAAAAGATATTTTTTTGTTCTAAATTGTCTTTAGCAAAAGTGATATTTTTTATTATGATATGTTAGTCACCATGCAGTACATCATTAGTTTTTGATGTAGTGTTCCAGGATTCATTGTTTACGTATAACACCCAGTGCTCAATAAGGTAAAATAACTGCTTTGTTTATATCTCAATGATAAAGTCGATATCTTGATGACCTTTTAACTTTTCTGAGATTTTCATTTAAGAAAAATTATTTGCAGTCTTTTGAACT
This sequence comes from Enhydra lutris kenyoni, assembly GCF_002288905.1. NCBI lineage: Eukaryota > Metazoa > Chordata > Mammalia > Carnivora > Mustelidae > Enhydra > Enhydra lutris. Next base: position 16,493,613 of record NW_019154109.1, on the reverse strand, counting down.
TCAGTATGCAAATTTAAGATTTATATATCATACAATTTAATTATGCATGTCTGACCTTTATATTCACTTGATTTCTAATAAATTTTTGTGGGCGACATAGTACTTATCCAAGCTTTATTTATTCAAGCTATTTATCTGTATGGAACAAAGCACAAGCAAAGATGAATTTGAATACTCTAAAAATAGCAGAGTAGTAATAAGGATAACTAACATTTATTGAACTTTGTGCCAAGAAGTATGCCAGAAGCATTACACAGATTACTTTTTGTAACCATCAGACAAAAGGGCTATTATCCTCTCTTTAGAGATTTGTAAACTTTGGTTTGGTTAAGTGAAACAACAATGTTTGCAGGGTTGTAGGGCCGTGCCACTAATTAGTCTAATCTTGACATTCTGTCTCCAAAGTTTATATTCTTAATGCCATGTTCTTCTTGTGTTTTACTGGCTCACCTTATATCTTGCATCTGGACCTTTCATTCAACATCCATTGAAGTCCGTTCCTAAGTTATTACAATCAGGTGGCCTCTTGTAATATGACTATTATTTATTTCCTTGCCTTTACTCTTTGTTCTTTCTGGCCTAAAATTGCATAGAATTGCATCATCTTTTACTCACAGTCTAAAATTGTCTCATTTCTTTTTGAACAGTCCAAATATTTTAGTATTTAGGATCTTTCAGTATATAGTAATAATTGAGGTTTTCAAAGCTTAATTCCAAATTTTCCTGCATAAAATCTTTACACATTTCACATGCACTTAAAATAGGGATATTACAGGAGGGAAGGACAATTTCTTTCATAAACTGTTACAACTCATCCAAAAATTGACCCACAGCTCCATGCTCAGCTAATCTTTGAAAAAGCAGGACAACAATATTCAAAAGAATGAAACTAGACCACTTTCTTAACCATACACAAAAAGAAATTCAAAATGAATGAAAGACCTAAATGTGATACAGGAAACCATCAAAATCCTATACTGCAGGTATATTGCTCTTATTTTCTAATTTGGTAAATATCTACTCAATTCAGAGGACTGAGTTAGGACTTACCAATCTCAAGTCTCCAAAATAGGTAAATGTCATTTCAGTTTTACAGAAACAAAATGGTACTTGTGAATTTGGGACAAGGTCGTAGGCATCATATTTGTGTTTATTTATTTAATATTATAAGGGATCGGATTGAAAATGAGAAATTTATTGAATTGATATGTCACATTTTATTACACATTATTATTAGAAAGTCTCAAATGGCTTCTAGTATTTGGAACAAGATCCTGGGCTTCTGTGTTATGGGTAATGAGATATACCAAAACTCAGCTGAAGAAAGGAGCCTGTCAAAGGAGAGCAGATGGTAGTGTAACTTCCTGAAGGTCTTTTTCTCCACCATCCAAATATGGTTCTCTGTGCTTATTGCTGTGTTAACACTTGGTTGTTTTGTTGGTTTCTAGAAGCTGAATTTTGTGCTTCATCATAGTCATTCTATACCTACAGCTTGCTTATACTACAAGTCTGCAAGATCCTTTACAAATAATTGGAGATGAAAATAGCTTATGAATTAAGAGCTAATGTTTTCCCTATGTGTAACTATTTATAAATATGGGAAACTTTCTAAGAATTCTCAACAACTTTGCCTAAATCTCATTGGCAAGTATGTTATACCAGCCACCTCAAAATTAATAACTAGCTAACATGGGGAACCATATTGTCAGGATTTGCCTATTCAGGAATTAGGTCTGAGCTCATGATAGGGTCATATTTCTCAATCAAATTATTTTAGAATAACATCTCATAAATGTTTCATGAAATACTACTCCCAAGTATTTTTAATACCTGCTTTTAAAAATAAAGATTAGGGGCGCCTAGGTGGCTCATTCAACTGAGTGTCTGTTTCATGGTTTCACCTCAGGTCATGATTTCAGAGTCATGAGAACAAGACCTGTACCAGGCTCTGCACTCAGTGGGGAGTCCGCTTGGGATTCTCCTTCTCTCTCTGCCCCTCCCCCAGCCTGCACTCATGAACTGTCTTCCAAAAAAAAAAAAAAAATAAGTAAACACTAAAAAAATAAAGTTTAGTGATTCCTTTTAAGATAAACAAGTCTGGGAATTCCCATATTAAGCAAAGTCAAATAATTTTCCTTCTTGCAGGCATTCTCAGAGCCTTTAATATACTAAATCAATTTGTGAGGAAAATAACTGGCAACATTTCTTCCTTTTTTTTTGGAAAAGTTTTAATTCATTAATATTTGAATTAAGTACATCAGTATTGCTGATGTACAGTGTTATATTAGTTTAAGGTGTTTAATATAGTGGTTCAGTAATTCTATACATTACTCAATGTTCATCCTAAATGTACTTTTAATCCTTCTTTACCCATTTCACCCATTACCCCACCCACCTACCCTCATGTAACCATCAGTTTGTTTTTTTGGCTAAAATTCTGTTTTTTTTGTTTCTTTTTTAATCTGTCCATTCATTTTGTTCCTTAAATTCCACATATGAGTGAAATCATATGATAATTGTTCTTTCTCTGACTTATTTCACTTAGCATTATAATCTTTAGATTCATCTATCTTGTGAAAGGCAAGATTTCATTATTTTTATGACTAATATTCCATTGTGTGTGTGTGTGTGTGTGTGTGTGTGTGTGCATATACCATCTCTTCTTTAGCTATCCATCTATTGATGTACACTTAGGTTGCTTCCATAATTTGTTTTTTATAAATAATGCTGCAGTAAACAGAGGGGTACATATATCTCTTTGAATTAGTATTTTTATATTCTTCTGCTAAATGCCCAATAGTGGAATTACTGGATCATATGGTAATTCTGTTCTTAGTTTTTAAGGAACCTCCCTACTGTTTTGCAGAGTGGCTGCACCTGTTTGCATTCCCGCCAACAGTGCATGAGGGTTCATTTTTCTTCACATATTTGTAATTGGCAGCATTTTCAAAACTTACTTTCCCTACTCATGAAATGTTTGTTAGATCTATGTTCCGTAGAACACATTTTCATAAATACTACTCGAGTAAATGGCCACATTGCAAAAATGGTTTTCTCTTCCCTACAGAATTCAAGCTGTGGAACTGCCAGTTGGTGTTGGATCAGAGCTTAATAACTAAAATCATTTCATATAATGAAGCTAGTTAGAAGAGCAGTATATTACTTTAGATAATGTTACATAAGTAACAGCTACTGAGAGGGAATGACAGTGAATTCACTTGAAAAGTGGGGAGCTAATAGTGATATCACGTATCAGTTGTCTAATTTATATTGTCAGTATAGGAATATGATTAGCTGAAAGGAATGAAGAAACTTTTGCAGAAACCATGCATTTTGGTTGAAAATAAAGGTACTTTTTCAACCATATTCAAACAACCGATTTCCCAGTAAGACTATTTAGGAAACTAAGGTTTTGTACAATCACACACTGTGTTTAACTTTGTTTAATTGGGGATATGTAAAAAATAACGATTTGAGCACTTTAAGGAGAACTGTGATAAAAATGGAGAAGAAATAATTTGAAGAAATGAGATTGACTATAAAAGTAAAAAAAAAAATGTCAGGTCTTAACAGCAGTATGTTTCTGAATCAAGGCTAATGAAAGTATTCATTATAAGGTGGGGGAGATTGAGCAGAATGAAAAGTGTAAAAGAGGTCAGCAGTTGAGAGACTAGTTGCTCCATTAAACTAGTGACTAGATCACCTTGGTGACCTTCCTGATTGGAGAATGAGAGCAAGAGCTTTTAAAAAATTACGGAGGGAGACTGACCTCTGTTCTTTTCTTGAAACTTCTTTTTACTATTATAAAAAGTAAGGATACAGAATACATAAATGCAAGCAAAAGAACTAAAGTTCTTAAACATATCTAAAGATTAGTGGTAAGCAATAATTATGGGAAGGCAGAAGAACTCCCCATTAAAGAACAAAATGAAATTACATAAAATCCTTAAAAAATAATTGATCTATGGACCTAAAAAAGAGACAAAAGAACTCTAATCTCAATAGATTTTTTTTAAAAAGTTATATGACTGCATATCAACCTCATAAAGGCTAGTTGATTTTCTGTCAACACAATATAAGAACCAACTATGGAAGGCTCTTCACTATTGAAAGAGAACTTATCTAATTTTTACTTAGCTATAGGAAAATACACCTAATGTGACAATTGAATTCCACTGGAAAATACATTGCAAAAAACCAGATGTAGTAAAGTCCAGAGCCAATAATTATTTATCTAAAACTCTAAATATGATATTGTGGTTTTTAACATTAATGTGTTTTAAAATAAGCATGATGTTTTGAAAAGCACTGTCAGGTAGGCAGAGTTTGGCAAAATGCAAATAGGAAGAAAACATGCTATTGCAAATAATAGCATATTCTTACCATTCCCGATGAAAATATTCACATGTATGGTTTCTGCAGAGGTTATATTGGGACTTACCAATATTTAAGTTATGTACATTTCATGGACATCCATATCAGGTCTGCCCTTGGAAATATTGTTGAGGTGAATAGAAATGTCCATGGGGTATTTCTGATATAATGCTTGTTGAGCTAATCTAATAGTTCTTCCGATAAATATATTTATTACCCTGGTCTTCAACTTAGTATAGTCTCAGCAATATGTCACTTTTTTAGAGAAAATAAAAAAGTAACTACATTTTTTGCAGGCATTGACTAGGAAGTATGTTAAAATTTTTATAGCCAAACCTTCCACTTTTTGTTTGCTTCGCCTGAATTTTTGTGGTAATCAAGTCACAAAAATAGTTTCCATAAAGTTTTTAAATATATGGCACTACTGAATATATATTCAAGGTATCTTAGTATCTGAATCAAAATGTATCCTCTTGTCTTGACATTTTTTCATGAGAATTCAGCTAACATTACCCTAGAAGGTGTTTTCTAAAAGTGTTAAATAACTTTTCTTTTTCTAGATGCCTTTTGACAATTGAGAAAGAGCAAGCAATTATAAAAAAGCTCTTGCCAAGAAGAAAGCCTCTCAATGTGAAATGAACCCCTTGGCATGTTCAAATTGCAATGCCTGGTGAGGAAAAGAAAATACATTAAATATTATTTAGTCCTTCAGAAAGATCTATAACCCTTAAAATTATTATTTTATCAATTATTTTTAATTGATTTTGTTTATGATTTTTAATTAAATATTTGGAGTGAGTTTATACTCATAACCACTCTGATTTTTTTTTTTTTTTTTTTAGAGAAAGTAATCGGTTAACTCATATATTCAACCAGACCCCTAATTGTTAATCTTATTGCTGTGTGTGCTGGTGTTACAGCCATAAAAAGGAAATTCCTGCCTTCACAGAACTTACCTCCTAGTGTGAGAAGTGGACAAACACGTATGAAAAATAGACAAAATACATACATACCATTATACTTAATTTTTAGCTTTTCTCACTCTTTTTTCCCCCCATATTTCCCCACCACTGGTCTAGCTAGATTATGGACACTTGTATTACTAAAAGAATATCCAAAAGATTGATATTTGTTTCATTATCATGGTAAACTTGAACAATTCTTCTGAAATATTTACTTGACTTTAGCAAACTCTGGTGTTTTTGTTTTTTGTTTTTTGTTTTTTTTTAAACAAATAACTACTTAATCATCTATCTCAGTTACTCCTTCAGGTTTTTCACGAGCCATGCATGCTTTCTTGGCACTCCTTTCTACATCTAGAACCTTTTTTCTCCTCACTCTACATACATAACACAAGTGATCTCATCTACTCTGCCTCACTTACAATCCACATGTCTTAAAAAAATAAAGAGAGAGAGAGAGATTTTATCTATTTATTTGAGAGAGAGTGAGAGAGAGTGGTGCACAAGCAGGGGGAGTGGGAGAAGCAAGCTTCTGCTGAGCTTGGAGCCTGATGTGGGGCTTGATACCAGGACCCTGAGATCATTACCCGAGCAAAAAACTGACAGTTAAGTGACTGAGCTACCCAGGTGCCCTCTGGTCCACGTGTTGCTGAGTTATATACATTTATATCCCTCTCCAGAGGACCAGAGATTTATATTCACTACCAAGGGCTCTTCTGCATTTGGGTTTTATGAAGACATTTCAAATTTAGTATAGTTAAAACCCCATCTCATTTTTTCCTCTAAAGCTCTTTTCAGTTTTTCCCAATATCATCTCCATATATCAATCAGACTCCTTCTTTTTTCAGTTTCATCCCTTCAGGTGTTCAGTGAGCTCTATCATCTCTACTTTCTTCCAGTGTTTCTGTAACCCATTTATTTTCTGCCATTCCAGTGTGACTGTCTAGGGCCACCAGTATCTCTCAACTGGATCATATCATTTTGACATAGAGCTTCTTTATACTGGCGTTTCTTCCTCCAGGACTTTTCCCTTTCCAGTCTTTTTTGCATGCCAGTAGTGTGAGCTTTCAGTGTAAATCTCTCTCTAATCATCTCTCAGTTTAAATTCCTTGGATATTGTCCACATTCATTAAAACAGTTCATTAGCTGACCCCTGGTTATTGCTCTAACTTCATCTCTTGTCATTTCTCTGATTTATACTCTAATGTTCAGATGTACGTTTTCCATATTATGTGTTATGTCTCGGTCTTTTTGCAAGCTTTCTGCTCTTCTTGGAATGCATTTTCCATCTCTTTCCACAAGTCAAGTTTCTACTTAGTGAAGTATATGGCTAAAGAGCACAGGACTTCACATCAGACAAATCTGAGTCGAGATAGTAACTCTGCCATTTATACTGAAATGCGAGTTGAAAAATGTTTTAAGACTCTGTAGGTCTTTAAAATGAAAGTAATTGTGGTATTTACTTGATCAGGTAGCTGCAAGAAATAAGTGTCCTGGTATATGTCAAGGTCTAAGTATGGTGCCTTGTGAAGGGGTATAGACTATGCCATCCCCAAATATGCCACGTTGACATTAGGAGTATTTTGAACTCAAGCCAATTTAGAATCAACAGATTTAGGAAGAGTTTTTCTGCCATCCTCTTACCTACTTAAAAGCAGGACATAAATTTCCTTCTGTGACAATGTCCTTCTTGTATTAGGAAGAGAAGAGCACTCTTATCACTAGAGACTGAGAGTTAATACAGAGATGAATTTGCAGAAACAGACCTTACTAAAATATGGATAAAATGACATCTATCTTCCATCAGTTCCACATATACTTCCTGTTACTTCCCCATGATTTATCATCTTTTGAAGACCCAAACCCCTTTCCTTTGTTAAAATGGTGTATAAGGCCCCGAGACTACCTACTTCTTTGAGTTTCACTTCTTTGCTGTGAACTTCTGTGCACTTCTTTCTTCTTTTAGTGTGTCCTTTGTTAGTTTAATTTGCAGGTCTCCATTTTCAAAATTTAAGATGATAAAAGGAAAAGTTTTTTCTTCCTGACACTTACTCACAGGGCAAAAATTATCTCCAGTCACAATTCTCAATGGTTGCTGGCTGGGCAAAAGTTAATAAATATGCATGTTTTATTGTATATCAATTTTTAAAAGTTTAACTTATTTGATAAACAATATGTAGATAATGGCAATTCCATATGACAGTTTTATTCCCAGAATTTTTAGTTTTAATTTTTATTTTATTTGCACATACTAGAAAAAGCTAAAGATACTTTCAGTAACAACAACAACAACAAAAAATCCACTTAAAAATCAAAAAATCCTCCTGTATAACATGCCCTGTGTTACTGAAGTATAGAGATTACTAAATAGCTTTAAATTTCTGACAAATAGTCAACCTCTTTTCCTGATCACACTGACTTTGAGAGGGATAAGAGGCCTCTGAAAATTAAGTGGTCCTTGAAATTAATTTACCTAGGATGGTTTCTATGGATACTTAAAAATAGATAATGGCTGCTTTATGTCCTTTTCTTTCTGCCCATTGTCACTGACTAAGGGTTTTGTCAGTGACTGACCACAGTATAAATAGATCAGATCCGCAGTTTGATATCACTCATGTAAAGGGATAAATAACCATTAATATAATTACTGGCACCTACTGTAATACAAAACATGGTAAGATGATGATGCTTCTTGACAGGATGTACCTTTAAATCATATTCTCTTCCACTGCATGGTCAGATTGTGCATAGTAAACAAATAGGGACAAAACAATGGAAAATAATACACATTCCCATTCTAATTTCCCCATAAAAATAAAAAAAATATGTAACATGTTTAATGAAAATCTTATCTTGCAGAAATTTCACATTTAGCAACATTTCCAGTTGTCAGTGCATTTAGTAGCTATGCCTTTAGCTTCTGTGAATAAGATGGAAACCATGATCTGACACTTTAAGTGAAATTAAATTAAATATAAAGATTTCACATGTAAATTCTACCTATTATTAATTCATGATTATCTGGCTTATTTATTTGATTTCAGTAACAGAATATTCTGCACACTTTATCCCATAAGGTCCCTTATCTTTGAGGTAAATATAATGTACAGAGGCTTATCTTATTTCTAACAAAAGAAAGGATGCTACTCAAATGCTTAAAGACATATAGCAGGTAGTTTCAGAATTCATTAAATCTTTTTTATAAGTAAGCATATTTCTAATAGGGTTATGCATCCCTCATTTTATATGGGAGAAAAGAGTGCATTTGTTTTCTATTGCTCCTATAACAAATTACCACAAACTTAGTGGCTTGAAACAACAAACATTTATTATCTTACAATTCTGTACATTAGAAGCTTAACAGTTCTCCCTGGGCTAACATCAAGGTGTCAACAGTTTTATTATTTTCTAGAGGTCCCGTGGGAGAATGTTTCCTTATCTTTTCCAGGTTCTGCAAGCTGCTTACATTTCTTGACTTGTGGTCTCCTCCCATCTTCAAAACCAGCAAAGATGGGCCAGGTGCTTCTCCCGTTTCATCTCAATGATGTCTTCTATACTTACATCTCTCCTGGATTCTCACTTCTCTTTCCACTTTTAAGGATCCTTGTGATTACATTGGGCACCCCAAGACAATTCAGGAATAATTTTCTTACTTTAACGTCAGTTCAATGTATTAGAGTTCACCAGAGAAACATAATAAATAGGATGTATACACATGTATGTAGAGAGAGATCTATTTTAAAGAATTGGCTCATGGGGCTGTGAGGGCTGGCAAGTCCACAATCTGAGGTAACGACCGGCAGGGTAGAGACACAGGGACGAGTGCATGTTGCAGTTCAAGTCTGAAGGCAGTCGGGGACAGAATCCTCCCTTTCTCAGGGCACCTCAGTCTTTTCCTCTTAAAGCCTTAAACTGATTAGATTAGGCCCACCCATATTTTGGAGGGTAATCTTCACGTAAAATCTATTGAATTAAAAGTTTCATAACACATCTAGACTGCTGTTTGACCAAACATTTGGGTACTGTGGCCTAGCCAAATTGACACACAATTATCTGTCACAAGTGGTAGCCTCAGTTCCTAAACAATCTTAATCCCCCTTTGCCGTATAATTTAATTTGCATGCAGTTTCAGATTTCAAAGATGTTGACATCTGTTGGGGGTCCCTGTTCTGTATATACAATGTGTGTGTTTGTGTGTGTGTGTGTGTGTGTATACTTGTATTTGTTCTTTGAGCACATTTTTTGCGGGGGGGGTTGGGGAATCTCTTCTTTTGCCCATAACTCTTTGTGCAATGCCTACTAACAACAAAAGATTACTGCATAAATAGGCATTTGTATCCTTCCCTGCCTTTTCTCTAATCTCTTGCTTCCTAATCTTCTGTTACAGTCTAAATTTAATTCTTGGCAGTGTCTTTTGGTTCTTTCTGCTTCCCCTAATCTTTTGCTTCTGGTTGCTATTTTTGAATTTGCTTTTTTTTTTTCTTTTTAAGTTTTGATTGTTCACCAACTTTTGAACTTTATGGTCTTAGGCGGATTATTTTCACTTCTGTAAACCTGAGTATCCTTATCAATAAAATGAGACTAACAATCACTGAGATTTGGTTTAAGATAAATAAGACAGTACATGTATAACTTTTTGTGAAAGTGTCAGATGTGACACATTAAAATATTTAATAGTAATCTTAATACTTGGAGAATATTTAATCTTAATATTTTGAGAATAGTTACTAATGTTTTTCCAACACTTAGTAAGAATATTTTCCCCAGTAATTTTTTTCATATAAATATTTCTGGATCATGTTTTTCTATATATTCTAAACTTTCCTTTAGCACAAAGCATTGGTATATATCTTGTTGATTTTGTGTACTTCATTGAAAATTGAAAAAATTATTCCTTATTTTAAAGTCCATAAAGTATCTACTTGTATTTTCTTTGTGTGTGTATGTGTTTTCATTCTTATGTTACTTTTAAAACATAGGCTCCATACTTGTTCTAAAGTTCTATCAGGATGACTCACAGAGATTTCTCAGGAATTGGCAATGCTATCTGTCCACCAAGTCACTTTTCCTTTCTTTATGGAAATTCAGTTAGACTTCATTTTCCAGCCCCTGAAGTTAGAGGGCACTATATAACTGAGTCCAAGCCAAGACATGAAGTGGGGAAGTCATGGATGCCACTTTCATAATGTTTCTAATAAAACTCTCTCCATAGTCCTCCACTCTCTCCCTCTAGGCCCTTGTCTGTTGGTCAAATTATAAGGCTCTGGGGGATGGAAGAGCCTCTAGATTGAAGCAATCTGAGTTCCTGAATAAAAATGTGAACAAGAGCCTTGACTAATAATGTACAGTGATGTGAGTGAGAGAGAAGGAATATAAGCACAAATGAAAACCACCTCCTTTCTATTAAGCACTGAGGGGGTTGGAGTTAGCCTGTGTAGACTAATAAATAATCCTATTTTAATTCCCCTGCTCTAACTCCAAGAGAGCACTTGAATTAGGCCACCCTGGTCTGGGAAGGCTAAAGATTAAAAGTGAGGATTGAGATTTATGCAAATGTAATATGTACTCCATTAAATTAGGTGTTACATGCATAGCTTAATGAGAGTGTTGTCATATAAAAGGAGGTTAATATCAGGCTTACATTTTTGAAATTTTTATAGATCATAGGTATTACCAATTACCAATTTCTTCTCACCAAATCCTGTGTTCCCACTGAATATTATCTAAACAAAATAGGTGTAGAATAGCCTTTTTGCAGAACTATTCTAGACTTCTTTCTGCACTTGAATCAAGAGGATTGAAGAACTGATGTGACTCTGGTTCACTCAGATGTTATTATCTGCAGCTCATCTCTCTAGGTGAGGATTTTTGAAACCTGATAGCTTGTAGTGTCATCTTTCCTAGCAAATCCTGAGTTGACTAACTTCCTTCTCTCTGTGCTTTAGGTAAGTAAATCTTGTTTGAGTTATCCAAGTACTGAGCAGGGCATCCCTCACTGTGCTAACATGTCATCTTTCCATCAGTCTGAATTCACTGTTCACATATATCAATACAAGTTCCACACTGACTTTTCAGCTAGATTTTATTCTGGTGCTTGGTGCAAATTAATAATCTAATTGATATAGTCATCCTTAATCCTCCCAAACAATTTGTTGAAAACTAAATTCTTTTTTGTAATGAACTAAACATTTTTGTACCAGCAAAATGTAAAGGTTGAATCCCTAACCCCCAGTGTGATGGTATTTGGAGATGGAGCCTTTGGGAGGTAATCAGGTAAAGATTAGGTTATGGTAGTGGGAACCTCATAACGGGATCCCTATTTCCATGAGTACTCACTGAAGAAAGGTCATGTGAGCACACAGTGAGAAGATGCTGTCTACAGGATAGAAAGAGGGCCCTCACCAAAAACTGAATCTTCTGGCACCTTGATTTTGGTCTTTCCAGATTTCAGAATACTGAGAAACAAATGTTTGTGGAAGGTGCCTAGTGTTTTGACATAACATCTCAGGGCAGACAGACTAAGACACTTTAACAAAAAATTGACAGTTATAGTAAATAAGATCATTCTCATTTGAATGTGCCTGATGATTACTTCCCAGTTTTTAAACTACTTTATTAAATACATAAAACTACAAAAGTCACACATATTTTCTGAGTGCATACACTGTACCTCACAGTCTTCACTGTACCTCACAGTCTTCATCATTTTCAACCACCAGGTTAACCGATGGTAATCAGTGTAAGTTAGCCAATGTGAATTATCTTCCTAATATGTTATAGAAAAATTAAACTAGCTAGAAAGAAAAAAAGAAGATGTTAGGTAGAAATCCCTTTTTCACTTTTCACAAAAATAGGCTTCTACTATAGACATTATTCTGAGTCTTGTTATATTAATAATTTACTATTTGTTTTTATTTAATTTGTATCAATTTATCATCAACATACAAAATAAATATTTACTTCCATAAATGGCTTCAAAACAGAGGCTTAGTAGTGTGCCCAATAAATGCAGTGGTTTTGTTATCTGTAGAGATTTCTAGATGGTTAAATTGTTTTTTTTTTCTTTTTTTTTCCTTTTTTCTGTGATTAAGTAAGCTGATACATATCATTGCACACAAATCCTTATGTTTGTGATTTTTCCCTGACTGTGTTGTTAACCTGTTTCTGGCATCCTGAATGAAATAATTAGTTTATTTTTTATTACCTCCATCATATGGTAATTCCATTTCAAGTTATACATTAACATAAAAATATAGGCCGTCCTCATTATGCACAGTTCTTATATACACAAATTTTTGTTATCATAGCTTAGTTAAAGGTTTAATTTCCCCCAAACATGATATAAATTTTAGTTACCATAGTATATCAACCATGTGTAATTTCATAAGTATAAACTTGGTTGCTACTTCTTCAGTCCACAAATATGTAAATGACTGATACATGTTATGATCAGTGACCAATCACAACAATTCCATCAAAGTTGGTCAGTATTTGGTCACTATGCTATTCAGTTCTTACACAAACAGCAAAGTGTTTATTCATAACCAGTTATTACGCGTGAACCAGTGATAAACTTTTATGTATTTTACAAAAATGGATAATCAGGAGATAATTGCCCAAAAAAGATGAAACTGCAGCAAACAAATAAAAGTGATAATGCTGAAAGGAAAATTTAAATTGAATCTATAATAAGTCATAGAAATAATAGGTGATCATGGACATGTTAATATGATTTCCTATCTAGAGATTCTAGATATGTAGCCAGAGAAACTTAGTCTAGGCAAACTTACCAACATAAATGAGAGAAGTGATTGTGATGAAAAGGATGAAAATGTCCCAGAGGAAATGACATCCACAAAAACTTTGAATTAAAGGCACTGAGAGATATTCCATGACATTAAAACTTCAAAGAGTAAATGGAAGCTTATCCAAACTGAGAAAATAATTATAACTCATCAAGGCATAAAAAGATTATCACTGTATATCATAAATTGTATGGTAAACAAAGAAGAAGAGCATTATTCAAACTTGGTAAGATTCTGTTGTTTTTTAAAAAGGAGAAAATAATACTATAATTCTCAGTGTATCTAATGTTTAACATTAGAGTGTCCTAGGTATCTATTAGTTGTACCAAGTTTAAAAAAAAATGTATATTCGACCAGCAGTTGGAAAGTTTTTAATGCTTCAACAACAAGTGTCACAGAACTATTATTATTCTCACATGGATTTTTAAGATCACTTTGTATTGTATTTTTTAAGTCTAGGTATTGCTTTCCTATTCACAGATTTTTATATATGTTTAATTTTTATTCAGTGCTAGGTGTTTCTTTCTGACACAGTTTCCACTCCCAACATAGTTTCTGATACTATAATTTAATGACAAAAGACAAAAGCAGATTTACAGAAATATGTGGCAAATTCTAGAATTTTGAATAAGAGGAATACTGTATTTTTTTCAAATATTCCTTTATTTGAGGGAGAGGGCATGTGTGTGCATGAGTGGGTGGAGAGGCAAAGGCAGAGGGAGAGAATGCCCAAGGAGACTCCCATTTATCATGGAGTCTGACATGGAGCTTGATCCCAGGACCCTAAGATCATGACCTGAACCAAAATCAAGAGTTGGACGCTTAATGGACTGAACCACCCACGTGCCCCAAGGGAATGTTCTATTTTATAAAATAGTACTGCTTATAAAGAGTGAGTCCATAACAACATTTAGACAAACATCTTTTTTAATCTTAGCTAGATAAATCCTGATTAATGAATTAATGCTTTTCTAGTGTACTGATCACTTTTTCATGATAACCTGGAATTTTAAAAATAAAATGCCTGCAACAAATTATGAACTCCTTGGCTGTGGCAGTAAGATGTTAGGGAGGTTGTCTCAAAAATCTGCAATTAGACAAAAATAAATTCTAATTACTTGATCAATTAGAATTTTTCTTTACATAATCAGAATAAAAGTAACAACTAATTTTATTCAAAAAATACAAAATATTCATCAGATAACACAGATGTAAGGGCATTTCTTAAAAACAATAATTTGTGTCTAATAAAAATTTACAGCCAATTAAATAATAATTTAAACTTCTTTACTGTTTGTTTGAATTCAACAATTTTTGTTTTAAAGATTTTATTTATTAGAGAGAGAGACAAGGAGAGCACAAGTAGGGAGGGAGGGGCCAAGGGAGAGAGACAAGCAGACTGGCCTCTGAGTGAGGAGCCAGATGCAGAGCTCATTCCCAGGACCCAGAGATCACGACCCAAGATAAAGTCAGTTGCTTAACTGACTGAGCCACCAGGCACCCCTCAATGATTTATTAAGTATAGATTGACAGTCTTATTTTCTGTAAATCATTTAATTTCTCTATGTTTAGTCTCACCAGTTTAGTCATATAGTAATTCCTAAATGCATTCAAATTATTCGTATACATGTACAGTTACATATAATAATTACGATGACTGCATATGAACATAGCTATCTACTAATGTTTATTTAATGTGCTCATCCTGGAAATAAATGCAAACTGGCTATCTCTACTGGACTACCATTTAAACTTGAAATGCTAAATATACTCGATATGAAATCTATTGTGAATAATATCCATATTTTTCAATATTTTAAATTATTTTTTGTCTTTCATTTTCTCATCTTTGAGTAGTTTCTCAAAATAGGATTTGCAATTCTTGTGACAGAAGAAAACTATTAGCATACAATATATTTTCTTTAAACTCCTTTCTTGTATGAAAGCTGATATTTTCTATTTCATTTTGGAAGATCAAGTTTTGATTTTGAAGACATAAAAATACAAAAAGTATAGATCTATTCTCATGTGCTTTGGTCCAACATGAAACATGAGTACATATGGCTGTTTATGTGTATATAATTTATATCTACACACATATTGTGTATACATATGTATATGTACACATATATGTCGTATATCTATATATTATATGTATATATCATAGGTAATACAAAGAAAAATTGCATTTGTTGAAATTTGATCTGTAATTGGTTGTCAGAATTTTCAATAACTAAAATTATCTGATATCCAGATTTCTCTTGGCTACATAGGGTTGTCATTCATTTGGGCTACCCTGTACAAAGTTTTGGATTTGTGATGCCTTGCAGGATTCAAAAATTAATTTTATATTACTAGATTAGTATTTTATAGGATTATATTAGCAATATTATATAAGCTTTGGAGTCTGGTTTCACTAGGTTCCTTTCTACTGATGATTTGAAAAACCCAAATGTGTTCATTTGAAACAGTGAAAGCTTTTTAGGACATGAGCATTTAGGTAATACAGTGGGTTTTATTTAAATTATACTTTCAGATCTTTGAAGCCAGAATATTTAAATACACACTGTTCTTATCAAATGATTCCTAAACCATTGGTTGAAAGAGTTATAGGTTATCCTGGTAATACTGCTACGTTTTTGCATTTTTGCTTTTTTTTTTTTTAAGATTTTATTTATTTATTTGACAGACAGAGATTACAAGTAGGCAAGAGAGGCAGGCAGGGAGAGAGAGGAGGAGGCAGGCTCTCCACAGAGCAGAGAGCCCAATGTGGGGCTCCATCCCAGAACCCTGGGATCATGACCTGAGCTGAAAACAAAGGCTTTAACCCACTCAGCCACCCAGGCACTCCTGCATTTTTGCTTTTAATGGACAATATATAGCAGTGAAGCAAAACAAATATTTGACCAGACTTTAGATGACTGTGTAAGGCTATCAAATTTTCAAATTTTCATTGAAACATGACTTACGGCATTAATATTTTCAACCTTGCAGAAGATCTAAAAATAGATGTAATTTTAGTTGAACAAACTACACCAATTATCTGCTTGTGGACAGTTGACAAATCATTTATTTTCATGCTTCAGTGTGATAGTAAAAAGTAAAAATGTCTGTTACTATGATCAAAGTGTATTGCTGTATATCATTCAATGACAATCTAGAGCAGTTTTCAATTACTCTAAGGACAGATTTTTTTTTTTTTTTTTGGCAATTGACTCAACAGAAAGTGTAAGAAAGATTTAAGAAATACCTTGTAAGTGCTGAGCTCAGAACTTAGCACTGAATATCATCAATCTATATCCTCCTGAGACCAAACTTCCCAAAGAGTTATACCAGACTTACCTAAGTTATTCTGCTTCACAAACTGATACTGGGTAGTACAAATTTCTGAAACAGTATCACAGAAAAATACTGAATAACTAAATAGCAAGGATTTACTTTCTTATAAATGAAGGTTAACATGATCAAAACATTCTAACTTCAAATATCTGATCGTCATTCACAACACTTTATAAGGATATTGTAAATTTTATTTTTTCTTACAAATGAATTTTCTGGAAGATAGTGCCACATAATAGTTACAAGCACATCTTTGGGCAAAATGCAGTAGACATGAAACTTGGTTTTGCAAATTTATTAGCTAGAGCAATTATTTCAACTCTATAGTTAGGTTTTTTGTCTGTAATATAAGGAAAATAGTTTCATAATTTTGAGAATTCAGTAATATTTGTAGAATGTGTTCATGACAAGTTAGTGTTAAGTAAAACTGAGTTAGTCTTCCCTCTTTTTAAAAAATTTTTTAAGGTTTTTTTGTTTTGTTTTGTTTATTTATTCAAGAGAGTGAGAGAGAGAGAGCGGGAGGAGGAGCAGAGCAAGAGGGACAAGCAGACTCCACACTGAACATGGAACCTATAGTGGAGTTCAGTCTCAGGACCCTGAGATCATAACCTGTGCTTAAACCAAGAGTCAATTGATAAGTCAACTGAGTCACCCAGGCACCCCTTCCTGCTCTTATTTTTAAAATGGTGTTTATTATTCTAGATGGAAGAGCCTCATATAAATACTGAGTTAAAGAAAAATTTCTCTAATTAAGTTACCAAGTACTGTCTATGATGAATATATTGTTCATAATACAGCTACAATTGCAATAAATATTGTAAAACAGAAACAAAGGGGAGGAATTGATTGGAATGATGGTTTAAGATTTATTTTCTATAGGTTTTTAATTGAGTAAATTTGACACACCATATTATAGACACTTCTCCAAAGAAGACAGATGGCCAACAGACACAGTTTAAGATAATTTAATGACTAATCTTGCTATGTCTTGTATCTATATTTATATATTTATGGGACAAATTTAAAGATTTTTGCAATGTTGTGTAATCATATATTAGCATTAGTCAAGAGAAAATAAGATCTTTTTTTTTTTTTAGAGAAGAGTAGACATCAACTGATAATCTTTCCAAGTGAGTAATAAAACTGATGAATGCATTTTTCCTCAGTTACACAATAGAGAAATTTATAATAAAAATTTAAAATAGAATTTACATCAAAGGACATAGTTCCATCTTGGAGAATATTGGTTATGCCAGATATCATATTATTGAACTTCATTGGTTATTTACTGGGTAAGTTATATGTCTGTTTTACCTGTCCAGACTCCTTAATATGTTGTTCAGTATGTTTTCTGTACATCAAGAATCAGTCTATGAAGTGTCTGGGTGTCTCAGTGGGTTAAAGCCTCTGCCTCAGCTCAGGTCATGATCCCAGGGTCTTGGGATCGAGCCCCACATTGGGCTCTCTGCTCAGCAGGGAGCCTGCCTCCTTTCCTCTCTCTCTGCCTGCCTCTCTGCCTACTTGTGATCTCTGTCTGTCAAATAAATAAATAAAATCTTTAAAAAAAAAAGAAGCAGTCTATTTGTGCTATTTCTTCATTCATGTTTATGATGGTTCAGAATTTTCTTATGAAAGCATTAGTTAAGTCTTCAGATGCAACAATGTGCTCATATCTAATTACAGATATTAAATTTTTATAATTGTGAAAAAATAAAAGGAAGGAAATGACACATTCCATTTCATATACAGCCTAATTTCACAGATTTAAGGATATATATTGTGAAAACATCCAGGAGACATTCTATAGAACTTGAGCACCAGATATTGTTATGGAAGTGTTAACCACTGTATTGTGCACCTGAAACTAATATTCAATTGTATGTTAACTAACTGGAATTTAAATAAAAACTTTTTAAAAATATTACAGTTTACCCTTGAGCAGTGCAAGAGTTGGGAGTGCTGACACACCATGCAGTCAAAATCCACATGTGACTTTTGACTCCCCCAAAAGTTAACTACTTATAGCCTACAGTCGACCAGTACACCGTTCATTAACAGTTATTTTGTCTTTTACATGTATTATATGCTGTATTCTTAAAATGAAATATGCTAAAGAAAAGGAAATGTCAAAAATTCATAAGAGAAAATACGTTTATAGTACTATATTGCACTTACCAGAAAAAAAAAAAAACAAAAAAACTGCGTGTAAGTGGACCCATACAATACAAATCTACATTGTTCAAGGGTCAACTGTAATTAATTTATTCTTTCAAGGAAAAAAAAAATGATACCACACTGTCCAATAACCTTTAAATATAAATGAATCTGCCTTATTAAAATTTCTTCTCATCTTGAAATTTGTCCATGACAGATTTTTTTTCATATTCAGTTTTAAAATGACAGTTTAAAAGAAATCAGGTAAAAACTTTCTATCCCTTAGCTCCAGATGTCTTATTCCTGATTTGCTGGCTCATCCAATAAGCAATCTCAAAACTCTCAACTTGTTCAAGGAAAAAAAAAAAAAAAAAAAAAGTGGAACCTGAAGTCACTGCCTAAAAGGAAGCTCTTTTTCTTGAACAGCTGTTCTCTGAATGCTGAGTTTAATGAATCACAAAACAAGAGTTATCAAATATTATAAAAAATGTTGCTATTGAACTTCGCTTTGCTTCAAGGACTCTGAGCCCATCCAGATGCTGAATTTGTCAGTGAAACAGCGTTCCTCCTGTCAGTGACACCAGTCCCTGGTTTAAGGTGTATATGAAAGAGGAAGAGACTACCTAACTTGAGTCAAAGCTAAACCGAGACCCTACATCTCAAAAATCAGTACAGATACTTTATTGGCTAGGTCTCAGAATTTCCCATCTAGAATGATACAGACCTAAACTCAGCATTTTTATGAGTAATCTGTGAAATTGCCTCTTTTCTGTGGAACTACACTCATTTCTCAAGCATACCTAGAGTATCATAATGAGGACATGGTATAGTTCAGAGCCACCAAGAAGTTTATATAATGTTCCCTGGCGGCCAGTTACCTCAAAGAAAACTGACTTGAAAACTGAATTAAACTGCAGATGCATTAAAAATCTTTGTTGTTGCCATGGATACTTCAGCTGAGATGATGGTTAAATGGAAGATTGGCATTATAATATTTATAGTCATTTTAGGAGAAAGTTATATTTTAACTAACTTTCTCCATAAATTTTAGGAAAAGAGAAAATCTGGGAAATACAGTGTCTTGTATTATAATATTGCATACTGGAAGGAACAGTAGAGTTTTTGTTGTTTTTAACATCACTAAATTCACACAAGAAAAGAAATGATTAACTCCTCTTTGAATGGCTTATAATTTTGGCAGTAGTAATAGATTTTTACCATCACAATAGTTTTATAATAAAGTGTACTTGGAGGTCAGTGGATATTTGTTGATTATATATTAAAATAGTGTCATCTCATAATAGGAAGTTTACAAGTCAAATATCTCTTTGTTTTTGCATGTGAACTCCTTTTGATCAGTGGTTTCTTTTATATAATTATCACCTCAAGTATTTAAGAACCATAAAAATTGTGAGTGATTAGTATGATTAAATTAGTATATAGTGTTTTGTTCCAACTCATCAATTAAATGAAAGACTATCATCTACTAGATGAAAAAGCGTACAGTTCTTCTTGAAATAAGCAATATTTTTAGTAGGTGTCAGGTTTAGTTAAATCAGAATACTAGTGTGCACACACACACACACACATACAAAACACAAATAAGGAAATCTTGAAGGAGATGTTCCAGCAAATTTCATACTATTACTAGTGATTTAATGACAAAAAGAGATGAAGAAAAATATTTTAAAATATTTCTAAGAAAATTTAAAAACAAAACTACTGCAAAGTAATGATTTCCTACATCTTTTATAATAACTTACTTTTAGTAAGCAACTTACTTTGTATTTTCTCATAGAAATAATAACAAATATTTTGAAAAACCCCAGATATATAGAAATTAAACAAAACACAAATATTTTTAAAAAAATATAATGGACTTTATTTTTAGATAATTTTAGGTCTACAGAAAAAATTGCCAGAAAGTTCCCATATTCCTCCACTCTGTCACAGATCTTTTTTTTTTTTTTTTTTTTTATTAAAATACTACATTCTTCTGGGGCATCTGGGTGACTCAGTGGGTTAACCATCTGCCTTCGGCTCAGGTCAGGATCCCAGCATTCAGAGCTCTCTGCTCAATGGGGAGACTGCTTCTCCCTCTTCCTCTGCCTGCCATTCCCCCTGCTTGTACTCCCTCTCTCTCTGTCAAATAAGTAAGTAAATAAAATCTTTGAAAAATAAAATAAAATATTGCATCCCTGTGATGTATTTGTCATAACTAAATCCATCATTATTAGCTAAGGTCCATAGTTTACATTGGAGTTTACTTGTTGTGTTTTACAGCTCTGTGGATTTTGACAAATGGGTAATGTATGTATCCATCATTTCATTCTCTTTCAGAATAGTTTCACTGGCCTAAAATCCCCTATGCTCTGTATGCTCATCCCTCCATTCTTCTTGTTGAACTCATGGAAAACATCGATCTCTATACAGCTCTACAGCTTTGCCCTTTACCAAATGTGGTAAAGTGGAATTAAATAATATGTGGCTCTTTCAGACTAGCTCCTTTTACTTGGCAATATACATTTAAGGTTCTTCCATGACTTTTCATAGTTTTTATAGCTCACTTCGTTATTCCCCTTAATACCCAATTGCATGGATGTACCACAGTTTCTTTATCCATCTACCTATTGAAGATCATCTTGGTTGTGTCAATACTTTGATGATTATTAATACACCTCTTATAAACAGTAGTTTCAGGTTATGGTGTCCTCTTTTTTTTTAAGATTTTATTTATTTATTTGACAGAGAGAGATCACAAGTAGGCAGAGGGACAGGCAGAGAGAGAGGGGAAGCAGGCTCCCCACTGAGCAGAGAGCCCGATGCAGGTCTCAATCCCAAGACCCTGAGATCATGATATGAACCAAAGGCAGAGGCTTTACCCACTGAGTCACCCAGGCACCCCAGTTATTGTGTTAAGCTTTCAACTCATTCGTGTAAATATCTCGGAGCATGATTATTAGATGTTTATGCTCAGATTGTGTTCTGCTTTTTAAGAACAGCCAAACTAGCTTTCAGAGTCACTGCACCATTTTGCATTCCCACCAACAATGAATGAGAGTTCCTGTTGCTTCACATTCTCCCCAACATGGGGTGTCGTCAGTGTTTTGGATTTAACTACCGTAATTACGTGTGTAGTGAGTTCTCATTATAGATTTAATTTATATTTCTCTGATGACATATGATGTTGAACATTTTTTAATATACTTATTTGTCATCTACATATCTTCTGTGATGAAGTATCTTTTCAGATCTTTTGTCCATTTTGTATTTTTTTCATTATTACTAACGTTGAGTTTTTAGGAGTTCTTGATATATTTTGGATACATGTCCTTTATCAGAGCTTTGTTTTGCTAATATATTCTCCCAGTTTATGGCTTGTTTTCTTAATTCTCCAAAAAGTATCTTTCACAGGACAAATTTTTTCAATTTTAATGAACTTCAACTCATCCTTTTTTTTTTCCTCTCTCTCTTCCTTCTGAATAGTGTTTTTTGTGTGTTATTTAGGTCATCACCTAGGTTTCCTGTCACTATCTTCTCATCTCAAAGTTTAATAGTTTTATGTTTACACTTAGATCAATGATCCATCTTGCATTAATTTTTGTGGTGTATGAGGTCTCTGTCCAGGTTAATTTTTTTGAATGTGGATATCCAACACTTAAGGATCACTTGTTGGAGATTATCCTTTTACCATTAAATTGTTTTTTCTCCCCTGTCAAAAATCATTCAACTACATTTATATGGATCTATGTCTGGGCTCTGAGATCTATTCCATTGATTTATTTATCTTTTCCTTTTTTCTTTCTTTCTTTCTTTCTTCCTTTCTTTTTTTTTTTCCTAGTACCACACACACTGTCTTGATTACTGTAGCTTCATACTAAGTCTTGATGTCAGGTAGTGTCAGTCCTTCAATTTTATTTTTCTTCTTCCCTATTTTATTAACTATTTGAGGAATTTTGTTTTTCCATGTAAACTTTAATGAATTATTATGGAACCCCCTTAAACCTTTAGTATCTTTAAAATGGAAGAGTGGTTTAAAGGTAATTTGTTATGATTATTAAAGTGTAAAATACATTTCATCTTGCCCTGAAATTTTACTTCAACTAATTAAACCAAGAAAATATTAAAGATGTATGCTAGAGTTTACATGAAGTTATTTATCACACATATTAGAAAAAAACTAAATAAAGTGAGGAAATGAGCTATCAAGAGGTCAATTATACATTAATTACATGATAAATAGGTATAATACTATTTCTCAGACATTTCCCAAAGAAATAAATGATAGAAACAAAGGTTGGCATATCTAAAACATGGACAGTTATTAAATGTATACTGTAGAATACAGATTTGTGAGATGGAAAAAGTTTACAGTTTTTATAGTTAGTAGGAAAAGGCTGTAAGCCATTTGAGGTATATAATCCCAATTTTTAATAAAGAGTAGAATATACATATTTCTAGTATATAAATAAATTTAGTATATATTAGTATAGAACAAAATGTTGTTCAATTTTGATTCTGAAATTTCAGAATGGGTTGATGCTTGTTGGCCTCATTGATCAACCTTTTAATTGGACACACGTGATTCATAGAGTTCTTCTTTCTTTTATTATTTCCATGCTTTAGCTCCTCTGTTCTCTGTTTCTGATACAGATAATGATTGATCGCTAACTTCCCTGAATTTATCTCCCAATTTTCTTAGGTCTCTTATTTTCCATATTTTGGTGTCTTTTCTTCACGTGGAATTTCTCTTTTTTTTAACTGAAAAAATTTTATTCCAGATTAATTAACATGCAGTATTATATTAGTTTCAGGTGCACAATATAGTGATTTAACAATTCTATACATTACTCAATGCTCATCATGATAATTGTACTCTTAATCCAAATCATCTATTTCACCTATCCCACCACCCACCTCCCCTCTGGTAACCACCTGTTTGTTCCCTATAGTTTAGAGTCTGGGGTTTTTTCCTCTCTATTTGTTTTGTTTCTTAAATTCCACATAAGAGTGACATCATACGGTGTTTATTTTTCTCTGACTTATTTCACTTAACATTATACTCACTAGAGCCATCCATATGTTGCAAAGGGCAAGATTTCATTCTACTTTATGGTGGAGTAGTAATCCATTATTTATAAACTACTTTTTTTTTTTTAAGAGTTTATTTATTTATTTGACAGAGAAAGAGACACAGCAAGAGAGGGAACACAAGCAGGGGGAGTGGAAGGAAATCTTTAGCATAACATACCCGATCTTTCTGCTCCCTTACAATAATGTAACCCAAAGGAAGTGAAATTTGAAAACCCAGTGGTGAGTTTTGAAGCAGAAAATAAACATGTATAGAAATTTCATGCTTTCCTTTGTTGTTTCCTGGAATCAAGTTGCCTATCTAGGTCACACATTTTTATGTTCCAGGTACAAACTTTCTGCCTTAGAGGAAAAGGTGAAGAGGACTGGATGTGACACTGTGCTATGCTGCCATGTCTGGGTAATTCTGAAGTCTTGTAGGTAGATCTAAGTTGAAGGGCCTAGGAATGGTTTTATTCACTAGCAATATGACATTTTAATCTTTCATTTGCCAACTCTTAGTTATTTCTCAGTTTGTTTGCTATTGGTAGGGGGATACTGAAGAAGGATATTGGTAATCATCCCCCCCCCCCACTAAGACAATAACATCAGGGCTATTATTTTCTCTCTGGAGTACTATTTTATTTTTATTTAATTCACTTTTTTTTTTCTTTCATATAGTTTCCCTCAAATACCAGATTCTTAAGAATGAAGCACTGAAGGCTAATTAAAAAGTATAAAATCGTGGGATTTATATTGCACAGGATTTATCACCAGCAACATTATTGACATTTAGAACTGGATATTCTCTGTTGGGAGCTGTCTGGGCATTGTAAGACGTTTAGCAACATCCCTGAGGACTATCAACTGGAGGCTGGTAACACCTCCTCGGTGTGTCAGTCATAGTGCCTCTGTATTTTGCTAACTATCATGTGCGGGCAACCTCCCCTCTAGGTGAGAACCACTTATTGAGGGTGGCATTAGAAAAAGCTAACAACATTTTGGTAAGATTCACAAGTGTCACTTCCAGTAAGGTTTTTCATTCAAATATTTAGTTTCTCTGGAGAAGAATCTGCCCTGGCACAGTCCATCCTCTTTCTGACTTCCAGATAATTGGTTGATACAACTTCTAGTGATTTGTGTTATCCTATCATCTTTGTCTCTTGAAAAATTACCATACTGTTGTTTTAAAGGGATTCTGACTCAAAAAGGAGGCAAATATGTAATTATGTGAGGGTTAATTTGCATGTTTAAATAGAACTCGGGAGAAATTTGTAGTCCAAAATGGCACAGATATCCTAGATTGCTTATTCATTTATTCATTGAAGAAATACTTATTTAAGGTTTATAGTTTCCATAATTCAGTGTAATCTATAAACTCCAGAGAAGTAATGACATTAATCTGAAGTATAGGTCATTCAGATTTAGATTTTAGGATTACAAGTTGCTACAAATGTCTCTTATAAGGAACATAGCTATTTTTAGATTAGATGAGAAATCCAATTTAATTAAAAAACTTCTCTGTATTTCTCTATGCAATCAGGCTGAAATGGCCTGTGTTTATTTTCTTATTTACATACGCTTGGTAGCATAAAACAAGAAAAATGCCTAGTAGAGTCTCGTGATAGAAGTAACTGATTTCAAAAACTTCCTGTTACAGGCTTAATTGTAGACTCAAAATTCGTATGTTGAAGTCCTGACACCCAGCCCCTCGGAATGTGACTATACTTGTTGATAGGGTCTTCAGCAAGACAACTAAGTTAAAATGAGGTCACACTGGTGGGCTCCAATCTAATATGACCAATGTCCTTATAAAAAGAGGGGATTAGGATAGGTGCATAGAGGAAAGATCATATGAAGATGCAGAGAGAAGATAGGCATCTACTAGTCAAGGAAAGAGGCCTCAGAAGAAATCTACCCTTTATCTCAGACTTCTAGCTTCCAGAATTACGAAAAAATATACTTCTGTCACTTAAGCCACTTAGCCTGTAATACTTTACTGTGGCAGCCCTACCAAACTAAGATATACCTCCTAAATCTTCACTTACATGGCAGTAAAGAGAGAAAAGAACATAAACCCACAAAGATAGCGAAAGAGACACAATCAACAAACAGCCATGAAGTTAGCAGGACAACCCAAAGAGGGAAAGGGGTATCTCTGAACATATCAGTTCACATAAGAGAACTTTTAAAGGTATAAAGAATTGGTGTGAAAGTGGGAGTGTGGGTGTGACTGAGAATAGGAGGGCAGATTATAAAGCCTATGTAGGAAGCTGTAGTAACCTAGGAGTCTGCACTCATCTCCATTTCTGCACCAGGATCTCATTTCAGCTTGGAAGAAGGCGTTATTAGAGTTTTGTATACAGGACTTTGGGCACAAGTCCAAGGAGTTCGTATGTAGAAATAAAGGCATTAAGGAAGCTGAAGCCGTGAGATATAAACACACGTTCACTCTCTGTTAAGTGAAACTACCTCCACTCCACCTCCATTCCTTACCCAACCCTTTCTGTATCACTTGTCTCACAAAATAATGACAACCAGGTGTTCAACTTTGGCACAATATTGGAAGATTTGTTTCTGATCAAATAATAAAGCCCCTTACCAAATAACAATATATACAGGCCTTAATATGTACTATGCACATATCCTTAAGTTAAATATATAGTAACTACTAATCTTAACAGCAATTTGATGAATTAGAAAAATTATTATTATGTTATTTTCTATTTGCCCCCAGTATAGTGAAAGTTCCAAGAGGACCAATAGATGGGGATTTAGTTATTTTCCAACTTGTTTCCAATATAAAAATCCATGTCTCACAATAGTAAGAGCTCAATAAATGTTAGATGAATGAAGGAATGCTTGAATTACTATTTTACGGATGAAGAAACTAAAGCACATAGGAATTAAGTAATTATTTTAAGCTACAAAAACAAAACAAAACCAAAAAACAGCTAAAAGTCACGCTTAAACCTTTTCACTCTCAAAGACATGTAGATATTAATAGTTAGAGGCCTTTCCTAAGGGGCCCATCTTCATCATCTACCATTCTGTATGACATACACAAGGATTTTTTTAAAAATTGATTTATAATTTAGGTACATTAACTTTTATTCCTTTCAAGTGTACAAACATAAGAATGTTGACAAATGTCAACATTTTTCTTTATGTCTTGTAAATTCCATCCAGAATATCAGATCCAGAATATTTTCATCATCCCCGAAAATAGCTTCATGACTTAATAATCAAACCCCTTTTCCCCTCCTTGGATCCAAGCTCTTGTCAACCACTGATCTGTTTTCTATCCCTTTACTTTTTTTTTTTTTTTTCAGAATGTCATACAAATGTTATCATAGAATATGATTGTATGTCTGGTTTCTTTAACTTAACATAATGTTTTTGAAATGTCCCCCAATACAGATTTTTAATTTTTAATGTGTCAGTATTTCATTCCTTTTTATTGCTAAGTAGTAGTATATTATACAAATGCACTACAATTTGTTCATCACAAGTTAATGGATAGTTTGTTTTCAGCTTTTGGCAATTACGAATAAACCTGCTGCAGTTGTTGGTGTGCAGGTTTTTGTGTGTACATATGTCTTTATTTTTCTTTGACAGATACTTGAGAGTACCAGATTGCAGGGCCATATGAAAAATGCATGCTTAACTTCATAGGAAACTACCAAGAAATTTCCAAAGAGAATGTTCTATTTTGCATTGACAATGGCATTGCATAGGAGTTCCAGATGCTTCAAAGTGTCCCTAGCAATTGGAATTTACACTGTTTGTTTGTTTGTTTCTTTCTTTCTTTTTCTTTCCTTTTTGCTATTCTCCTGAATGTTATCTCATAGTGGTTTTAGTTTGCATTTCCCTAATTGAGCTTTTTTTTTTTTTCATATGCTTATTTACCATTCCTACTCTTGAGTATTTTATTCAGAAAAGCCTAGATCTGAACCTTTTTTCTGCCTCTTTAAGAAAAAATTTTCTTGGGATGCCTGGGTGGCTCAGTCAGTTAAAGCATCTGCCTTTGGCTTGGGTCATGAACCCAGAGTCTTGGAATTGAGCCCCACATCTGGTGTCCTGCTCAGCAGGGAGCCAGCTTTTCCCTTTCCCACTCCCCCTGCTTATATGCTCTTTCTCTTTCTCTCTGTCAGATAAATAAAATCTTAAAAAAAAAAAATTTTCTTGTTTAGTTTATTCATGCTCAGAATGCAATAAAATGTTTTTGTGAGGGTTAACTAGGTTGACAAATGAAGCACACATATCCTAGACTATCAATAAATGTTATTGTCCTTCTTCTTATTTAAAGTGTCATTCTTCCTGTGTTCAGAGGTACCATCCTCTGTAGGAGCTAATTACCAGCTACCCTCAAACTGTTCTAAACAGTACCCTTTTTTATGTTTCTTTCCTTGTATTCATCCTGTAGCCTGCTCTTTTTTTCTCAAAATTTATTTGGCATGACAGTGCTCTGTTGAAAAGCTGTCAACACCTCCCTATTGCCAATGGAAATGTATGATTTAATCTTGTTCTTAATTTCTTTCACAGTCTACCCTGATTGGCTATCTCCAGCCTTACTTCTGATTAATCACATTATGTCCAAGTTAGAGAGTATACCATATCTTAGTATTATCATTATTATTTTATTCCAAGTAATGTATTTCCCTCCTCATTTCTGTGCCTTTACTTGTTCTCTTTCCTCTAATTTACATTCATTTTTCTTATGTCTCTAAATCTCAACAACGTAGAAGTTGTATGAAGGCAGAGACTTTGTCTGTCTTACTAATCCTTAGATATTTCCGTGGAACCTTGAGCAGAGTGTGGCAAATATTACTTGCTTCACTAAATCTTTGTTGATTGAAAGAAAAGAGGAATAAATTCTGCTAGCATCTATTATCTACTTCCTTTTCTACCTTGAGAGAATTTGTTTTTCTCTGACATACAATATTATTTTTTGCCTTTCGTTCTCATGTAAAGTACATTTAAAATTTGTTTAATAACATTTGTCTTAAAAAATAACATAGATTAACAATAGTATGCTACAGGTTCTGTATATCCATACTGTTTTTCTCTAACTAGATTGAACGTTGTTTGAGAATAAGAAGAATTTATTTCTCCAATGTTGGAGAAATATGAGCCACTGAAGAAAATAAAATGCAAACAATGGTATAGGTTGGCTATCTTTGTAGAATAATATTAATCCACTGGCTTACAGACCCCAGGACTACAGACTGACTTATGGGTTAAAATACATTATTAATGTCTATGAAAAAAAAAAAAACAAAAAACAGGTCAGAGCAAAACTGGGGGTATAGTCATTGAAGAAAACAGAAAACAGTATATGGTACGGAGAAATATTTTCTTAGAATTTGTTCTTTCTCATGGTTGTGGACTCTTTTGCCTTTAAAAAAAAAACTGCACTCAGATTCAAATCTAACTACAAAATGCAATTAAAAATAGATTTCAAGTAGTTATTTAATAGATTACTTTGATTAATTTCCCTCCCTTCACATTCAGTGTATATCTGGGCCTTTTGTCCCATATAAACTTAATTTTTGAGAGATGCTTTTTTAATGAGCTAACCAAAGGAGGTAACTTTTAAAGATTCCTTTATCCAACAGGCTATTAAAATAGTAGTAACTGAATCTGGAATATATGCAGCCCAGGGATTACTCACTTCATTTCTACTTGATTTTGCTCTGAAAATGACTGCCCTGCTGTGCACCCCTGCCAAACCTAATGATGATCTGCATTCTAGGAATCCCTCAGAAAGGGACCCTTGGTGTCTCCAGAGGCCTCTTTGCTTCGTCAAAAGCACATCAGCTGTGAGCTTGCTTTGATTGAGACTGTCAGTCTATTGGCCCTTCAGTGATTTTTTTTTTTATTTTAAAAAAGTATTTTTATATAACTGTGAACATTATGCTTGACCCCAGGATTATAGAAATTTTCAGAGGTGCAGTTCGACCATTATTAGATTTCAAATAAGTTTAACCATGTTCATTTCTCAAACCCACACAGCATGTTTTCAAGAACATGTCTTGAACAAACTCATATTGACTAGCTTTCATGTTATGCATTATAGCATGTTTATATAGCTGAAATATTTCATAAAAAAGCCATGATCAGATAATTTAACCTACTTCAAAACATACTAAGTTTATAAAGTAGGGCAACCTTCTGAAATGAGAAGCAAGCACAATTTGCATCAGGACCCATGCTGTCTAGTCTGCCACACTCACTGTCCTCATTCTGACCTTAATGATCTAAAAATGGGAGAAACTGGTGCAAAGCAGCTTGTGGAATACGAATCCGCGGCGCGCTATATCAGTTCTTCAACTTACTGACTGTGCAATCCTAATCAAATTGGGTTGGTGTAGTGATTAAATTAAATTGGATTATCCATATAAAGTGCCTGCACACAACAAACACTTACTTAATGGTTATTAGTTATATTAATTGTAACATTCCACCAGCTATAGACAACATTGTCTAAGGGAAAGACAAGGGGATTGAAATTGAAATGCAGTAAACCACAAATCTAGTCCTGCCATTAACATTTCTTTTTTGAGAGATTCTTTGAAAGGCAAGAGTGAGGGAAATTCAGAGCTTGTTTTGATCATGGAAATATTTTTCTATCTGTAAAACACCATTAGCAAAAGCGAGGACCAAACTCTTGAACTCTGCGTGTCCCTTGCTACACTGCTCCTCCTGAGACAAGAATGAAATGAGGAACATAAAGGACCATGTGCCTGTCACTAGTGACAAATAGAAAAATACTCTCAGCCACAACCATCCCAATCTGCCTAAGAATCAATCAAGAGACAGCCCATCCGTGTCTTTCATCCGTGTCTTTCATCAGTCACCCAAGAAACCCTAAAATTGCTCATCACCTCTCTTTCATTTCCACATAGTTCTGTACCTTCCTTTACCTAACCCCACATGCACCCATTCCCAACTCCAAAACACTTATTGCCAATATAATCAGAATACACTATAGCTTTATCCTATTTCCTTCAGCTTCTATCTTTTGACTAAAATATGAGTCTCTCTTGAGAACAACACTTTGGCTGGGGGTCTCTCAAGTGGCTTTTTTCTTTTCTTTTCTTTCATATCATTCTTAAATTGGGTTTACCATGAGATAGTTACACTCTTAACTCCTCATTGCTGATTCCTGAACATTGTATTAGTCTTAGCCACACTGACCCCTCAAAATATTCTGCACAGAAACACATACCATTAGACTATGACAGGTATCTTCAATAAGTATGATTATTTCAAAGAATGTGATACCTGTGACACTTGTAAATATGGCAAACTGTCCAACTATATTCTTTAAATGGCATTTTCTTCTTCTGGTTGAAAACATGATTCTTAGTTTAGTTTTCACTAGAACAGTGAGGTCCATGGACAGGTACTTTCCATGGACAAATGTCAGTCCATAAATTGTTATCGTATGTCTGTGATACAATAAGTACAAAATTTGAGAAAACATTTGGAAAATTTTATAATAATTTAATGAGTAAATTCAAGTCTATTTAATCTAATATTTTAAGGGCTTCTTATTTTGTATGTATTTTTAGTCTGTTTTGAATCATTTATTATAGCTTAGGAAGTTAACAGTATGCAATGCTTTGGGAAAAGTAAAGAAAAACAAATTAAGATGCACATAACAGGCATCTCCAACCATGGTGGAATGAACGAAGAACTTAGATTCAGATTCCAGGGCACAACTTCATCCAGGTGGTGCTGAGCTCTCCAAAGCACAGGTACTGAGAGGCAGCTTCAGGGCTTCAAGAAAAAAAAAAAAAAAAAATATATATATATATATATATATATATATGTATATATATAATATAAAATCCTAACATAACAAATGCAACATAGCAAGTACTTAGTTCCAGAGAAATTAATCCAGCAGTGTACCTTAATGTAACAGATGCTGCTTGTGTTCAAGCTGAAACAAAAATGCCATGCTACTTGGTAATGAACTAAAAAACAGGATTGCAATAGGTAAAGGGAAGGCTGATCTTGGCCCAGAATAGCCAAGAAAAAATACTGGTTCATTGACTTTGAATGATTATGAAGGTTCACTCACATTGGAAATAAAATATATAATATGTTATAATCCTGTATATGGTTCATAATTAGGATAAAATAATGCTGTTTAGTAAAAGCAAACCAGTAATTCTATAATTAGGAAAAATACACATTTCCATAGGTCTATTTCTATATATCTAATATATATAAACATATATGTTTATAGACTCATATATATATATATGATTAAATCATTTGAGCCATTTAAATGAGCAGGCTCAATTTGTTATAAACTATAAACTAACAAATATGAAACTCCTTTAAAATGAAATTATTCTTTTTTTTTTTTTTTAAGATTTTATTTATTTGACAGACAGAGATCACAGTAGGCAGAGAGGCAGGCAGAGAGAGATAGAGGAGGAAGTAGGCTCCCTGCTGAGCATAGAGCCTGATGTGGGGCTTGATCCCAGGACTCTGGGATCATGACCGGAGTTGAAGGCAGAGGCTTTAACCCACTGAGCCAGCCAGGAGCCCCAAATGAAATTATTCTTTTATTCAGATTTATAAAATAAGAAAATAGTATCCTCTTAAGGATATGTAACAAATCAAGTTCATTTATTTTATTATCTTAATCTGAACTATTCCAGGAAAGTATTATAGAATTTGTGAAGTCCTTTTCAGAGATTCAACTACATATAGAAAATGAAATCATTACCTTTTCGGTTTAGGATTTCATAAATATGAAGAGACTGTATGAGCATTATTATAGTTTGGAAACCCCATTCTAAAGTTTTGTTTATTTTTTTCCTGGAACTAAGATGCAGAATTACTGATTTATGAAAATGTCTAGATCTTGTTACTTGCATAGAGACATAGCTTTATTCATTTATTAAGTCTTTCAGTGAATATATATTGAGTGTTCACTATGTACCAGGCAATAGTCTACGATCTAGGGTTATAGCAATGAATAAAATAAACACAATTCTTATGTGTAGAAGAAGAAATTAAAGCAAAGAAAAAGGTAAGACATGTTAAGACATTTCCAAAAGTTAAAAATAAAAATATCACTGAGATCTGATTTTTGGTAGAGTTCTGAAAATGCAGTAGGTAAGTTTGTGGCTATCTGGGGAAAGGGCATTTCAACGGAAGAGAAAAACAAGCTTAAGTTCCCAGAGGTAGAAAAGTCCAAGGCATGTTGTAAAAAACAGCATGGAAGTGATGAAGAGGGCAAGGGAAATATGGTAGCATATGCAGTCAAAGGAGGGGCGGCGGGTCACATAAGCCTTTGCATGTCTTTTCTGTGAGGGAATGGATAGCTGATGAAAGTCTCAGAGCAAAGGAGTGACATAATCTGAATTCTGACGTTAAAAGAACACTGTCACAATCCTATTGTTAAGGATAAGGAAAACAAACAAACCGACAGACTTTTTAGGTGGCCTGATAATTTAAGTGAGCCACTGGTGATTCTATCTTCAGCGAAGGCTAAGATATGGTCAAATGTAGTAAAAATCTGGATTTCCTGGTGGATTGGGTAGTGGGTGTATGAGAATGAGATTGACTCTGACATTTTTCGACTGCGTGACAAGATAGCGGTATCATCATAAACCTCACAAAGACCAAGTTTGTGATGATTGGGAGGTCAGGAACTCAATTTTGTACATTGAGTTGGACAACTTGATTACACACATTACAGACTGACCTGTTAAATGGCCCTTTGACACCAGTTCTGGTTGATACTACTAACACTGAAATTAGGCATATGGTACAATATGCAAGCCAATAGTCAACTGCAATATTGCTTTTAATCTGAGCCAGTAGAGCAATGCTAGTTTGTATAGGAACTTAAATAAATGTAATTTTGTTTCACTTTTGTTTTTTCCAAAGTGAGAGAAAACGGACAGTAAGAATGACACCTGTGATGAGAATGGAAACTTCATAAATTCCATACCATTTAGAAAAACATGGAAATCCCTAGGCATGACAAAAACAGTAGCAAACCTTCACCTTTTATGAGATGATATTAGATTTAAATGAATGAAAATACTACCATTTATGAACTTGTACAAAATTCTGGCAGTATATTTTAATGAACTTGTACAAAATTCTGGCAGTATATTTTAATGATGGTGCCTAAAATTGATGTAGAGTTTTAGACATTTTATGATTCAAATTCCCTGAGAAAAGAGCTTTCTCTTAACTCGATGAATATAAATTTCATGTTTAACTTTTGCACTCGAATTTCAATACATGTTTTCTGTTAGTCTTTTTATGCAAAAATGAGGTACCTTCTTGTCTAGACTTGATCTGGAGAGAAACTGCCATTATTAAATCATGTGAAATCAATTTATCTCATAAAATAAAATTAGATGCATTATGTCTCAGAGTCTTATTGCTTTCTGTTTTAGCTTTGCTTTCAAAAAGAACGCTGTTGAGGAAACAAACCCAGTAAGAAAATCAAAATCCTCTTTTGATGGGAAGGGGAATATATGTCATGGTATGTTTATCAGATAGTTACAGAAAAGGGGTACCTGGGTAGCTCAGTCAGTTGAGTGTCTGACTCTTGGTCTCATCTCAGGTCTTGATCTCAGGGACAACCCTGGTGAATTCAAGCCCCATGCTGGGCTCCACACCGGGTGTGGAACCTACTTAAAGAAAAAAAAAAAAGAAAGTTCCAGGGGAAAAAGTTCTCACACCCTCATTCTGAAATATCTTTATAATTAATTGTTATTTTATTTTATTTTTGTAATTGTTTTATAATTTCTCATTTTAGGGGTTCTTGTCAAGGGTTAACCATGGGCTTTTTCATTCAGTTTAAGTACTAGAATACATAGTGAAAGTTTTCAGAAGTATTATCCTCCCAAATAAGTTTTATTTTGGTTTACAATTAATCTCCAGATGTATTTGGTTAAGAGGTAGATCACAGTGAAGCCAAGTTTTAATGTACTATTGAAATACTCAGCAGAATTGTCACCATCTTGGGCAAAGAGGATATTACTGTTTAAGCAAAGTACTAGATTATATTTTTTTCTAGCAGATTTAGATTCAAGACACTAGGAATTAAATTTTTACTTTATAGAATATGAGAATTGTTAGAAAGCTAATTAGAGGGGGGAAACATGAAAGACAAATGTATAGTTATATCTTAGCTTGTGCAAAATGAGAAAAATAAACTTAAATAATAGAAGTAAGTATCCAAAATCAGCTGAGAAACAAAAAGAAATGAAAATTTAATTTATACTGAGAGTAAACAAAAATCAAAGAACATTTTTAAATTAAGAAAAAATGATATAAAATTAGATAAATCCAAATTAAAAGAAGAGATTATGAAATATACTAAAGACAAAGGTGTTAAATGTAATGAAAGTTTAATTAAGCTCAAATACTCATGAAATGAGCAATTATTCCTCCTCCTTGGCTCTGCCTCCATGTGCAGGTAAGATCTGTCATTGAGTCAGGTTAATCAACATATAAAATTCCTCTATTTTGCCTTCCCTGAGCTGCAATTCCATGACTGTGGTTTGAATTTGGGGTCCAAGTATATATTTTTTAACTTGAATTGCATGTTTTCCAAGTGTACAATAATTCCAATATTTGAGTATTTCCAATAATAGCAAATATACTACAATAAAATTTGTATTGAATTGAAATAAGGAGTTGTAACAATGGTTAAGAAAATGTTTGCAGTAGTTGCTAACGTGTTGTCACTGCTGGGATGATCAGCTTCAGGTAAGACTATGAAAGGAAACAAAACAAAGCATTGCTGCCTCAGGGCAGAAATGTCTCTCAACTACTCATAAATGTACTTGAAAATGAAAGCATTTAATTTATATCATAACTGGTGATTCTGAAATTGCAAAGGTCATAGCAAGCTTATCCAAGTGCAAAACTCTTTTTTAAGATTTTTTTTTCTTTATTTTTATTTATTTGTCAGAGAGAGGGAGAGAGAGCAAGCACAGGCAGACAGAATGGCAGGCAGAGGCAGAGGGAGAAGCAGGCTCCCCGCCGAGCAAGGAGCCCGATGCGGGACTCGATGCCAGGGCGCTGGGATCATGACCTGAGCCGAAGGCAGCTGCTTAACCAACTGAGCCACCCAGGCGTCCCGCAAAACTCTTTTTTTTAGAATTCTTACTATGGGAAAGAAGTATATTTCAAACCTGGTCCAAGGATAGGATTTTAGTTTGCTCAAGTCTTTTTCAGATATCTCCTTTTGTAATGATGATCACTTTTAAAAGGCACTTCACTTATTCCTCTGATTAACCAAACTTTGAGAAACTTCTTTGAGGTTTTAAGTATTTAACCCAAAAGAAAATTTCATAGGATAAAAAGGATTTTACATAATTGCTTGTCCATTAATAAAGAAGGACTAAAATTCATGCATCTTATACATAAATAGAAGTTCAACTCGCATAGCTCTAAGTTTACTTATTCAGTTAGTTTTACTCCAAAGAAAGTTAGAAATTTGAATGAAAGTAATCAGAGATAATCCTTCCAAAGGAGTAAAAAGGTTTTAAGTATTTTTTTTTTTTTAGCAAGGTTTTGCAGATTAGCTCTAAATTTAATTCTTCCATTTGCTCAGCTCCAGATCTCAGAAGTCATTCTTAACCAGTCTCTGTACATATCCCACCCAATGTATCTATGATTATTTTCGATTTATATGCAAGATCTGAACACTTTACCACCATCTGAACCCAAATGAGCCTCATCTCTGACTTGGAATATATCCATATCCTCTAAGTGGAAATGCTTTCTCTGTTTTTTATGCTTGCCCCAAATAGATAATTCCAAAAATGATCTTATTTAAATATCACAGATCCTGTCACTTCTGACTCAAATCCCTCCAAAGGGTTCCTATTGCACTCCAAAAAATAAATAGTTTTATAAATATATAAATATATATTTATATGTAAATATAAATATATAAATAAATAAAAATAAAAATAGTTTCCTTTTCACTAAGACACACCCTTTTCCATGTACCTCTACTCATTCCTCTCTGTTCAACTTTGCCTTCATCCTGTGATTCCATGATCATCCCCAGATATCCCCTCCCAGCCTTTACAGTGCTTGTACTTGAAGTGCTTGGACGGCTCATCTCCAATAACCATAAGACCTCCTTCTCAGATCATTTGGGGTTTCTGTTCAAATACTCAAATATCAAATGAGGATCTTTTTTAAAAAGGAACTTCCTGCTCTCCATTCACTCATTCTACTTTGTTTATCCTACGTACAATTACTTGGATTCAATGTTTTGTTCTATATTTATTTTGTCTTCTTCTATAAGTCTCTTGAAGTTCTATATGATTTTATAATAAGATATATTGAGATAATTCAAATAATGATAACAAATCTTAAGTTTTTCTTGTTATCATGAGTACCAAATATAAAAATGTAAATCAGAAAAAAAAAAGTTGACAACATTATATATCACATATATCAATTGAAGTATGCATTCTCTTTCTTTCTCTGTTTTGATTTTTGGTTTATTTTTCATTTATCAGAATTTTAGAAACATCTTTTTATTATGCTGCTAAGCAAA
Organism: Enhydra lutris kenyoni; assembly: GCF_002288905.1. Taxonomy (NCBI): domain Eukaryota; kingdom Metazoa; phylum Chordata; class Mammalia; order Carnivora; family Mustelidae; genus Enhydra; species Enhydra lutris. The sequence goes on along the minus strand of NW_019154109.1, from coordinate 16,456,339 downwards.
GTGGAGAGGTCAAGTTTGTGGAGGTAGCTGACCTTATTTTGAGTTCTGAAGTTTTAGTTAACACCATTGGCATTTTGCTGAAGTCACAGTTTTAAACTCTAGGTACTTTACCTATGAAATAAATACAGTAATATACCCTAAAATTTCTACAAAATAGCATTCTGAACATTGGGGATTAATTGGGACAATCCATATCAAATCTGCATCATTTTACCTAGCACAAAGAGTCTTTTTTTTTTTTTTAAGATATTTATTTATTTATTTATTTGTCAGAGAGAGAGAGAGAGCACAAGTAGGCAGAGTGACAGGCAGACGCAGAGGGAGAAGCAGACTCCCTGCTGAGCAAGGAGCCAGATGTGGGACTGGATCCCAGGACCCTGGGATCATGACCTGAGCCAAAGGCAGCGGCTTAACCAACTGAGCCACCCAGGCGTCCCTAGCACAAAGAGTCTTAAGAAATGTAAATAATTATTACTTTATATTGTTGCATAAGATGAACATGGATAATTCATTACATTTTAAAATGTCAAAATGCAAAATGATAGCAGTCTTCTCACATGAGATTTGAAAATAAATTACATTGTAACGTATGAAACACTTTCAAAACTAATCATCAGATTTACCTTGAGCTTGGGCTATCATCTTAATATTATGTCCATTATCATTCTTAATTTTAATTACATAACTCCTCATGAATTCTCTCACAAGAATCTTGAATAAAGGTATTTTTGGGACACCTGGGTGGCTCAGTCAGTTAAGCAATCAGCTGGAGTCATGATCTCAGGATCCTGGGATCTAGCCCTGTGTCCAGCTCCCTGCTGAGCAGGGTGTCTGCTTCTCCCCACTGCCTTCCCTCCCTTGTCTTGTGCACGTGTGTGCTCTCTCACTCTCTCTCAAATAAATAAATTAAATCTTTAAAAATTAAAAAAAAAAAAGTAGTTTTAATTCCTGGTTGAGAAAATTGAAAGTAATTCAAATTAAAATAATCACTTCTTATATTTATATGTTTTCTTTTGGGGAGAAAATTCTTAAATAAATAGGAATTATTTTTTAAATAATCTGTTCAAAACACAAATACCACAATTTTAAACACGAAATGTTTTCTTTTTATTTATTTTTAAACATGAGATGTTTTCTTGTCAAGCTTTGAGAGTACTACAAAATTTGAATGAAAAATTCTTTCCATTTTTAACTTGTTTTCTTACTCAATGAACATTTAACACTTAAGTGAGCATAATCTGTAATATATGCATGCTATTACAAATAATACATGGTAGATATTTTTAAATGAGATTTCATAGGTTATGTCAAAGAGGTGAAGACACTGATATATAAACAGGTTGACATAAAAGTATCTCTCAATTATGATTATGTGAAGTACATTTAGAGAATCATTCAGGGTAAAGGAAGAGTATAGCTCTGAGTTGACTTGGATTTTTAAAAATTAAAATATCTTACAAATAAGAAATTTCCTACAAATAGGAAATAACATTATCTTCAGGGGACCATAACGGTTGAAAAAAAAAAAAAAAAAGAGTCTTTGAATGTTTACCTCTTTAGTCTTGTGCTTTTTTTAAAAAAAAATCTATTCTTTCTGTTATTCTATTGCAATTTTGGAACACCACTCAACATATTTCATGTGTTTCACAATCTATAAAGATAATTGTTTTTCCAAAATTCTCTTACACAGGAAACAAAAATGAGCCAACATATCTGGATATTTTTCGTAAGAAAGGAGTCCATGGCCCACCAATTCTTTTATCATTAGGAAGAAAGAGTTCCTAAATGCCAGTTTTTATTTACTTTATTGGAATAAGAAGTATTTTTGATATGGCTAAGTCATAAACTATAATTTTTTCATATACAAATGAATAAAATTACATTAAACATATTCCACTGATCCTGGTTTGAATATAAAAATAAAGTAAGTTGTTTTATCAACAGTCTTTTGTTCAGTTTGTGATCATATGTGAAGAAAACTTTTATTACAGAGATAATGAACATTTGATATTCTTGATGATAGGACATATTATAAATTTATAGAGTATAAGAACCATGTATGTTATATATTAAAACACTTCAATCACAGTTTAAAATCATAAATAATAAGTAAATTAATAATTTGGCTACTGACATAGAGTATGAATTAATTGTTTTGATAGATAATGTAAAGTTAAGTCTTTTAAGCTAAATATATATGTCTTATTCATATTTCTACTTTCAAATTGAAATTGACATTCTATCTTAATGCCATATGCAACTATTAATTGCTTTATCATTATGGCTAGAGAAATACAGCATTTCTCTATCAAATGGAGAGTGGTCAAGGAATTTTAAAAAGAGAGATCACTTTTTAAGGATTTGCTTTGCGTTCATCCATATTGCTTGAGAACAAATAACATGTCCTCATATGAATTTGAAAACTGGATAACTGTTTCATTGTATGATATGATATTTTACAATTTATGTTAGATGGGATTCTAGAATCTCAGAACAAAATGATAAATAGATAAAATTTCTGCCCTCATTCAATGAAAAAACAGGTATAATAGATAATCATTATGTAGCTTTTTGGTTCTGCAGTTGAAGAAGAGAGAAAAGACAGAAATGAATACAATGTTTGTAACATGGAAAAATGTATCTAAATTTTAAAAATTATCTGATGAAAGGATTAACAATTCTGCAGAGATTATTTCAGTTTAACAAGAGAAATTCACTCCATGTGTCTGTCCATTAGTGATGACTTCAGTGAATCCTTTAGCTTTGAAAACACAAAATACTGTTAGGTCATAGTTTCTGGATTTGACCATTCATGGTATATGGCGGAAGTAAACAGAAAGAAATGAAAACACAATATAAGTAAAAACTTAAATTAAAAATTGCAAATAAAATATCACAAAACTTATGGAAGAAAGTGGGTAACTTTACTTGAAAGACTATGAAATAGCATTTTATGGAGAAGGTAATAACCAAGTTGATTCAAGATTTATTTTTTAATCACATTAACTTAAAAACCAAATAACTGTTTCCCCCACTACTTAACTACCTTTCTCAAAGTGGTACCGTTTCTGAATCTTCATATGGTCGGGCTAATAATAAGAGACATCATTTGTCTCACTATTTCTTTAATAAACTCCAGGAAGATAGGCCATGACAACATAAAACTGAGATTTAAATGACATTGCAAGTGAATTATCTCTGAATATTAAAAAGGCCATAAAGTTAACAGACTTTAAATAAACATACGATTAACTTTTGTAATAGGATAATGCAAGTATAAATATTTTGCATATCTTAATTTGAATATATTCCTATGAACCAACCATGCAGTTAGTTAATAAGTTGCTAATTACATTGTTTCACTTATTTGTTGACAATTAAAATTATCTTTTGGTTTATTGCATATCTTAACTTCTTAAGTTTTCTTTCTTTTTTTTTTTTTTTAGGTTTTTATTTTAAAAAGGATTAAATCTGTGGACAATCTTGAAACTCACCTGCTCTTTCTATTTCAAGTGTATGCCTAGAGATTCACTATTTTATTCCTTGAATAATTCCCTTTGCCTCCATTAACTCACAATTTTCCTATGAAAAATAACTTTGTTTTTAAAATAACGGGATTAGAGTGAATTATATTTCTGGAGTAAATGGAAGTAGTAATCTCGGGAACTCCTATCTGTATATTGTTAGTCTTCATGGTGATACTATAAATTTATTTAGATAATTGATGAACTTAAGAGAATAGATAATGAGTGAACTTCCATTTGAATGCATTCATTTCAGGGAATTTTTCTTAAACAATAAAATTGACAACTTTTATAATGAGTGCTTACATGGAAAATGCATTAATGACACCAACAAACATACATATATGTTTATACATTAATCACTGGAGGGTTGCTGAGGTTACCACGAATAGAAGGGCCAGCATTTAAAAAAGGAGGATATCACAGAATGAGGAACTGATATATTCAGCATTTTTTCCCCAGGACTTGTCAATACCAGGCATGGGGCAAAGCTGAGAACTCATGTTTTATTCATGAAACAGACTGCTTATGTATTTGGATTTAAAGTCTTGATCTTGGGCGCCCGGGTGGCTCAGTGGGTTAAGCCACTGCCTTCGGGTCATGATCTCAGGGTCCTGGGATCGAGTCCCGCATCGGGCTCTCTGCTCTCTGCTCGACAGGGAGACTGCTTCCCTCTCTCTCTCTGCCTGCCTCTCTTGTCTACTTGTGATCTCTCTCTGTCAAATAAATAATAAATAAAATCTTTAAAAAAAAAATAAAATAAAGTCTTGATCTTGGGGTACCTGAGTGGCTGAGTCATTAAGTGTCTGCCTTTGGCTCAGGTCATGATCCCAGGTCCTAGGATCAAGCCTACAGTGGGCTCCCTGCTCTGTGGGAAGCCTGCTTCTCCCTTTCCCACTCCTCCTGCTTGTGTTCTCTCCACGTCTGTCTGTCTCTGTCTGTGTCAAATAAATAAATAAATAATAAATAAATAATCTTTGAAAAAATTAAAAAAAATAGTCTTGATCTTACTATTTGTTTCACATGTGTTTCTCTCATCCTTCCTTCATTTCAACAGATCAGTTTTTCCATGTGTTTGTTATGCATATTTTTTGTTATTGTTTATTGGTTACTGTATTAGTTTCTTTTGTGTATTGTAACTAATTGTCACAAACCTGATGGCTTAAGCATCAGAGATTTATTCTCTCACAGCTCTGAAAGCCAGAAGGCTGAACTCAATTTCATTAAGCTGAAATCAAGGTGCCAGCAAGACTTTGCTCCCTCTAGAAGCTGTAGGGAATTTATTGCTAGCTTCTTCCAGCTTGTGGTGGTGGTTGGCATTCTTTGACTTGTGGGCCCTTACCCCAAATTCTGCACCATGGTCATATTGCCTCCTTCTCTTCTGTGTATGAAATCTCCCTGCCTCTTTCTTATAAGGACACCTATAGTTGAATTTAGGGCCTACTCGGATAGTCTGGATTAATCTGTCCACATCAAGATGCTTAATTTAATCACATCTTCAAAGACACCTTTTCCTCATAAAGTAACATGTATAGGTTCCAGGGATTAAGACCTAAAATCAGTGTTGAAGATCCATTGACCATGTATGTGTGGTTTTATTTCCGGGCTCTCTATTCTGTTTCATTGGTTTATAGGTCTGTTTTAATACCAGTAGCGCACTGTTTTGGTTACTATAGCTTTATAACGTTATTTGGAAGTAAGGAAGTATGATAACCTTCCACTTCTCTTATCAGAATCAGAGATTTCTCCTATAATCTCTAGGTGCCTTGGACTCCCCTTACTCTTAATAACCTTCTCTGCTGATTATAATAATCGGTCTCATTTCTCAATTTTGATGAAGTGATTGCCTTTATTATTTTGTTTAATATTTTCCTGCTACTTTGCATGCCTCCTCCTCTTCTTTTTTTTTTAAACCATTTTATTGAGGCAGGGTTGTCCAAAAATAACTGTACGTATTTAGTGTGCACCACTTCATGAGTTTGCAGTTAAGTGTATACATCTATGAAACCCATCACCCAAATCTATGCCATAACATAGCCAACACTTCCAAAGTTTTCTCTCACCCTCTTTCTTTATTGTTATTGTTATTGTTATCAATATTATTAATTTGTAGTAAGAACACTTAACACAAGATCTACACACTTAGCAAATTTTTATGTATACAATAGAGTGTTGTTAACTATAGACACTATTCTGTATAATAGATCTCTATGACTTATTCATCTTGCATAACTCAAAGTTAGTTGAGTTTGTTTCAAACCCCCTTGTTTCCTCTTCCCCCAAGTCACTGGCAGCCACCATGCTACTATTGGCTTTGGAGTCTGATTATATTAAATTCCTCATATAAGTGATACCATGTAGTATTTTTACTTCTCTTTCTGGCTTACTTTGCTAACATAATGTCCTTCAAGTTCATCTATGTTATTCTAAGTGGCACAATTTTCTTCTTTTTCAAGGCTGAATAATATTCCATTCTATGTATGTACCAGATTTTTTAATCCATTCATCCACTGATGAACATTTATGTTGATTCCATGCCTTGGCTATTGTGAATAATGCTACAATAAACATGGAAGTACAAACATCAATTTAAGATCCTGATTTCAGTCTGTTTAAATATAAACCTAGAAATAGAATTGTTGGATCATATGGTAATTCTCTTTTTAATTTCTTAAGAAACTTGTATACTGTTTTCATAATGTATATACCAATTTACATTTTTTTTTACCAACAATGTGCAAGACCCACTTTTCTCCACATTCTAGCCAACACTTTTTTAAAGAATAATTCTTATTAAGTAAGGTAAGTTTTTCTAAATTGAACAAATGTAAACACGGCTTTTTGCTCAAAATAGATGCAACTCAGAATAATGATATTCTTGAAGTTCTTTCTCTAGCATAATGAAAATGTGCTAGTGTGTGTACAGTACTCAGATTCAATAGAATATCCCTTCAGTGAAGAAAACTAAGTTCTTAACAGTCACATTACGGCACCAAGACTTAGTAGAAGTTCAAGTCTGTCTTTTTACCTGGGTCAGATAAAATTCTGAGCATGATTTCCTTCCTCAATCATTTCGGCAAGTCTAAAAGCTAGAGTCTGGATATTGTTTTGATTTGGTAGGACTCCTGTCTTCAGTATCCACTCCAAGAGCTATGGAGACAGTCCACAGTGTTTGTCATTTTACTAGTAAATCTGTGAAAAGGTGTCTCAAAAATGTGCAGGTTTTCAGTTTTTTCTAGATGATTCTGATGTTGACTATGCTTGGGAACAAATGGACTAGACATAAAGTGAAACCTAAGAATAGAAAACACCCTAAGACCACACCCTAAGGAATTTCAGCATTCATTTCTGATAGAATATTTTTGGCTCAGTGAAGGATATAATTTAGAAGAAGCTGATAAAGTATGGGAAATAATTATTCTCTAGATTGTGAGGAATTGAATTTGAAGAGCATTTGTAGAAGCAGAGGTTGGTCAAATATTTGGAGTTTTCTGAAGAAGCCAAGAAAAATGAAGAATGAAAAATGTCATTTCAATTTAACAACCTAATAAGCAAGGTCATTTTCAGTGAAGTGAAGAAAAGAGAGAAGAAAAAATACAGTAATTTCAAAATAGAGGAGGTTCTAAAGAAGAGAAAGTATTTGGTATTCATTCAATAATTATTGAAGAGAAATTAAAATTACATGCAAAGACATATCTTTGAAAAATTAATCTTCTAGACTAAAATGGTTCTATTTTTGTCAAATGTTCTCCCTAATCAAGATTGTTTTTATCATTTGCCTAAAACTATTCACACATATCAAAAACATAATCTGTTAAAATAAGAAAATTAAATATCATAAATCTAACAGTTGTGGATTTAGTTGAGACATAATAATAAATGTCTATTGTAAATAGTCTATTATAATCTACTTTAAAAATTGGAATTCTGTTTTATAGAGTTAAAATGTTTCACGAAATGTCCATCAATTTTCTTTTCCTAACAACCATTTTACTTAGTAAAGAGAAAAACACATTATAGTATTCTAAACACAGGCCAATGAAATACAAAACAGAGTGATGAAGAGTATGACTATGATAAAAATAAACAACAAAGACTTGAGAAAGACAGCCAAAGCATGTTTAATTTGTAAAATCTTTTCTTAAAAATGTAACTCCAAAGCAACTTTTATATCAAGAAAGTTGATATTGAGGATATTCTAAGTAAAAACTTAGTCTGCCAAATACAGGTTTGAATGGAAACAAAGCATATACAGATTTATATTAATATATATATGCTATATATATTAATATTTTTAAATATAACCATTTGATATACATATTCATCAGAGCTAATTCATCCAACTCCGATCACATTTTAAGTTCAGAAGCACTGGCAATTTTTGCCTTTATTATGAGAAAATAACAATCACATTAGAAAGCCTTGTCATTCTCCCAGTAATGAGTTTAATACGACATTCGGGAAAGTGCTTTGCTGTGACTAGAATAGTAATGTTGATTTTACATTTTAAAAGATACTTCAAAACACATACAGCGAAAACAGTTTCATACAAGGTTTCATTTTTCCACTCATTTCAATTTGAATGTGAGTTAAATTCTAAATTACAGTAATTGTGAACTGTTTTCATGTTACTACAAAGTTTCAAATTGTGGGCTAAGTCTTACTCTGGAAGCAGAACCTCATCAATAGAAAATGATTTTCATAACTGCTATTATTGATTTTTAGTCTGAGGTATTTCCTTTTAAGCAGGGCAAATTCTGATGATTACACATTAAATCAGAAGTATTAAAATGAACACAATTGCTATACTTCAATCATAGTGAAGTGAAAAAGAATTTTTGTTAGTCCAACCTTTTTAAGCTATTATCTCTAGTTTGAGAATTAAAAGTTGTATGGATCTGTGCTTCAGGATATTTTGAAGAAAATAAAAGAGATGACTCTTCTAATTCAGTTTATTTATAATCAGTATTATTCATTTGTACTTTCTACCCTACAGTTCTTGAAAGTGTCATTTCATAAAACAAAAATGACACTAAACATTCTTTTTTTTTTTTTTTTTTTTTGTCAGAGAGAGAGAGGGAGAGAGAGCAAGCACAGGCAGACAGAATGGCAGGCAGAGGCAGAGGGAGAAGCAGGCTCCCTGACAAGCAAGGAGCCCGATGTGGGACTCGATCCCAGGACGCTGGGATCATGACCTGAGCCGAAGGCAGCTGCTTAACCAACTGAGCCACCCAGGCATCCCGACACTAAACATTCTTAAAGCAAAAATTGCACTAGACACAGTAAATGGTCAAAGAAGGTTTTATTGGAGGCTCTTGCCAACAGTGAAGAGAGAATATAACACAGCCTTAACTCCTTTTTAAAAGGTGGGGAGGGGGGCAGGGGAGGTTTTAAGAGCAGAGTTGGGGGAATCTTAGGCCATCCGTGTTTGCTTATTGGACTTGCCATAGGAAATGTAAACTTTCTCCTCTCTTCATAACAGGAAGTAGTTTTACAAGTCTGAACAAGATGCTCACTGAGGTTGGGCTCCTATTCTCACTACAGAGACACAGGGAAGATAGCTAGCCTCCTTGAGGGTGACATTTCAAAGGGATAGTTTCCAGGTCCTGGAGAAAGGTAGTCCTGGGTTGAAAAGCTGCTAAGAAAGTTTTGAAAAAAGATGTACATCTCAAAGAGTCAAGGAAAGAAATTACAATGATAAGTTTTCTAAAACAAATGCTCCAAGAAGAGAGAGAGGAAGGACTTCATCGGTTGGGCTATTTGGAATCTGGGAAGGCCAAAGTAGGAGGGTGGTCATAGGCCTAAAGGCAGGAAGAAATCTGCCTGCAGTTTAATTAAGCTAAGGAAACTATTAAGACTATGTTGGTTAGTTTTTTTGTTTGTTTATTTGTTTGTTTGTTTAATTTTACAGGCTATTTTTTAAAAAGCAGTTTCAGGTTCACAGCAAAATTGAGAGGCAGAGTTCTCCCATAAACTCCTGTGAACACACACATATGGCCACCCTCATCTATCAACATTCCCCCACACCAGAAAGGTACATTTGTTAAAATTGATAAAACCTACATCAAAAGCTCCCAAAGTCAGTGATGGAGACTGTTTATTAATCAGTTAAAACGACATTATTTTTCTGTTACTGTTTTATTGCATTTACATCTCATGATCTTTGAACCAAAATACCTCATTGTAAAAGAAAAATGTAATAAATTATTCTCCAAGAGTCTCAAATAAAAATATATTGTTTATGGGGCCCCTGGGTGGCTCAGTGGGTTAAAGCCTATGCCTTTAGGTCATGATCAGGTCATGATCCCAGGATCCTGAGATCGAGCCCCACATCGGGCTCTCTGCTCAGCAAGGAGCCTGTTTCCTCCTCTGCCTGCTTGTGATCTCTGTCTGTCGAATAAATAAATAAAATCTTAAAATATATATATATATATATATATATATATATATATATAGTTTATATCTATTACCATTAATGTTTACTGCAATTAAAAAAACAGCATAATAAAAATGCAAAGGTCATATGCTCAGTACATATTAAAAAATGTTACTCCTTTTAATTGAAGTCATTAAGTTTTGTGAAAAGCCCATTTTATAGTCTTATATTATTAACTCCATTACAAACTGGCACTTTTCCAAACAACTGTTCTTGGAGACACTGCCTAGATGTCTGGCATTAGGAAACTTTGACAATTACTCTCATGATATACTATCACAGTGAAGATTAAAATATGAGTGAATTCTGGCTAAATGAAAAAGAATGCAGAAATTCATAAAGAAACTTCTATATATAAAGATGCTCTTGTTTGAAACCTATTCAAAATATACAAGTATGTTTACATATTTAATAATATTATTTGGTATTTTGGCATTTTTACTAATATCCAATATATCAGAGAAATCTGAAAAAATATGAATTTCATTATTTTCATATATTTTTAAGAAGATTGTATGTAATTATTTGACAGAGAAAGAGATAGTGAGAGAGGGAACACAAGCAGGGGGACTGAAAGAGGGAGAAGCGGGCTTTCCCCTGAGCAGGGAGCCTGATGCGGGGCTAGGTCCCAGGACCCTGGGATCATGACCTGAGCTGAAGGCAGATGCCCAACCACTGAGCCACCCAGGTGCCCTAAAGCAATTTTAAATGTGGTTTAGGAGGACATACAAATGTAGTTAATGTATTAAATGGGAATCATAAACAAATTTAGAATAGTTTTTTCTCAGAAGAGATTTAAGAAATATATTGATAAATAAGATATTGGGGCTTCAATTATTCCATAATGTTTGCTTCTCAAAGAAAAAAATCTGAAATAATTGATACGGTTTCATGTAATTGAGGGACTGATACATGATTGATTTTTGTTTTTATAATGTCATGTTTTGGCTGATAGGCAATAGTAAAAATTTTTAAAAAAATAGTATGGACTAACATTTAGAAGTCTGTTTACTTTTGTTTTATCTTCAAATTTGTATGGCGAACCATAGAGCAGGTATTCATTTTCTTTCATAATACTGATATGACTTTTCTCATCTTGGAAGATTAGAAACAAAGATGAGAATAAGACATTGTGCTGGGGAAGTAAGTTTTAAATGCAAATATAAATTAAACAATATTCTTAACTGTTTTAACTAAATAAATCTATTTGCCTAAATAAGGTAGAGCATTTCATGTAATATTTAATTCAATCACTAAAACTGAATCTTAAAGCAATAACAATGAATGAAAGATGAGCCTTTTATTCGCCAAATTACAGAATTTAAAATTTGAAAAATATGGATGTTGTTAAAAATTTCAAATATGAGTGCAGTTTTCTCAATTTGTGTCCCAAAACAATCACTATATTTGCTTTATAAAAGGGTAATACATTCTATTGTTGTGTGTTTGTGTGTGTATTTTCTACATTGTAAAATTTTTTTTTAAAGATTTTATTTATTTATTTGACCGAAATCAGAAGTAGGCAGAGAAGCAGGCAGAGAGAGAGAGGAGGAAACAGGCTCCCTGCTGAGCAGAGAGACCGATGCCGGGCTCGATCCCAGGACCCTGGGATCATGACCTGAGCTGAAGGCAGAGGCTTTAACCCACTGAGCCACCCAGGTGCCCCTACCTTGTAAAATGTTTAAGAGAAAGCAAAATATTTGTCTACAAGGCTTCATAATTCCTTTGGGCTATGTTCAAGTCAATATATGTGGAATATCCAAGGGTGTGTTTACTGGAAATTTAGAAGAATCAAAACTTAAGTTTCATAAACTGTAGCATTTATTTTTCCCCTAAAATACAGGAAGCTTTCTCAAATACTCTTCAAATCAAAGAAATGCCTTGCATGACAAAACTAAAGACAATTTATTACCATCATTAAGTGTCCAAGGTGGGCTGAAATGAAAGCATAACACACACACACACACACACACACACACACACAACCCCAAACCCTCTCAACCTCCCAAAAGTTCACAGTCTCCTGAAACTGAAGATTCTTAATTGATATTTTCAGATAATTTTTGATAGATTTACATACATATTCTGAAATCCAGATACATTTCCAATTGCTTTCAAATATGAACCCTTCTCTTAAAAAAGGAAGGTATATATGTGAAAATCAAACATCTTTGACTTAGTAATACCATCTCTAATGTTTTCCTTTTGAATACAATGATGGTTTTTGGACCTAAGTATGTGTGTTTTAAAGTTTTTTACTTAAACTTTGATTTCTAATGTATCAATTGATTTAATTTGATTTTGACTTATTATTTTCTTTTTATCATGATTTGTGTACTCTTAACTCCCATCACCTATTTCATTCCCCACCCCCCTTTTTCTCTGGTAACCATCAGTTTGTTCTCTATAGTTAAGAATCTGTTTCTTGCTTTCTCTTTCTCTACTTTTTTTCTTTGCTCCTTTGTTTTGTTTCTTGAAGACTACATATGAGTGAGATGATATGGTATTTGTCTTTCTCTTACTGACTTGTTTTACTTTTTAACACTTGAACTCCATCCAATCATTGCAAATGGCAAGACTTCATTCTTTTTATGGCTGAATAATAGTCCATTATGTACATAATGAATGAAATTGACTATTATACAAAATATATAATATTATTTTATAATATTATACAAAATATAAATAAATATATGTCTATAAATATAAATAAATATATATTTATATTTATATATTTATATTATACAAAATATAAATAAATAAAAATAATGAAATGGACTATTATACAAAATATACTATATATAATGGAATAATATAATTTATGTATATTTATATTTATATTTATTTAAATATAAATAAATACATATTTATATTTATACAAAATATAAATAAATAAAAGAATGAAATGGACTATTAACAAAATATACTAATATATATATATGGAATAATATATAATGGAATATAATGGAAATAATAAATCAATCAAATCTGGCCTGGAAACGACCTAGATGATAGGATTATTAAGCAAGACGATTACAATGATTATGAAAATGCATTTCAATTATTATTAAAGTGTACATTTCATATCAAGAAGATGCAGGAACTATATAGCATGTTAGAAGGAATATGGAGCAGTAAAGAAGTCCCACATCAAAATTATATAGACAAAACAACAATATCTAGCATATCAGAAGGTGGTAGGTGGGGGATGAAATAGGTGAAGGGGAGGGCGCCTGGGTGGCTCAGTGGGTTAAAGCCTCTGCCTTCGGCTCAGGTCATGATCCCAGGTCCTGGGATTGAGCCCCGCATCGGGCTTTCTGCACGGCAGGGAGCCTGCTTCCTGCTCTCTCTCTCTGCTTGTCTCTCTGACTACTTGTGATCTCTGTCTGTCAAAAAAATTAATAAAATCTTAAAAAAAAAAAAAAGAAATAGGTGAAGGGGATTAAGAATGCATTTATCTTGATGAGCAATGATTAATGTATAGACTTGTTGAATCACTATTTATATATTTGAAATTAATACAACAATGTATATTAACTATACTGGAATTGAAATAAAAACTTAATTATAAATAAATATCCCTTAAAAAAAAAGAAAAAGAAAACCCTACAATACTTAAGCTAAAAAATTTAAAAAAGATAATAATTAATTGCAATATGTGAACTTTACTTGAATTCTTTTCAAGAGAAAGATGACTTTAGGAGATATTTTGGGAAGAACTGGTGAAATTTTATTGTGGACTGGATACTAGATAATGTCATCAAGCTGTTGTTAATTTTTTTCAAATTGATTATTTTATGTAGGAAATAGAAGTTATCTTTAGGAGATATATACTGAAAGTCTACAAAATATACTATAAGAAATTAACAACAGATTATACCTTATAAGAGAAAACAATTTTAAAACATAGAGATAGAAATTAAAATGAAACCAGGAAGATAAATAAATAAATAAATACAACATCAGTGAGTTGAGTCACAACTTGAAGCACTCTCATATAGGTTAAACTTTAGGAGTTCCTTTAGGAGAAGAAAGAAATGGGGTAAAAGAAGGTATCTGAATAAATGTGGCTGAAAATTTTACAAGTTGGGTAAAAATAATAAACTTACAAATACGCTAAAAACAAAAAAGGAATAGGAAACACAAAGAAAACTAAATCAAGTCACTGTGAAATCGAATAGCTTAAATCCAGTGACACAAATAAACTCTTAAAAGGAGTACACACACACACAGACACACATTTAAACATATGCACACCGTCCTCAACCGGTGCATGTCTTCATGCATGCAGCACTACTCCTGGACAGCTCTGAGTGTTGCAGCCGTGCAGGCCAGACCCATCCAGGGGAGTGCCCCTACCACTGCCCACACTACCATGCCCAGACTGCAGAGAAAGGGAGCATCTTAAAAGGAAGATTCTACCCCTTCCAAACCAGTGGTGGGGATTATTAACCCTTCTCCAAAGGTCAGGAATATCATGGACAGCACTGACAAATTTGTGACCAGAATCAAACATAAATTTGAAACCAAGATACAACAGAATGAGATCAACTCTCGGTTCAACTTCCTGAACCCCAATGACCCTTACCATGCCTAGTATGTTACTAGGTCAGTGAATTCAAGGAGGGGAAGGTTCAGGAGGCTCCAGCCACCATCTGCAAGGTCATACAGCAGCAGCGGCAGCGGCAGCGGCAGCAGGCTACCCAGTAACAGCTGCCTAAGAATGCCCAAGCCTAGGTGACCCAGGAGACCATCATGCCCAAAGAGCCCCTTGGAGTTTGGTGAAGTCAAACCACAGCATGTCCCTCATTCTTATAATCAGCCTCCATCTCAGCATTTTACCTAGATGTGATGAAGCTGATGACTCAGTCTGTGGCTAGGAATGAGCACCAGTTTCTCACACAGCCGATCTAGAAAGAACAGCACACCTGTCCGTTTGACTTCCTCCACTTGCAGCCCAACTTTTCAGCTATTTCACCAAGCTGGCAGAACATTATACCAAGATATTAATTCCCCTCAAAGGCTTGTTTACAAAGCTTAAAAAAAAAAAAAAAAAAAAAAAAAAGGGGGGAATTTGGGACCAGGTTTGTTCCTGAGTGGAGTGAGCCAAGTTCTAAGAGGAGAAAAGAAAGAAAGAAAAGGAGAAGAAGGAGCAGGTGCCCATTTGCAGATCATCAGATCAGTCAGCGTGATTTTGTGGTAGTGGAAACAATAGATTTGAACTTTTCTCTCTCCACCACTCACAAGGAGCTGGGGGTCCAAATCCTCATTCAGGAGCAATAGAAGAAAATTGGGGAAAGTGAGGAGGTCAAGGTGGAAGTCAGTCTGATGAAGAGGTTGAGAAACAGTGCAAGGCCAGGTAGCCTCCATCCCAGCAGATCAGGACCACCCAATGCAAGACATAGATGATGGCTCAAATGACGATAGTTCAAATGATGAAGGGCAAAAACTACTCAACCCCCAGAGATACCTATGCTTCCATCTCCGTCCTTGACTCCAAGCCAACTCACTGCACAGGACAGACCCCAAGATTTTTCAAGCCCTGCTCCAGATGAATATCTTGTGTTCCCTATCTTGGGGGACAAGATTCTGACCAAAAAAAAATACAGGAACTCATGGGCATCAGGCTCAGAGGACAGCAGCATGGGACCCAAGTATACACAAACAAATTATAGACAGAGTTACAAAGATAAGATAAGTCTCCTTATTCTCTTTAAAACTTCTCATTGAAAATAGTATAAATTAGGAGACAGAGGAGAAACAACTTAAAGTACTGAAAGGAAAAAAAAACTGCCAATTTAAGAGATCTATCTCCTGTAAAAGTATCTTTCAAAGTGAAGGAAAAATGAGGAATTTTTTTCAGATATAAAAAGCTAAGAGAAATAATAAACAACTGAGCTGTACTAGAAAAAATACTAACTGAAAACCCTCAAGTAGAAGGAAAATCATACAAACAAGAATGAAAACCACAGAAAAGAGTAATTGTGGGGAAATATAAAATGCTTTAATTATAAATCTCTACACAATGTAATGAACTGATTAAGCCAAATTTAAAAAAACAACACATCATGTGACTTATAATACATATAGAAGTAAAATGTTACAACATGAACATCAAGGCCAGGAAAGGATAAATGGTAGTATATTGCAGGAGATTCTTATAATTTTATGGGACATAGGATATTGCTTGAAGACAGAATATGATAAAGTACAGTGCTGTACTTATATGACCACTAAAATAACATAGAGTTATAGGCAAGAGGCAAAAAAGGAGATAAAATCACAAGAAGTTATTACAAAGAAGGTAGAAAAAGAGAAAAAGGAATAAAGAAATAAGAAAAATAGAAAACAGGTGTCTAAGTCATAGTTTTAAACTCAAACATATCAAAATTATGCAAAATATAAATTACCTGAACACTCCGATTAAAAGGTAAAGACAGTAATGATAATTTTACAAGTACATTAATTGACTCTTAATTGCAGTTAGAAAGAAAAAAATTACATTTCCAAGAGAACAGTGTTGGTAGGCCTTAGAAATCTCTGCAGCATATTGTTTGTTTTCCAGTGATGGTAGCCACATTTTGCTAAAATAATCTCAGTGATTAGACTGTAATGTAGGCAGTACAAAAAGTAAGGGAAACTCTGTGGGGAACCAAATCAAATGAACAAACAAAACACCAAGGCCCTTGGAACGGTGACTGCCACATAAAATGAAATAATTGTCGAAGAAAATGTGTTTCTTCTTAAGACATCAGGTTGACAAAGGTGATAGAAAAATGCATTTGTACTTGTTGGGTACTTTTCTCAAAATTATTTTAATGTTGGTGAAATGAGCTCAATAATGCCTGTTGTGAATATTTTTCTCACTTTTTTAAACATATGTCTCTTTGAGGTGAAGCTTCATATAATGGGGTAATGAAATAGTAAGCATACATGAATATTGTAGTGGTTTTAAGTTAGAATTTCCATTCCAACTTTTTTGATAGGTTTCGTACTTCAGTAATTTACAAGGTTCCAAAAAGTTCTGGGAACCTTTATTTAGAAAGTTGTATTTGGAATTGAGATAAATAATAGGCTTTTCAGGCACACATATGATTTCTTTCAGTTGATTTTGAGTCGTGAGTCTAACTTCATGGGAGTAATGCATCAATTTTTACCAAGAAATCCTTAAAGAAGTAAATCTTTTTTGGCAGCTAAGATTTAAAAGCCATCAGTAAAATCTAGTGCCTTGGCAAGATGCTATTAAATGGTGAGCTAATTGACAAGGATTAGTATAGAAGCTTTAGCTGAGTCACGTGGTTTTGGCTCATCAAGGAAGAATAAGGCATGGAAGAAATAAAAATCTTTATTTTATTTAGGACCAAACTAAAACTAATGAAATGTTGCTGTCCAAATTCTTGAAATTGCTACTGTATTCTTATCTGTGGAACTTTTTTCTCACTATTTTCTATGCCTGCAACTTCCCCTGTATCTTTTTTTTTTTTTAAGATTTTATTTATTTATTTGACAGAGCGAGATCACAAGTAAGCAGAGAGGCAGGCAGAGAGAGAGAGAGGAGGAAGCAGGCTCCCCACTGAGCAGAGAACCCGATGTGGGGCTCGATCCCAGGACCCTGAGATCATGACCTGAGCCGAAGGCAGAAGCTTTAGCCCCCTGAGCCACCCAGGCGCCCCTCCCCTGTATCTTCAAGTGGCTTACTCTCTTAGCTAATTCATGTCTCTGTTCAAATTATAGTCTAAGAACTTTGTGAACTCTAATGAAAACTGCACCACTTATTCTACTCTATTTTTCATCATTGTTATTATTGCTTCTGGAATTTTGTTTGCTATGTTACTCTTGTGCATTGCCTATATTATCCAGTAGATTAAAAGCTTCTTGAAGGCAAGTAAATTATCTTTGAATGTCACATTTACACTCAACAGTAAAGCATCACATTACATAGTTAAACAGCAATGGTACTTTCTCCAACTGAGATGTTTAGGAAATTCTTAGAACTTAAAAGCTGTTATTTTTGCATGAATTTTGGCCTTTTCACTAAGGACTCAAAGTCAGATGTGAATAATTAAGAACAATGCAGCATAACCTGGCTTGTCCTGAGTAGTTACTAGTCAAAATATTCCATACGTGTATACCAAAAAAATTCATTTTAGTAGATATTAATAAAATGGAAATAGTAAGAAGGAAAGCTGTTAAATTCCAATTTCTTCATCTCACAATATGACTGTTTCTTGATATAAAATCTTAAAGCTTTTACAACATATTTTAATACACACCTCCGATTGAGATTTGTCATTGTTAACTGTGTGAGGAAGACTATTGTATTACACTGTTGACACCGGAGGTCACCAATGAAACATATATCTGCTGGCATTCATCTCTGCTGCAGTCCCCTCCCAACAAATCTGGATATGGCTTCAGTTAATAAACTTTAACAGAGGGGAGCCTGACTGGCTCTGTTAATGGAGCGTGAGAACCTTGATATCAGCTTTGTAAATTCGAGCTCCACATTGGATATGGAGATTACCTTTAAAAATATTCAAAATCTTAAAAATAAATAAATAAAATTTAGCAGAAATAACACTACGATCCTTGCAGGTCTCAGCCTTTAGAATCCTGACAGTTTCTTCTTTTGGAACCCTAAGGACACATGGAAGAATTTTATTTGTCTGGCTGGAGAGACCATGTAGAGAGACATGGTGGCAAAGCCCCATGAAAGGGAGGGGATGCTAAGCTCATGAAGAGAGTTGGCTAGTGGTATCTGTTTCCCAGAGCTGCAGGAACGAATTATCATAAACTGCTCTAAAACAACAAACTTACTCCCTCACAGTTCTGGAGCTCAAAGGTCTGAAATCAAATTTTCAGTGGGGTTGGTTTCTGCTGGAGGCTTGGAGGGAAAATCTGTTCATGCCTCTCTCCTAGATTATGGAGGTTATCAACTGTCCTTGGAATTCCTTGGCTATAACACGGACTATTTCAATATCTTTATATAGTGTTCTTTCCTGGGTGTGTCTCTTCTGTGTTTTTGTGAGTCTCTCTCCTTTCTCTTTTAAGGACACCAGTTTTGGGATTTAGGGTTCATCTTAATCTGGCATGACTTTATCTTAACTAATTGCTTCTGTAATGACCCTCTTTTCAAATAAGGTCATATTTTGAGACTGTAGATAGACATAAATTTGGAAGGGGTTACCATTCAACCCAGTACACCATTCACCTCAGTGATCCAGCTGATTCTAATCTCTACTCTCCATCCGAATGCAGCTACATCATAAGGGTGGCCCAGCTGATCTCAGCTCACCCTAAAAAAATCCTGTAAGAAGGGGAGGGGGGCAAAATGGGTAAAGGGAATCAAGAGATGCAAACTTCCAGATATAAATTAAATAAGTCTTGGGAATGTAATATATACCATGAAGAGTACAGTCAACAAAACTGTATTAACTTTGTATGGTGACAGACGTTAACTGGACTTACTGTGGTGATCATTTCATAATTGTATATAAATGTCAAATGGCTATGTTGTACACATGAAACTAATATAATTCCATACATCAATTATACTTCAATAAAATTAGAAAAAAGAATTATGTAAGAAAATAAAAAGAATTGTGTTTACATAACTATGTTTTGGAGTTACCTGTTATACAACAATATATAATAGAAAGACTGGCTAAAATTCTTCCCCTAGATCTCTTATAGACTCATGTTGAAACTATTTAAATAAATGAACAACTAAGTGACAGTAAGAATGGATAAGGTCTTGGTTTCTCTTTCATATCACAAGGGTGAGCTACAGAACCTGAGTAGCTATTTTTCTCATGGTTAATCAATAAATACAGTCAAGTTGTAAAAGCATCTGTTTATGCTAGCTAATTTTACAGTCAAAGATTACACATGATTGAAATGTCCTTTGGGGGGGAAAAAACAAAACAGTAGTATTAGTCAACTTGAACTTTTGGTTATTGATCAACCATGCCAGGATTAGCTAGTGCTTATTTAATATAGCTTTATAAAATGTTTATGTCAGTGTATCTTAATTTACTTTCAGTCACAACAGTTAAATCAACAATTTCAATATTCCCTTCTAAGTATGGATATAAACTAGAGAAAACTCCTCCCTCAACCCCCACAAAAAGCATTTATGTACATGATAACTTTACAAAAGTAGTCCTTTGGTCCGTTTTGTTTTGTTTTGTTTTGTTTTGTTTTAATATGGAAGATGCGGTTTTGGGAACAGCTGTTCCCTGAGTTTGTTTCTTCATTCATATATGTATTTAGCCAGTTTTGTATTTTTAAGAGCTTGAATCTTCTAAAATTTTATTATTAAAAGCAGAATAACTTACTGTTGAACAACTTCAAGGATCGGTTTTTAATCTATTTGCTTCTTTCTTTCTTTAGTCTGACTTCCTGTCTTCTTTCCTATCTGCCTGCCTGCCTTTCTTTCCTCCTTTTTTCCATCTTCTTTGCTTCCCCTCCTTTTACCTTCTCTTCACAACGCTCCCCCCCCTTTCCTTTCAACAGATGTCATTTTTAAGACAGAGTTGTTCTTTTTCTGGTATAAAAATCCATAAAATTATGTTCTAAATTCATGATTAATTTTCCCTGTAAAAAACATCTGGTACTAGGGGTACCTAGGTGGCTCAGTTGGTTAAGTGACTCTTGGTTTCAACTCAGATCATGCTCTCAGGGTCCTGGGATTAACCCCCGCTCCCATGGGCTCCATGATTAGCAGGGAGTTTGCTTGAGATTATCTCTCTCCCTCGGTCTCCCTCTTGTCCCCCCATGTCTCTCTCTAAAATAAATAATCTTTTAAAAATTCTGGCACTAAGTTTTCATTAGTCTTACTAAAAATATTACAACATAATTTTCCAAAATTTTGTGAAGATATAAAAGTTTAATAAAGAATTTAGATTTCTAAGAAAATATAAATGACTAATTCAGTACGTTGGCTGGAATTCAAGTAAATTTAACAAAGGGGAAACTCAGTCCTTATTCTTCACTTCTAACAACACATTTTCCCAAGAATACTGACACAAAGAACTGCATGTGCTCTCTTTAAAAATGATGTTAAATTTTATTCATCTAAAAATATATAGGCCCATGAGTATTTTTTTTTTTTTCTGGATGTTAGATTTGCATATGAAAAGTTGTAGAAAGTGACCACTTTTCTCTCTCCAGGAATGTACACATGAATGTGTTTTGCCCTCATAGGAGCAGAACAATTACATGAAAACAAAAAGATAATTTTATTCCCTACTCTGGTTCTTTAAGTACAGGAAGAAAAAAAAGCTCTTTCATTGGCTACTAGGGACCATTCTTTCTGATCTTCAGCCTGAAAAATCAATGGATTTTATTTAAAGAAATTCTAAGAGATATGTAGATATATATCTGAAATTTCACTAATGTGTTTTAACTTTCTTTACTCAGGCAGAAGTGGCATTTCTTTTATTATTCTTTGGAATCACATAAAATCACCAAACACAACTATTAAATGTAATAGCTGCACACATTAGAAATTCAAGGTTGAAGTAACTAGAATGAAACAGCAGATTTTAAAGGAACAAGACTGTCACTTAGTGTCAATGTTACAATTCCATTTATCAGCTCCATTAACTTAATGGTAAAAAAAAAAAAAAAATTCTCCATACTTTCTTCTCCCTGGTGCATATTCGCTCTCATACACATCTAAACTAATGCTAATAGAGAGTAAAGTGATGCTATCAGCATTCTTTTATGTAGCTTTTATTGTTTTCCATAAAATTCTGTCACTGGGATAAAACTAATGATTTTATACATCTGGCCCAGCCATACAAACTTCAGTTTTTACTCTTCTTATTTTCATTCAACCCTTCTTTTCCACTCCTTTAACTTAGAGTGCTTTTGTCACGTGAACGTTGAAATACCAAAAAGTCAGAAACCTCATCAAAGAAAAACAAGTGCTTTACTACCTTTTGATTCTCTATCTTCATATGAAACATTTTAGATAACTATTTACCTCTCCAGTCCTCATTTATATTGCAGACAGCTACACAATAGACTTTCTGGTATTTAATGCTGAAAAGCCCAATTGGTGATGTGTAGTAAAATTTTACTGCTTGTCTCAGTAAAAAAGGGAGCAATTCCTATACCTACTTTGCAGTTGAAAAGTTCAACCTTTATCTGTTTAGCCAGCTTTAATTCAAGAATAGGTCTCTTTCCACGGAGAAGAGAATTGCTGAGGCATCAAGGCCTTTCTGGCAATCCCGGTACAAGCTGATTTGCCTGCTGATGCTCATGCATTTTTTCCCTGCTCTCAGGAAGTTTTTATTGTTTTATTTATAAAGAACTCTTACCTGATAAATTTGTCAATAACTCATCATTTTCTGGCTTTACCAATTTTTTGTAGGTATTAGATTACAAATATTAAGTATGCCATTTTATTACTCAGTGATGCACTTTTAAAAATTGCATGAAATCTCTTGAGAGTCCTGTGTTATATCCAGAACATTTAAATAAAATGTATAAATTAATTTTGACATGTAGTTTATTGCCACAAATCAATATGTCACAGATGCCAGTACTTGCTTATGAAGCTAATGATCTCACTTAATTTCTCTAATGTTCAGGTTTTTAGTACACACAGTTTTGAACTATTTAACCAAAGCTATACACTCTGATTTTTTGTTCCGTTTCCCCCACCCCCCTTATAGGCATTTATATAAAATGGGCTAAGGATATAAAATGATAAAGAAAGTCCTTTATATTTTCATTGGCCATTATTTTAACTTTTTTCTTAATTTACAGAACTAACTCTCTCTCTCTCTCTCTCTATATATATATTTTTTTTTGACTCAAGTGTTTGCAAAATCTTGCAGAAGAATAGCAGCCAGAAAACCACTTTTGTGCCTTTGTTTCTCTGTTTACAAGTTGTGTAACTTTAGTCCAGTCACATAAAACTTTTTTTCTTTTTATTATAATTATTTTAATTGCTCCAAAGGGATAATAATAACTGCTTATTTCACAGGGTTGTGTGAAAATCACGTGACATAAGTATAATGTTGGGCAGAAGTAAGAAAATTCCTACCTTCCTGAGGACTACAGTCTTTTTCTTAATAAAATATTTACTTAAAAATATTGCAGATATTACTGGTCTAGTAGATAAGTTCTACAAAGTGTTCTTAAATGAGGAACTGAGATAATGTGTTTTAGGGTAGCATGCCTTTCAATGTGAAGTTCTTTTTCATATGATAAAATTTCCAATTTTTTTAATAAGATGTAAGATGAGCTGTAGGGAATGGTGAGTCATGTCTGTTCATTTTCCACATATGAAGACCTTGTATTTAATTTGAAATGCATTTCACTTCCTAAGGTTCTGCCCTTTATATTTTTTACTTATTCTCTGCATAGCTAGCAGGTATGTGAGATTTCTACTTCATTTATACATTTTACTTAAATGCACTTTACCAAGGTGAGATAGAAAGAATAATGTGTCTCTGGTTTTCATTTTTAGCTTCTTTGATCAGTTGCTTTTGAAACTTGCCAAGTGAAATTTTAATCACCTGATAAAGCATTTGAAATTTAATACTCACCTAATAAACAATTTAAGGTTTATGCTTGCATATTGACTATCCTTTCTTCTATGCATATCCTTTAAATTTTAAATATAATTTTCCAAATTTTTTATTTTCCAATTTTTTATAATTTTTTCTGCTCTAATACTGAGATCAGTAATAACATATAGGATTTTATTTATCTTCTCTTTCTGTGTAATTTGAAAAAAATTGATATACAAGTTTATTGCTCAACACAGAATGTACCATAGCAAACTGAAATGAATGTCACACTGTGTATCCCGCAAACAAGTATATTTAACTAGATATTGCATAAGCAAACATGAGATAAGGGTAAATATCATCACTATATAGTAAAGAATATAGTTTTTAAAAACATTTAAAATAAGAGACAGATATTAAAACAAGAGAAATAAACTTGTGAAGGCACCTGGGTGGCTCAGTCGGTTACACATCTGCCTATATAGTTCAGGTCATGATCCCAGGATCCTGGGATGGAGCCTCTCATCTGGCTCCCTGCTCAGTGGGGAGTCTTGCTTCTCCCTCTCCCTCATCTCCCCACTCATTCTCTCTCTCTTTCTCTTTCTCTCTCAAATAAATAAAGTCTTAAAAAAAGAAAAAAACTTGGAATAAATGAGATACATTACATGTACCAGAGTTAGTTTTGTATATATAACTATAAATCTAAACACAGGTATAAATATAATTACTAGAAAGAAATATATTCATAAGTTCATATGTTAATGGAATACAGTTTAATCAGTACTGTGATTAAGATAATTTTAAAAATGTGATTCCTTTGGTTTTGTACATGATTATAATATTATTGTCATAAACATGCCTCTAAGATTTTTTCTGAGATTTGAATATAAAAATATATTTTTAGAAATATTGGGAAATCAAGTGATATGTTCTATAACATAGTCTCACTTGAACAAAGGTATAAAAATGTTATAAAACTCTTCCTTAAAGTCCTATGAAGCAGCCAGACACTGTTGTAGATTTGTGGCTATTTTTATTCCTAGGCCATTTAGTTAAAATACAGGTGATGTATTTTGGGATTTTCGATGCTATTTTAAGTATGTGCTGTTATGTAATACAATTTCAGATAAATTAAGAATTAATATTGTGTAATCCTTTGATGAGGTTTTCTTGTTTTGTCAAACAAAGATCCATGTTAACATGGTGTATAATTAGCAGTGACCAAATTCTCTATTCTATTTCAGAATTCTTGAAATTGATGCTGTGTTCTCAATAGGGAGATGATACCATGTGTTTTGAGGTGACATAGTCTTGGTTCAAATCAACAGGCTCAAAACTCCAAAAATCAGTTGGCCTAAAACTTACTTACTTTCTTAGGGCTTATACTCTTATTCGTTAAATTGGAATAATGTTGCATAATTATTTAGTAACTGAATAAGCTGAAGTCCCTCTGGTTGGTAAACCTGGCCTGTTAGTGAGCCAAAGGAAGGTAGAGATAAGTCAGAGATAGATGTTTCACCAACATGCAAACTTTACAAATATATGTAATTAGCCTGGGCTCTTCCTCAAACCATTTTCAGAAAATAAAAGCAATTTTTAACTGATTTATGGGTATTTCTTACAACCCATCATCATCTTAAGAACCATGTCGTAAGTAAGCTCCTCTCAGGTTATGATGTCATTTGTGCTTTGTGGAATTCATCATACCCTTGACTGGATGTTTAAAAATAGTGATTGACTGCCTGGTTTTGCTTCATTTTCCCAATTTTCAGAGTATATACACAATTTCTATGTTACTTAGTTTGCTACTTAGGTTTTTTGGGTTTTGTTTTAATCAAAAACAAAAAAAAAGTTGTTTTTGTTTTTATGAAAACAAAAATGTTGTTTTTCTGTTTTATTGGTATTTGTTGTTGTTGTTTTGTTTGTTGTTGTTGTTGTTGTTTTTTCCTACCCAGCATGGAAGAGGCCCTTTCTTCCTATCTGGTCTCCGTCTTCAGGTCTATAAAAAAAGAAAATTAAAAGTCTCCTCAAATAATATTTCTTCTGTTTGACTATAGAGATGTATGGTATTATAAGGACTTTTCAAATTCAGAAAGGACAAAGACCATTTTACAGTCTTCTTGATCATTTTGTGAAAGAGTGATAAAAAGTAAACTATCTTTTAAAGTACAGTTTTGTAGCTTAAGTCAGTAAAATTCTATTTGAATTTATGGCTTCTTTACTTTATTTCAATGCTCTGCAAGCCTTTATGCCATTCTGCTTGTACAAAACATTTAGCAGATTATAAGTAATTTAATGAGTGATTAATTCTATGATATGTCAGTGAGGATCAAAATATATGGGTAGGTAGTGAACAAATAGAATGACTGTGGCTATCACTGATATGCACATCAAACAGTATTCATGGGATAATTTACGTCCTTACATTTAGCAAGATTTTTTTTTCTTCTTAATATCTTAAGGTAATATATGCTTGAATACAATTGTATTTCATAGATTAATGTAAGGTTTACAACAAATAAGTCATTTTATTAAATTCAGATGTGACTGCCCTCAATGTATGAAAAAAATGGAATGCAAAATTTCCAAAATAAGCAAGACCAAATGTCTTTTTTTCCCCACTATTTAAATACTGATGAATCAGAAAGAAACATCTTTGACCTTTTATTTATTTTTTCTTTTTCTTTCTTTTCTTTTTTCCCCCCACTTTTGGCCTTTTAGAAGTAGTATACAGTGTTACTTAATGCATGTAAACTGATGTCAGTGTAATTTAAAATCAAAAGTCAGGAAAAGCTGGGCCTTAAGAAGAAGAAAAGTAAATTAAGTAAAATAGAGGAAAAAAATAAGTAAAATGAGATTAAAATTGTTACTATTTTACAGATGAACAATGGTAAGAATATCTCAAAAAGCAGCAAAACATATGAACTGTTTAATTAAATGTTTTGTTTTCAAAAAGTCAAATGCATAGAGATTCCCAAAAGAGTAGCACTTTGAAATTATTTAACTTACTTAAAATACTGTACTTGCTGTTCAGGTACATTGGTGTTGTACACACAAAAACCTAAACTATTTGACTTTTATTGGGATTTTGGTCGAGACACATTTTCATATTTTTTTCCTATTATTGACTACTTCAAATATTTTAGTCATGATAGGAAAAATAATTTAGACAATTGTGTATGGCTTTTGATGTAAAATTATATTTTATTCCTGAATAGGAATAATAAAGATTAATACAAAGTTAGAGCAATATAATAAGAGAAATTACAAAATAGAAAAAAAATATATTAACATAATTGGGGAGTTTAAGTTTAAGTTCATAAGAGTGAAGAGATACTTCATTTTATTGATAAAATATTTCAATAAAAAATATACATGGTCAGTCTTTTATATAAATCTTAGTGAGTGACAATCCTAACTTCAAAAGAGGTCTCCATGGCTATCTATAATAATAATAATCCTGGGGCGCCTGGGTGGCTCAGTGGCTAAGCCTCTGCCTTCAGCTCAGGTCATGATCTCAGGGTCCTGGGATCAAGTCCCATGTCAGGCTCTCTGCTCGGTGGAGAGCCTGCTTCCTCCTCTCTCTCTCTCTCTCTGCCTACTTGTGATCTCTGTCAAATAAATAAATAAAATCTTCAAAAAAATCATTTAAATAATAATAATCCTGGTTCTTAACTTATAATAAAGGATGTTTTTTAATATTTTATTTATTTATTTGAGAGAACAAGAGAGAGCATGAGCAGGGAGGAAGGGCAGAGAGAGAGGGAGAAGCAGACTTCTTACTGAGCAGGGATCCCGACATGGAACTTGATCCCAGGACCCTGGGATCATGACCTGAGTCAGAGGAAGATGCTGACTGAGTCCCCCAGGTGCCCAAGGATTTATTTTTTAAATTCCCAAGGTTTGTGATAAAACATTCATCTTAGATGGGGGCACACATTGAATAAAGATAGCTGACACCAGAGGGAATAGACAATTAGTGGAACAGAGAAAAACAATAAAATTGTTTTTAATTAAAAGTTACCATAAAGCTTAAAATGATGATGTAACAATCATAATTAACTGGCAGATAGCTATGAGTTAAAATAATCAAAGCCAAAGACAGTTCTTAGCATTTAAATATATAATTGCAGGGGCACCTGGGTGACTCAGTCAGTTAAGCATCTGCCATTGGCTCAGGTCATGATCCCAGGGTCCTGGGATTGAGTCCCACATTAGGCTGTCTGCTCAGTGAGATGTCTGCTTGTCCCTCTGCTGCTCATCTTGCTCATGCTCTCTCTCTGTCTCTCAAATAAAATCTTAAAAAATATGTAACTTCAATTTTCTTTAAATTGTGAAAAAAATGTACTGGAACTAATAACTAAATGTATGACCCATGAAGAAGCAGTTATGGTGTCATGAATTTGTCAAATTAATGCATTAAGTAGAGTACAGGATCCCAGAAGATGAGCACCATTTCAGTAATAGTCCACAAGAGGAATTGAAATAAACAAGTTTATTACAGGTTTTGGAGGATGTACCCAGCATGTCTTAAGGGGCTACCTGGGAAGTCAAAAACAGAAGTACAGAGAAGTGGGACCTGGACACATGCTTTTACTAGGGTTCATGGATGGATTGCTTAGGGGTACCTGGGCCACATTGGTCAGTTCAAATCCAAAGGTCAGGATATTGGTAAGCTACATGGGGTTTTATCTAAAGAGTATGTAAGACTGTGGGAAGCAGGGAGACTGGTGATCACAAGGACTATTGGGGAAGTCATAATGTCCTATCAAAGACTTAGATTTGCTTATGACTCCACAGGCTGTTAACCTAGGGCTTGTATTTGTATAGGGAGCCAGTGTCAATTAAAGATCACTGCAGGCTACTTGGCCAAACCAAATGGATACTGAGATAGCAACACCATGGAGCAGTTTAGCTAAACTCTGAACATGTAGTTTGAAATCAGGAGATGAGATTCCTCCACCTTTGTTCTTTTTCAGGATTCCTTTGACTATGTGAGATTTTGTGGGTTCATACAAATTTGGGGTTTTTCTATTTCTGTGAGAAATGCCATTGGGATTTTGATAGGGATTGCACTGAATCTGTAAAAGATTTGGGTAGTGTGGTCATCTCAATATTAATTCTTCTGATTCATGACACGGGATATCCTTCCATTTATTTGTGTATTCTTCAGTTTCTTTCACCAGTGCCTTATAGTTTCCAGTGTGCAGATCTTTCACTTCCTTGGTTAAATGTATTCCTAAGAATTTAGTTATTTTTGATAATATTTCAATGAGATTGTTTTCTTAGTATCCTATTTAATAGTTCATTGTTAGTGTATAGAAATGCAACTAAAATTTTGTATGCTGATTTTTTTTCCTGAAACTTTGCTTATTTGTTCTTTTTTTCGTTTTTCTTTTTAAAGATTTTATTTATATGACAAACAGAGACAGCGAGAAAAGGAACACAAGCAGGGGGAGTAGGAGAGGAAGAAACAGGCTTCCCACTGAGCAGAGAGCCTCATGCAGGGCTCGATCTCAGGACCCTGGGATCATTACCTAAGCCAAAGGCAGATGCTTAACAACTGAGCCACCCAGGTGCCCCTGCTTATTAGTTCTAATAGGTTTTATTATAATAGGTTTTTTAGCTCTCATAGATATTTTTGTTTGTTTGTTTTTGTAGAGATTTTTAAGGTCTTCTGTATGTAAAATCTGCAAACAAGGACAATTTAACTTATTTTTTTCCTTCCAATTTGTAGCACATAGTGGGGAAAAACATTGTCTCTTCAACAAATGATGTTGACAGAACTGGTTATGCACAGGCAAAATAATGAAATTGGATCTTTAGCTTATAACATACTCAAAATTACATCAAAATGGATTAAAGAATCAACTGTAAGTCCTGAAATCTTAAAACTTCTCAAAAACAGAGAAAGCTTTTTTTAAGCTCTTTTTTTTTTTTTTTTTAAAGGAGGAGGAAAGAGAGAGAGAGCAAGCAGAGATGGGGGGAAAGGGGCTGAGGGAGAGAGAATCCTAAGCAGGCTCCAAACTCAGCTCAGAGCCCAGCCTGGGTCTTGATCACACAACCCTTAGATCATGACTTAAGCCAAAACCAAGAGTTGCACTTTGAACTGACAGAGCCACACAGGTGCCCCAGAAGAACTTCTTGACATTGTTGTTGGTAATGATTTGGGGCTATGACACTAAAAGCACAGGCAACAAAAATAAGTGAGACTACGTCAATTAAGTAGATTCTGTTTAGCAAAGGAAGCTATCGACATGAAAAATCAATCTGCATACACATTGCAAAAAAATATTTGCAAACCATGTATCTGATAAAAGGGTTAGTATCTAAAAGTAGTAAGAAACTCCTACAACTCAGTAGCAGAAACACTAATAACCAAATTTTACAATTGGACAAAGGATCTGAATAGAAGTTTTTAAAACAAAGAAGACATAAAAATGGCCAATAGTCATATGAAAGGGCTTTCACCATCAGAGAAATGCAATCCAAAATACAGTGAGATATTACCTCAAAACTATTAGGATAGATATTACCCAAAAGAAAAGTGTTAAATGTTGGTGAGGAAGTAGAGAAAAAGTAACTTTGTATGTTGTTGATGGGAATGTAAATTGGTACAGCCCCTATAAAAACAGCATTGAGATTTCTCAAAAAATTAAAAATAGAACTACCATATGATCCAGTAATCCTTCTTCCAGGTATATGTCCAAAGGAAATGAAATCTGGATCTTGAAAAGAAATCTGCATTCTCATGTTCATTGTTATTATTTGCAATAGCCAAGATACAGAAACAACTTAAGTGTCTGTCAGGTGAGGGATAGATAAAGGCAATGTGATAAATACATACAATGAAATATTATTTAACCATGAAAAAGAAGGGCACCTTGCTATTTGCAACAATACAAATGAACTTCAAAGATGTTATGTTTAATAAAATAAGCCAGACAAAGAAAGATAAACAGTGTATGATCTCACTTTTTATGTGGAATTTAAGAACCATATTCATTGAATTGTTGCTAAGGACTAGTGAGTGGTAGGTGGGGGAAATGTGGAGATATTGGTCAAAAAATGTTCATTTTCATGTATATAATGAGTATCTAATGTATAGCATGGTCACTATAGTTCATACTATTGTACTGTATACTTAAAATTTGCTGCAAGAGTAGATCTTGAGTATTCTCACACACACGCATCCTCACACACGAAGAATGGTAACTATTTGAGGTGATAGATGTGTTAATTAGGTTGATTGTGATAATCATTTCACAATGTATAGGTTTTTTTTTAAGATTTAATCTTTTTAACTAATATCTACCCTCAACAGGAGGCTCAAACTCATAACCGTGAGATCAAGAGTCACATGCTCCACTAACTGAGCCAGTCCCTAACAGTGTATATGTTTTAAATCATGTTATTACCTTAAATATATACTATTTTTATTTGTCAATTATATTTAATAAAGCTGGAAAAAAACCTGCTAAGAAAAATCCAGGCCATGAAATTGTATTTAAATTATGTGTGTGTGTGTGTACAAGGACACATATATCCAAGGCAACATCTAAATATATCTTTAATTCTTAGCTTGCTCTTTTTTTCTCCATTTTTAATATCTTTTTAAATTAGATCAATTTGTTTATCTCAACCTTTTTGTTTTTGCATTTTCCCATATTACTATTTTATACAATAAAACTAATATACTAAATATATGAATATATATGTATGTGTGTGTGCTACAGATAAGGAGAACAATAAAACAATAATACAATGTGATTTCACTGAAAATAATACATACTGATTTAACAAAGTAAATTCTATAATAATAATCCTAAGATAAAATGCCAGCACATCAGTAAAATTCAAAAAGAAGTATTTCTATTAAACTTATCCTGAATCTCTAAATATAAAAATGTACAAAAGCTGGGCTTCAAAAAATGTTCACTTTTTATAGATATAATAATTGCAACTTTACTGTATTGGCAAAGAAACAACTTTATATTAACTGCATAAAAACAGAGCACTCCTAAATTTGCTTTACTCATTAATTTATATTTGCATTAAGAAGTTTACATGTATCCCATTTTCACCCTTGCTGTTTCTCTGCTTTAATTAGCTTAATTTAACTGGAATCTCTAGATAGGTCACAACTCTCAAGTTTAATAAAATATAGTAGAACAGATTTAATAGAAATTCATAAATTATCAGTGTTCTTTGGAGTAATACATAATGTATTTCTTGTCAATACCCAGCACATTTTGTAACACTCAAATAAATAGAAGAACTAACAGTGTTACATATAATATCCTTTTTAACAAGATAATGGTGTTACTTCTTAAAAAAAAAAAAAAGTCTCTGAGAGTGCAGTGCTGTGGCTGGTGTGGCATGCCATGTTCTACCCAAACACTATTTAACTAATGTGGCCTTCTTGACCACACTAACTAACTCCTCCTTACCCTCCCTCCTTCCCTAGATTATTTTTTATAGCAAGCATCTCCATCTGACATACATGTTTTGATTTTTTATTTGTGTTTTTTTGCCTACTTACCTTCTCACACCCAAGCTGAAGAGGTACAACGTTTCATCCTAATTCACTACTGTACCATTAAGGCTAAGAACAATGCATGGTACAAGTAGGATTCAAGATTATCTACTGAAGTAATAACCATTGTTTATACATGCCATTCAAAATCAAGGTAAAGTTGTTAAAACTGGGAAAATGTACACAATAAAAGCTTTTAAATTATCTTCAACAAATGGACACTATCTTAAAAGGGGTTTATACTTGTTCCAGTTCCTAAATCTTTGCTTTTGCCTACTAACTAAATAAAAGCATGTATCTGCTATTCAAAGAAAGACATGTATTTCTAGATCAAAGGAACAGACAATGTGTGTCATTCAGAATTATTTGCAAATTATTAAAAACTTCCAACTGGAGTTAAAAAGCTTAATTTAACCAGTTTAAAATATAATTGAGTGATTTATAGAAATAGGAAGTTAAAAGTTTGAAGTCAGGTAAGAATTGATATGGCTGAAAATGTTATAAAAATCATACTTTCATTTCAGGCCCTCTCTACATTTCAAAATGATTTCTTTAGCAATTGGCTGCCAAAGGTTTTTGTGGGCTAAAGCTTTCTTGCTTAGGTTCAGTGGGAAGAGAATATTTCATTCCTGAAACTATAGTGAAGAAAGTGAAGTTTGTTGGTTGGTTGATTGGTTGCTTGGTTGGTTGGTTTTTTCCCCCAGACTCCTACTAAGTATCTTCAAAATTAGCCATGGCTGAGTTGGATTATATGACAGTCCCTGAGGCGTGTGTTTAATTGAGACCTTGGCATTGAATCTGAGATTGGAATGAATGTCACTGAAATAGCTTTGTTTCAAACAAGAGAAGAGAGATTCCCCAAGAGATGTCCTCCAGGCATAGTTAGAATGGCAGATATGGTATGAATGCTGGACAGCAAAAGCGTGTATGTGCTACAAAAGTTCAGTTCTCTTTTTTTTCCCTTGGTTGTATGTCCTTCCTTACTGCCAATCAAAAGGTGAAATTGTAGGTACTAATAATTTTGAGGGGATACAAACAGAAAAGGTAATTCAGGAATTCTGACACATTTTTCATGTTATTGCATTTCTCTTTCCTGTCTAGAATATAGTAAAAAGGGATGAGCGGTTCTTGAAAGGTTTCCAGAAAGCACCAGGAAAAATACTCAATGATTAGAGAATAAGGCCTGTGAGAAAGAATTAAAAGAAATTTAATCTATATAAGATGAATACTATGGTTAAATTAGTAATTTTAAGTTATAAAGGTGTTAGCTCTTCTGGCCCTGTTCATTCTGATTCTTCCATCTTAAATTTCTCCTGACATGGTACTTGATAAGTACAGGCTGAATGCTAGTGTAGTACACGTATCAAGTGATAATAATTACAATAATAAAAAGTTCAATGTTCGAGCACTCAAGCATCATTATTTTGCTAAGCACTTTGTCCATTAACTCATTTTATCACTGGAACAACTTTAGTTCATATTACATTAAAAAAATGAGTTTGAACAGTTTTAATAGTTGCACAAATTCTGAGAGCTAGTGAATTTATAACAGCAGGATATGATGCCAGATCTTTCAGGCTGCAGTAGCTATGATGCCTGTCGTAATTCCTGAATGCCGCTATCTGTCTAGGATGTTTATCAAATTTCTCAGGATCCCTATTGTTTTATTCTCAACTATCTTAGTCCACTGATCTTCCATCGACAATTTAATAAATGCTTATGGAGAGCAGTTACAATGTGCACCACTGTGGAGGATACCTAGTATCTAAGAAGAAGAAGGTCACTGTCCTTAAGAAAACCATAGTTTGCTGGAGAAAAGTTGAAAAAAACATAAAACTATAAATAAACATAAAAATATAAAAGTTGTAATCAAAGACATCAAAGTGCTAACTAGGTAACAGGAGAAAAGCAAGGCATCTCTGAGGGGAAAAATAACGTCATTTTGATTTCAAGTTCTATACATTTTCATGTGCAAAAAGTGGCACTCATAATAAGGCACTCAATGGAGAGCAAAAACTACCATTAAAAATAACAATAAAATGCAACCTCATAAGTTCCAGATAAATAAGAAAACAAGGTGAATATTTTCAAATATCTGAATAGAAATCATATTACTATATTTAATGAAAAGAAATATATAATATTGACAATTTCAAAAAGCCAATAGGAAAAATAAATTAAACTATCTAAAATTGTAACTAAACTTAAGATCTAAATGTATGAATTTAGCAGTAGGTTTTAAGTAACTGAAGAATGATTTAGGTATCTGAGACAGGCCAGGAAAAGAGAACTAGAATGGAGTATAAACAGGAAGGAAGGCAAGCAAAGGGAGGAAGGAACTATGGGTGTAGTTTCAATAAAAGTCTAGCCTAACCCAAAGGGAGCTCTGGGAAATAGGCTTTCATATTTGAAAGTTATTCATGCCCCAAGAGCTGTGTAGCCAAAAGGAGTCATAGTGAGGTATGAAAACTCCCATTCTAGGCATCGCACAGACACAACAGCTCCAGAAGTGGAGTGGCTATGTGTTCATAATTGTAGTCATTGAAAATAAAAACCCACCAAAGCTTGATGAAAGGAGTATGGAAATATATAAGAGATAGAAAGGCAAACAGGAAATATCAACAGTGTGTGCTAGAAAATAGATGTCATCTTGAGGAGAAAAACATGATAAAGTCATCCCATTCAGAGAGAAAAAGTGACAATCTCCAGACAACCCGAATGAGAAAACAACTGACAAGATGAAAGCAGAAGTTTAGAGGAGAGCAGATAATGAGAATGTTCTTGGTTTGGTAAATGATAGGCAAGAACTTTTGATACAGTTTCTGTAATTCTTGCATACCCAAACGTTCAAATATCAATGACATTCATCAATGAATTTAAGAACAGATTTAGCTCCCAATAGACCTCTCTATTGTTTTCCGATACTCTGTGCCTACAACTATTGAGACACTGAGGAAATTATATATATTTATAAATTTTATATACACACACACACACACACACACACACACACACACACACATATATATAGATATAGATATATATATATCCTGAGGAAATGAAATCACTTATTATACACAATATATATCATCAAGCAGAATCAAACAATCAGAAATTATTGTTTTAAAGCATGGTTAATTGCAGAAAGTAGTTCTTGTCCTCAAGTGATTCATATCATTGTAAGGCAAAAAGCAGCCAATTTCTATTATAATGAAGAAATAAATAATAATGTTTCAAGTATCAAATAGTGCTTTAGGAATATACATAAATAGCACAGAGAATGTAATAAACGGCTAAGAGAGAATGTAATAAACGACTAAGAGAGAATGTTCAGTTTGCCCTAACAAAACTTCTTTTGTATAGCCATCTCCCCACCTTCTCATCTCTACTCCTGATCTTTAGTCTTCCAGGTGAGTGTGTGAGCTTCATAAAAGAGCTTACAATAAATTCCTGTCCTTGCTAAAGTTAGCTAAAATATCTTAAAACAATCTTGACCAAAAAATACACCAACCAAACAAAAACAAACAACAAAAAGATAAATCAGTGAGTAATATTGTGAGTAAAATATTACATATCTGAAACTGTGATATTCAGTTTCAGAAATTTCAAAGGAAAATGTTATCTGTGTATGATTTGCCATGACTTGAATAAGTTGTTCTTCCTAAGAATGATAAAAACACAAGGAATAAATTTTCAAAATAATATAAATGATAAATTAGAAATTAGGAAATAAAGTTAGAAAAGTGATAATTAGAAAAGATAATTTTTAATGAAAAATGTATGTAGCTCAATGCAATACGTAATAATAAAAGTGATAATACTAAGATTAACCAAATATAAAAAAAGTTAACAGAAACATACAATAGTACTTTGCCCAACTTTTTCAAGTTATATAGGCAGGGTGACAACAGCAAAATGGCAGAGCAAAGAGCTCCCAAAGTGCTCATCTCCATTAAACGAACAAGGAAACTAATTTAAACAAAACAAACAAACAAAAAAACCAACAACAACCAAAAAAAAAAAAAAATCAATTTTTTTAGAATCAATTTTTTTTCCAGAATTCTGAAGATTAACCAATCATTGACAACAGTCCCAAGAGTGGTTTTTCAAGAAAAATTATGGAATCTCAGGAAGAACAGTGGGTTTTAGGATATTTTAATTTGCCCCACTTCCAACACTCCCACCCCAACTCTGTGGCATTCTTGACTACCAAAAACTAAATTCAGGATGATGAAACAGCAGTCTGACAACCCTGGGGTATGGGCAGATTGGAACTGGAGCTCATTCAGGGCCCCATTCCAGAGAATTTTTATTATTGCAGACAGTCTGCTGGTTCCCTGGAAGACTCAACTTGCAAAGTTGCTTTTTTTGAACAGACTTGGAGCTTATGAGTGCACCTTTTCCCTGGGCCATTTGTCAAAAGCAATCAGAGGGAAATGTTGAATATTTCAGCTGCCTGAGGTGATGGATAACAGTTGTGGCACACAATAGGGTAACTAAAAAGTTTTAAAGGAAAAGCTGGGAAGTGAGATATCTATGGAAGGCTTTGTAAAGCTTCAACATATTCTGGAGGATCTCAGAGGCCACATGTATGAGCAGTGCTGTGTGCATGCCCAAGTTGGGTGTATTTAGAAAAGGCTGGAAAAGGCTCTAAACTCTCACCTTTGGTGAACCATGAGGCTCTGGACAAACAGCAAGTGAAGGCTGACACAGCCTGGGTGAGCCTTCATATGCAGAGACCCTTGACAATGAACAGAGGACTTAATTGACTTTAGGTGTCTAAAAAAATTTTAGTCCAGTCGTTAACAGACCAGTAAGCTAATTTAACAGACTTTAGTGATCACAAACACCAGAGAATACAGACATCACATACTTACTTCAAAAAATGTTACTAAACAAACAAGAAACAGAAACCAAAACAAATCATGGGAGGTGAGAGAATGATGAATGAAGTTGCCGAATTATATTACTTAAAACATCCGATTTTTAACTAAAACTTAGAAGACATTCAAAGAAACAAGAACTGGTGGCCTCTAAGCAGAAATATGTATATAAATAATACAGTGTGTAGGAATTCTTTTAGAGGAAGCCCAGATGTAGACTTCTAAACAAAAGTTTCAAAGCAGTGATTTTAAATATAATCAGAAGAAAAAAAAAAGAAATAATTGTCTAAACACGTAAAGGAAAATATGAGGACAATTTCCTGCCAAATATAAAAGATAGTGAAGATATAGAAATTAAAACATAAAATAAAAAGTCTAGAATTGAAATGATAAATTTATTAGAAAGACTCAATAGAAGATTTATAAGAATCAGGAAAATTTAAGATAGATTCATTGAGATTATCCAGTCTGAGGAACAGAAAGAAGAATGAAGTAAATGAATAAAATGAACAAAACTTCGGAGATAATGGGGACACTGTCAAGTATGCTAGTGTAGGGAGAATGGGGGTCCCAGAGAGCTGAAAGAGAGAGATGTATGAAAAATAGTGAATGAATAGTAGCCCAAAACTTCCCAAATTTGATGAAAAACTAACCTATATATCTAGAAATCTAAACCACTCCAAGTCAAGTACATTCAAAGAGATTCACTCTCAGACACATTGTAATCAAATTATCAAAACAAAAAGCAGAGAACCATGAAGAGGCAAAGGAGAGGTGATTTATGACATAAGGGATTCAACATAATTACCAGTTGTTTTAAGAAACCGTGAAAGCCAGAAAGCAGAGGGATGACATATTCGAAGTGCCAAAAGACTGTCAGTCAAGAAGTCTATAACCAATAAAATTACTCTTCCTAAAATAAAGGAAAACTTAAAACATTCTTGGATATCAAAAACAGAAAATGTGTCAGTAGCAGGCATGATGAACTAAAAATAAAGGGAGTACGCCATCCTAAAATGAAATAACACTGGAGAGCAACTTGAATCAGAAGGTCAGAGTGTTCAGTCACTCAGAGGGCTTCTTGAAGATGCTGGGTTTATGATTCATCATCTCCTCAGCCATCAAAGAGGAAGTTAGTAACAGAGATGTGATTATCCAAGAAATCTCTATGGAGAAGACAGTTTTCTACAGAGTGAATACCCATGTTATGTGCACAAGACAGACAAGGATCTTGAGAATTTACTAAGAGCAGAAAACCTGCCGAATAGAGTGAAAGGTATAGAGTGTAAAATGCAAGAAGACAGTTGGACTCCCTGAATTCTAAACATAAGAAACAGACTGATAAAATTACTCAGCTTCAAGTGTGTGGTACCTTTCATGAAGAAGAAAGGGAAGTTTAGGGAGTGGATCTATGAACCTAAAAGGCAGGAGCTAGAAGCCACAGAAAAGTATTCCAGAACTTGAAAAAATAATGGAGTTTGTCTGGTTGGAAATGACTGATGACTTTTTTTTTTCTTTTCTTTTCTTTTCTTTTTTTTTTTTTTTTGTCATTTTATTCTTTTTGAGCAGGAACATCTATAACTGTTATCTTGTTCCTGTCCCACCAAGTATTTTGGGAATGGGTAATTTAATGTCTAGTTTCATAAGTGGACGGAGAGGAGTTCTGCCTCAGGATAGATTACGACCATACATCATTCCATCCTCATCCATAGGTAATTAGATGATTTAGACGGGGAAATTAGGAACTTGAATCTGATGAAACGCAGATAAGATTTTCCATGTGTATTGATGGTGCAGTAGGATGACACTTTTGTGGACTTTGGAGTGGCATAAGTTTTGCATGTGAGGTGAATATGAATTTTGGGGAATTGGAGGGCAGACTGTGGTAGGCTGAATAATGGTCTCCTCCATAGGTATTTATTTCCTAATCCTCCAAATCGGGGAATATATTGCCTTACATGGTGTTACAAAGAAAACCACAGGCCCCAAATGGTATCACTCCGAGTTCCCAAAATGTTGCTTACTCTGTATTCTAATTGCAGTTTCAGTCTCTCACACAAATGTAATCTGACCCTGTCAGCCATACCAACAAGTCTTCCACCTGCACACTCTCCATCCCCCAAAGAAGGATGAGGTAATCTGCATAATAAGACCCCTTGGTTTTTTCCCCTAAATTGAGGAAAGACTAGTCTTTTCAGCAAATTGTACTGTGTCAACAGGGTATCTACCTACCAAAAAAAAAAAAAAAAGGAAGAAGAAGCTGTTTGTCTCCTAACTCACATTATATACAAAATTAATTTGCAGTGGAACACTTAAACATAAAACTCTTGGAAAAATATGTGGGTATAACCTTTCATGACCTTGTAATTGGCAATGGCTTCTTAGATATGATACTAAAACACATCAACTAACAGATAGATGATAGATAGATAAAATAAGCTTTATTAAAATTTAAAATACTTGTACTTCAAATGAGAGTAACCATTAAGTGAAACAATACCCATAGAATGAGAAAAATATTTGCAAAATCATATATCTGATAAAGATCTGGTACGTAGAATATATAAAGAACTTTAATAACTCAGAAAAACAACAATAAAAACAAATATACCAATTTAAAAAGTGGATACAAGATTTTAATGGACAATTTTCTAAGGAAGATATACAATAACCAATATACATATGGAAAATGGCTCAAAATCATTAGTCACCAGAGAAATGCAAACCGAGGCAGCAATGAGATATCGTTTCATACACACTAGAGTTGCTATTATCACAAAGAGATAATTACAAGTGTTAGCAAGTCTATGGGTAAATTGGAACCTTCATACATTTCTGTTTGGTATGTAAAAATGGTGCAGTTGCTTTGGAAAAAAAAATATGGTTTCTCTAAAATTTAAACACAGTCTGGTCTGAGCATAAAAGGTGCTTAGCAGACATCATCCCCTTCCTTATAACAAGGAAAAAGAACAGTTTGAAAATTAACTTAGAGTATTCGAGAATTGAGGTTGCAAGGCAAATTTCCGTCCCCCAAAATGGAAAGGCAGTCAAGTACTGAGAATCACAGTTTACCTGGGAGAAACCCAGGAACAGAAACCACTGCTAGAGCCAACTCTGTGATGGGAAAACTTAAATGGCAGTTGAAAAATTGCTAGATGCTCATTGTAGACAAACTTGTCAGTTAAAAACTCTGGAAGACCCATTCTTAGAGAAGACCCCACATGTTACTGAATTTCATCTCTAGAAGCCATACCAGTATTTCACAGTTCAGATCAGAGAAAAATCCCTTCATGCTTCCAGCAGTGGGAGGGGAAATGTGCTATTTTGAAGTATGTTAAAACATTCTGTTCTCCCTAACAAGATCTGCCCTCAAGGAAAACTGTTTTTACCAGAGCCCAACCAACTCAGGTTATCAGAATCCAGCTAGTCTGGGGAAGGAAAATATCTGACTTCAGCTCCCTCTTGGTTTCCTGTCTTACATATATCCAAAAACCTGAGACACACTTGCAAGGAACAGAGGCTCACTGAAAGTCCTAATCTTAGGACACTAGAATGCTTGCCCTCCCAACATGAACCTCACCACCGCATCAACTGGAATCCAATGTATAATAACAGAGATTACAACAGAATGACCTGCATGTCTTAGGTCCTATTTAAAAGAAATCTCTAGGGGAGACACAAGTAAGAACCTTAGAGCAACTTAACAGCCTTGACATCTGCAGCTATACAAAACAGTAAATATAACCTAACTCTTAGTCAAATAAACATAAAACCTCTCACTACAGGTATGTATACCTAAGTTCCTTTTACCCAATACAATATGTCCAGCTTTCAACAAAAAAATCACAAGATATAGGAAAAGACAAACAAAACAAAACAAACAAACAAACAAAAAAAAAACAACAAAACAGTTTGAAGAGACAGAGCAAGCACCAGAACCAGACTCAGATAAGGAAGATATTTTGGAAAAGTTAAATATGAAGATCAAATAAGACTCAGCAATACCTCTCTTAAGTATAAAGAAAATTAAAAACATATTCACAGAAAAACTTGTACAGGAATTCTTACAGCATCATTATTCTTATAGTCAAAAAGTGGAGAGAACATAAATGTCCATCAACTGATGAATCAGTAAACAAATTGGCATGTAATGATATTCAGACATAGAAAATAATGAAGTACTGATTCATACAACATAGTGAGTCATAAAGATACAATTCTTAGTAAAAGGGACAAAAACAAAAGGTCACATATTGTATTATACAATTTGTTATACAACCATACAGTCATGCAATTATATAATTATACAATAGATTATATATTGATTTAGAACTCAATGTCCATACTAAAATTCACAGAGATAAAAAGTATATTAATGGTTGTCAGGGGCTGGGGGAAGGAGAAATGAGAGTGACTGTTAAGAGGTGTGGAGTGTCTTTTGGGGGTGACGAAAATATTCTGAAACCAGGTACTAGTGGTAGTTGTATATTTTTGTTAACACTGTACAAATCACTTAATGTTACACTTTAAAAGGATGAATTTTATGGTGTATAAATTAACCTCAATTAAAATATGTATTACAAATAATACAATTAATAAATATAAAAATCTAGTAAATTCAATGAAATGCATAAGTTACTGGTCATAAAATGTCAGAATACATATCATAATGTTATAGTATGTACTATAATCTGAATCTTTGAGGACAAAAACTTCTTTCTCTTGGACTAAGCATTTTATTTTATTTTATTTTATTTATTTATTTGTCAGAGAGACGGAGAGAGAGCACAAGCAGAGGGAGAGGCAGGCAGAGGGTGAAGCAGGCTCTCCGATGAGCAAGGAGCCTGATGGGAGACATGGTCCCAGGACCTGAGGATCATAACCTGAGCCAGAGGCAACTGCTTAATGGACTGAGCCACCCAGGCATTCCTGCACTAAGCATTTCTTACTACTGACTAGATAATAACATGAATAATTTCTTCAACTGAGTGACTTAATATATAACAACATGTTTCTTTTCAAAATAGTCTCTGAGGGGCGCCTGGGTGGTTCAGTGGGTTAAAGCCTCTGCCTTCGGCTCAGGTCATGCTCCCAGGGTCCTGGGATCGAGCCCCACATTGGGCTCTCTGCTCAGCGGGGAGCCTGCTTCCTCCTCTCTCTCTGCCTGCCTCTCTGCCGGCTTGTGGTCTCTGTCTGTCGAATAAATAAATAAAATCTTTTAAAAAAAATAGTCTCTGAAATTTACAATGTTACCAAAATTAAAAATAAAATATTTTAATTGATAACCTGTCTTCAAATATATGTAAGATAGGACAGATTTATGCAGAACCTGTCAATTTCTATGTTGTGAAAATTGATATAAAATATGGAGTAAAATAATACTAAATGGGCACAGGATACCAAACACATAGGAACATAATAGTTGGAGTAAAGACTTAAGTGTGAAAAGAAAATTGTGAATCTAACAGAACACATAACTAGACTAGTTTTGTATCTTATGGGCTAGGAAGTTTCCTCATTCTATTTAAAAATTTTAAACCGGATGATGAAAAATAACAGGTTTGATTACACTAATCTTAATCATTTCTATACAAAAGAAGGCATAATTTTCCAAATCAGTCAATGATAACTGTGAGCTGATAATTTGCAGAGCTTTAGAATGACAAGGTATAAATATCTAGAATGTCCATAATCATTCATATATATTCAAATATGATGTATATTTTATAATGCATATTCATATTTGTATGCATTTATATATTATATAGTCATATTATATATTTATATGTGATATAAACTATGTGTGTTTACCTATAAAATATATACACTGGTAATCATTTTAGTTAATTATTATAAAATTAATATTTAAAATTGTCATTGTGTATAAGAAACAACTACAAATTAACTTCAAAAAGATAGGAAATACAATTCATAAATTGATAAAAATTACAGAGAACAAGACTATCAATTGAGATGCTCAAAATCAATAGAAATCAGACAAATTTAAATTAAAATAATTATGAGGGACCACTATATGCTCCTCGAGTCCTGTCACCAAGGCATTCCCCTTTCCTTAGCCCCCCTCAAATTCCTTTGCCATCCTCCAGGTTAGCCATTAACAGCTCCCTTGACCTCCCATCTCAACCCAACCCTCAGAATAGCCAAATTTGGAAAACTGAAATATCCCAGATCACAGGGAGCATGGGAAAAGAGGAACTCATATATACAGTAAGTGGGAGTGTAAGCTAATACTTACATTTCACTTAGTGAAGCCATTCATTTAATGAATAAGGCATTTCACTTAATGAAGTTTAGTATGTCTCTGCCCTATGACCCAACCAGTAATCCTATGCGCAAAGCATTAACGTGTGGAATCACATGTCATGTATAAAGAGGATAATCGATAAGTGAAATGTGTAGATGCCAGTTTATATTATGCAGCAACAGAAGCTATGATTAATATATATATAGAATAACATAGTCATATTTTAAAATAGTGTGATTTTTAAAGTAAAAAATAACACATCATGTAATATTCAAGTGAGTTAAAAACACATACACACAAATCATCCTTATTTTGGAAGTGTGCATATTCAAAGACATATGCCACATACACTAAAGTTGGTATGTGTATACACAGAGAAGGAATGGGAACAGAGAGGGATAAATGGAGGATAACAACAAATAATTCCTAAGTGAGGGAGTCCTTGAAAGTTGAGAACTGGGGGAAAAAATCACAGATTTCTGCAGGACAGGTGAATAAAGGAAGGGAAGGAGGAAGTGGGAAAATGTAGGAATAGTAAAAGGAAGGAAGATTCTAGAATTTGTATTTAGTTATATCTATTTCGATGCCCTTACTGTCTTCTCACACTTTTCCTCAGACCACATTGAGTCCATCAAAAGCCTTTTAGAAACATTCTTCAAACTTTTCAAGTCCTTAGCCCTCTAAGTCCTTTAATACTTTAGATGTGCATAAAAGGCTTTTATCCTTTAATTCAGGAAGGATATTTCAGTTATATATATATATATATAAGTCTTATATATATATATATATATATATATATATATATATATATAGTGAAACACAGAATTTATGAAATGGGGCTTTACTCTTAATTTCCTCAAAAGTATGTTGAGTTATCTTAATAGACCTCTTTTTCACTTTTCTCTCTAAAGTGATACAGAAAATAAATTTCAAAAATAAGACAGCAGAATTTTAGACTTGATCATTTACAATCTGAATTAATTTTATTATAATTATGGAAGGTAATTATTATTAAATATATCTTAATGAAATTATTTATGCCTATAAAATTTCACTTTACTTGGTGTGCCTGGGTGGCTCAGTTGTTAAGCATCTGCCTTCAGCTCAAGTCATGATACTAGGGTCCTGGGATCCAGCCCCCCATCAGGCTCCCTGCTCAATTGGAAGCCTGCTTCCCCCTCTCTCACTCCCCCTGCTTATGTTCCCTCTCTCTCTGGGTCTCTCTGTCAAATAAATAAATAAAATCTTAAAAAAAAAAAAAAAAACAAACAAAAGAGTTCACTTCACTAAATAAAAATAGAGAATATAAAAATCAAATGTATACATACATGAATGAGTAAATGAATTAATGAATAATAATTGAATAAATAAGGTCACGAAAAGAAACAAAACTGGTACCAAAAAAAGGAAAATAAGAAATAAAACTGGTACAACTATCACTTGTAACCAGACATTGACATTTTATTTGAATTTGAATGAATTCATGCATTTACAGTATCATAAATTTGTTTCCTCCAGATGAGTGGTAACGAACTAGAGGCTCAGATACCCATTCATCATTCTGTTTAATCAGAACAT
Organism: Enhydra lutris kenyoni; assembly: GCF_002288905.1. Lineage (NCBI taxonomy): Eukaryota > Metazoa > Chordata > Mammalia > Carnivora > Mustelidae > Enhydra > Enhydra lutris. The sequence continues at coordinate 16,411,591 of NW_019154109.1, read as the reverse complement.
TTTTGCTAACTTTCATCCACGAGAATTCTTCTTATATTAGCGTAAGAAACCTAAAGAACAAGAATATCAAGTGCAATACATCATACCAGAATATTTTCTTAATTTGTGGCATGAAGCACATTTATATTTTTATATGTTTTGGTAATAGTAGTTTTCTTTCCAGTGTGCACTGTGAACCCCAAAATGAAGAAGAGGTTAAATGCACCTTCTTAATTTGTTCTAGATTTCTGTCGGTAACCAAATTAAAACAATTTAGGTGTGTTAGATGGATGTTGGAAATCCTCTGACAGTTATTTAATGAGACACTTTCTCCTCTTTATTTTCCAATCAATTCCATTCTCTCTTATGTTTGGCATGAGCTTAGAAATTTAAAAATTACCTTCTCACACTAACTCTATAGTCTTACTAAACTCTGAGAACCAGTTTATAAAATATAACTATGATTTATACACTCAACCTACAGGGTTTTTCTCAAAACTGTTTAAAAATCAAATGTAACTAAATATTTCCTATCATAATTTTCTAGAGATACTATGTTTCTAAAAAAACAATGCATATAGTTAAACATTTCTTTCAAGCACAATATTGCTATCAAAAGATTTTCCTAAAATCAGTGTTTTTTTCAATTATGTTATGTTAGTCACCATACAGTATAAAATCAGTGTTTGTATTTTCATAGCATATGGGACAAAATCTACCTCATTTTTCTAATATTTTTCTAAGATTTTTAGTTATTTCATTCACTTTTGTCTCCAGAAATTTTAGAAATAGCTTATTCAATTACATCAGAAACACTGGGATTTTTCGAGATTTCAGTAAAGTTTTAAATTAATTTTGAAGACAGATGGGCATTTTTATTCACTGAATATAGTTGTAGTTTCTCCATTTTTGAATCTTATTTATGTTATTCAGCTTTTATAATTTCTACCTTTTGTTATTAATTTTATTGTTATGTATCTGATAGAATGTATTGCTGTTGTGAATGGGATTTTTTTCATTATATTTTCAATTGTTTTAAGTGTCAGTTTGAAGGATATGCATATTATCTGTTCCTGGAAGTCTTGGAATACATTGTCTGAAACTGCTCCTGGAACACTCTAAGGGGTAAATTTTTACTCTCTCTAATATAGTAATCTCTTGATTTCTGCATGCTTTTAATCAATTTTGATAGATTTAATGTTTCCAGAAAATTATTCAGTTCTTTAGGGAATAATATATCTTCTAATTGGAATTTATACGCTTTTATTTATAACATTTTCTTTGTTTTTAAGACTGGTATACCAAGAACAGACATTTTTAAAATTAGAATTGGACCTTTTAAAATGTATCCATTTTTCACAGTCTAGGATTCTTTACTGGCCTTCAGTAGAAATGACAGAATTCTTTTTTAAGACCTGAGAACTTCATCTGCTGGCACTTATAAAGGGTTGATCCCTAGGTGACCTGGCAGTGTTGAGCTGCTAAACCAGCTGGTACCCACCGGGACTTGACTAATGCCACTTCCAGTGGCCTGGCAACATGATTTTGCCTTTCCCTGCTGTCACTCCTGACAACGTGAGTTCCTTCCTGAGCTTACCTGGTGAGGAAATGAAATGTGTACATTACATTACTACAGTGAGAATAATCTCAATGTTTCATCACCTGTCAGTTGCCTGACAAAGTTGCTTGAACCCAAGATAGAGGTCTTTTCTGACTAGAAGTTTCTGGGCACTCTAACCTGAATGAACTGTATATAGTGCAGAAATCTATAATTACCAGACTTCTAGAATAAGAATGTGTAGCCAGCCATCTTTCAGCCATCTTTCAGGCTTTTTGGTCTCCTAAATGGAAATGTTTTTAGGATTCTCTAGTAAGGGTGTAGAAATTTGATACCACAGATAAGAGTGAAGCCCCTCTTGGAGTCTATGGATTTCATGAACATCTGAATGACATATCAGGAGTAATGGTCAAGAACTGTAAATAACCCTTTCACACTGGAAATTTGCCTCTGAGCTAAGTTTTATTGTTCCCAAATACTACAAGGGACACATCATCAGGTTAAACTGACAGTCTGGTTCTTTCTTTCTCTGTGCTGTACCTAAATTTGTTCAGACAGAGCAACAAGAAAAAAATTAAAATCAATAACACTGCCTATCACTTAAATTAGTAGAGTGCTATAACAATCCTTACAATATGGACCTTTCTCATATTTTCTGATTAGCTAAAACAGGGAAAATTTATTTGGCTGATTGGTTCATTAACTTCCTCACAACTGGTTTTTCAAAGAATTTGGTTCTCATAGATGTCTGTAGATATTTATCATGTTGTGATATATCCCAACTTTCTATGCTTCTACTCCTAGAGGTAGCTAAGAGTAATTTTATATTTGAGAACTGGATGGATTCTATCTAGTCAAACTATTTAAGATTACAGAGAAATCCTGTAGGTATAAGAGCATCCTTTGGGCAGTTTGATATTTATTTATTTTTCCCTTTTGTCAGAAAAGCAGTTTATGACTAGAATAAGCAGGATGGGACACCTGGGTGGCTCAGTAGGTTAAGCTTCTGTCTTCAGCTCAGGTCATGATCCCAGAGTCCCAGGATCGAGTTCCACATCAGGCTACCTGCTCAGCAGGGAGTCTGCTTCTCCCTTTCCTCCCTGCTTATGCTCTCTCTAACTAATTCTGTCTCTCTCTAATAAAGAAATAAAATCTCAAAAAGAAAAAAAAAAAGACTAAGCAGGGACCCCCATTTTTTTTTTTTGGACATTTCAGTCATAATTCCAGTTTTTTTTTCTCAGCATATGTTTACTCCTTTGTATATTGACTTTTGAGTGTTCAATTAGTGCTGTGATCATCTCATTAATATTTTCTTTTTAAAAAAATTATGTTTATTTATTTGAGAAAGAGATAGTGAAAGGGAGCAGAGCAGGGGGAGGGTCAGAGAGCTCTCTGACCGCTGACCAGAGAGCACGATGCAAGGCTTGATCCCTCGACCTTGGGATCATGACTTGAGCTGAAGGCAGATAGTTAACTGACTGAGCCACCCAGGCACCCCTCATTAATACTTTGTACACTGAATTTCTTTTTTCTTTTTCTTTTTTTTAAAGATTTTATTTATTTATTTGACAAACAGAGATCACAAGTAGGCAGAGAGGCAAGCAGAGAGAGAAGGGGAAGCCGGCTCCCCACTGAGCAGAGAGCCCTATGTGGGGCTTGATCCCAGGACCCTGAGAGCATGACCTGAGCTGAAGGCAGAGGCTTTAACCCACTGAGCCACCCAGGCACCCCTGTACACTGAATTTCATTCAAAGTTCTCATAACTATATTTCTTTCTCTAGTTCATTCATATTATTATGTACTTTTTAGTTCTTTATTTTTACATGATGCTGTGTATTGTTTATAGCTGGTTTAAAAGAGACACTTGTTGGATTTTTCTTTTTTTCTTTTTTCTTTTTTTTTCTTTTAAGAGAGAAAGCTTGTGGGAGCAGTTGGGGAAGGGCAAAGAGAGGGAGAGAGAATCTCAAGCAGGCACCCTGCTGAACACAGAGTCTAACTCAGAGCTCGATCTCAAGACCCTGATTTCATGACCTGAGCTGAAATCAAGAACTGGACGCTTAACTGACTGAACTACCCAAGTGCCCTTTGTGTTTTGTTTTTTTCCTTTTTATGATAACTTCATTTTTTGGTCATTAATTTCCACTTTCATCCATAACAATTCCATCTACTCTCATAACAATTCCATCTACTCCCTTTCATTTTGTTGTATGCTTTTGTTTTCTACCTTGTTAAGTAAATTAAATATTTAAATTATTTAATCGTGAATTTTATTAATAAGTTCAATACTTTATCTATAACAACAGAATTGCTAGGTGTTACCTGGGTGACTCAGTTGTAGAGCCTGTGACTCTTGATTTTGGGATCATGTATTCAAACCTCAATTTGGGTACAGAGCTTATTAAAACACACACACACACACACACAGACATACATGAAAAAATGTTCAACCTCACTAACCCTCAGGGAAATACAAATCAAAACCACAATGAGGTACACCTCACACCAGTTAGAGTGGCAAAAGTTAGCAAGACTAGAAACAACAAATGTTGGCAAGGATGTGGAGAAAGGGGAACCCTCTTACATTATTGTGGGAAGGCAAGCTGGTGCAGCCACTTTGGAAAACAGTATGGACATTCCTCAAGATGTTAAAATAGAACTACCATACGACCCAGCAATTGCACTACTAGGAATTTACCCCAAAGATACAGATGTAGTGAAAAGAAGGGGACATGCCCCCTAGTGTTCAAGGAGCAATGCTCACAGTCACCAAACTGTGGAATGACCAAGATGAATGGATTAAGAAGATGTGGTCCATATATACCATGGAATATTACTCAGCCATCAGAAAGCATGAATACCTACCATTTGCATCGACATGGATAGAACTGGAGGGAATTATGCTAAGTGAAATAAGTCAGGCATTATGCTAAGTGAAATAAGAAAGACAGTTATGGTATGGTTTCACTCATATGTGGAACGTAAGGAATAGTGCAGAGGACCACAGGGGAAGAGAGGGAAAACCAAGTAGGAAGAAATGAGAGAAGGAGACAAACCATGAGAGACTCTCGACTCTGGGAAAAAAACAAGGTTAAAGAAGGGATGGGGATGGGGGAATGGGGTAATCAGGTGATGGGTATTAAGGAGGACACATGTTGTGATGAGCACATGGTGTTACATGCAACTAATGAATCAATGAACACTACCTCAAAAACTAATGATGTACTATATTTTGACTAATTGAACATAATAATAAAAATAAATAAAAACTTAAAAATAAAAATAATTTAAAAAACAGAATTGCTACATGTTAGACATTGCATAAAATTTAATTAGAAATGCATTTAGTTAAAAATAAAAGATCATTTGTTATATAATTATATAAATGAAAACTGAATATATTTTGCCCTTATATCACATATCTAGAAATTAAGAAAATTATTTAGTGTGTATTTTACATATATGTACACTTATATGTATTTTTATGTAATATATATATATACTGTATTCCAGTTAGATACCTAAATTTGTACAATCTGTGATACAATACCTAATTTGTAGTGCTCACTGTTTATATTTTACTATTTTTTCAATTTTATTAAATTTTGGAGTCCTACTTAATATGGATCTATAAGAGTTACCTTATTAATTTATGGTGTTTAGGTTGTTTCAATTATCTTGTCATTAACAAAAATGTTTCAGTAAATATTCTCAAACTTAATATTTTTTTAGCTGCATGGTCAAATATGGCAACCACTGGCCCTTTAAATTTAAATTTGTTTTATTAAAAAATAAAACTAAAAATTCAGTTTTCAGTGCTGTAGCTACATTTTAAATGTTCAAAAATCATATCTTACTAGAAGCTAACATATGAGACAGAAAAGACATAGAAGATTTCCATTAATCTGAAAGTTCTCCTGACCAGTACTAATTATGCATTCTAGCAAGTGATATTATTTGAAAGCTAGTTACTATATATTTTAAATTGTATGCATTCAAATCAAAATGATTGCAGAATTTAATAGTCACACTGACAATGCACGAAAGTATCTAATATTCATCAACATCAATTATCTTTAAAATAAAATAATTCCTCAAAATAATAGGAAAAGTGTTTTCTCTTTACTATGGTTTTAATTCAATTGATTATCAGTGAGTTCACCAACTTATATTTGTTGAAATTTGTATTTCTGATTCTTTAAATTCTGAGAATTATCTCTTTATACTCTATAGTCCATTGGATGTATTCTCATAAACACAGATTAATGAATGCACAGGCATGCAGATACTTCCTTGATTCTATTCACGTCTATGTACATTTTTCAAAATTTTTTCTAGAACCATGAGTAAATTTCTTTGTTCATGCCATCCCTGAGTTTCCCTTGCTCCATAGTATTTTTTACACAGTACTCATGTTGTTGTTTTTCTCCACATTCATCCCCATTATGGGAAGATCTGTCTAGCTTTAAATAGGTAGGATGAAGGAATTGACCTTGAGTTACACTTCCTGTTGACTGGCACTGTTTCCAAATTCTATTTTCAAATCTGTAACAGAAGGGAAGGTTGATGTGCACAGTTCCCAGTCCAATTCCCAATTTCTGGCAGTTCTTCATCTTCTGGCCCAGCTCTACTTTGATTAAGTGTTTTTCTGAACATTGTTTCCAGGTTTTCTGGTATTGAGCCAAAGAACTGAGCCAATGTTGTATACTGAGGATTACACTTGTCAGCCAGCACTGCCACCAGGTTATGTTTTCTTTGCTCTTACTTACAGCAATTTGCCCGTGGGAGGTACCACTCTCCTCACAATGCACTTTGCCATCACCTGATTTTTCCTATGCTCTTCCAGTTAATAGCAATGATTTGAAATTTCTGTCTCAGAAAATGGCTTCAAATCACTGTTTTAAGAGGACCTCCACTTGTCAGATGTTCTGCATCTTGGAGTATGTTGATCAACTGTGGTAAAATTAGGAAGCATCTTCTTACTTCTAAGATAAGCTTTTAGAAGATTAGGAATTCAATGAATTGAAGCTGGCTCTGTATCTTTCCACTTTCCCTGCATCTAACTCTAGCTATCTTATCTCATACTAGTTTCAATTCCTACGAGACACTAATATTAGGTTATCTGTCAGAATTAACTATAGAAGGCTGCTAAGGGTTTTAAAAATATTTCACTGTATCTACAACAGTATTTAATGAATAGTTGTGGGAGGCTCTCTTGGGGGCTGCAAGCCAGCTGTCATTTTGAACCAGAAATCTCTGATCATAAAATTTCAAAAATAATATCTTTTACTATAGCTGACAGTAAATACTGATATAGCTAGCATTGAAGCTGTTCTGCAAGGCAGAGATTTATTTTAAAATGAATTTGGTATACCCAAATTACTCTTCAATTACATAAGCCAAGAGATTGTATTGAAGTATGTTAATTTTAAGGATTCTTATATAAAAAATATGAGAGAATGCTTTTATGAAAACAAAAACAAGTTTCTGAGACTTTTTTAAAAAAATACGTGAATATGCTAAAACATTCATATATTCTATAGATACTTTTTACATTTTTAATAGAATATTTTAAAAGAATGATTTACATTATTAACTGCACATTATCTTTTTTTGTTACCAAATGTCTTTATTATTGAATTGGCTTAGTTTCACACTATAGTTCTTTATTTCTTCAAGTATGTCTGCATCTAAGAAACTTAATAAACAGAAGTCATATATTTTATTGCCCTATAGAATATATTTTGATTTTTTTTTGAAAATTCCCAGGTGTGTTATGCAAATTTACCTTTAAAATATGTTTTTAACAGTAAGCAAATTGCATTGTTTTGAGGAGAAGAGTTACTTAGCACTCTTTTTCAGAAGTGAATGTTGTGTATGAAGTACAAAGTTTTGTTTTTTTGTTTTATTTTTTTCTCTGTAAAAATAGCACCAGTCTTTCTCTCAAGTGCAAAATGTCTGGATATTGCACTTGAGAGAAGTGCAGAGTAGAGAATCAAGAGTACGATTCTTCTGATAGAAAATACTCATTTTATTTCTCATCTGCAGCAACAGTAGCAAATGAGGGACACTGGCACTTCTTACAGTCAGACTGTTCTTTCACATATTTTTGTAATTAGAATACATGTTTATAATTCATCTTTACACCCTGCAAAACTGGTAGCAGTATGTAAAATTAACATGTGGTAGAAAATCATAATAGCTGTCATATTTTTTATATGTTGAAGGTGCCAGAAACTGTAGAAGGCACTCTTAACAAATTATCTCGTACGTTCTTCTCAAACATTCCAAGGAAGAGATTGACAGTTTTTGTTGGTGGTGGTGGTGGTGGTGGTGGTTTTTTGGATGTGGCCGCTTAGAGGCAGATGACCTCCCAGTGATTTGCCGGGATTACAGAATAAGTGTCAGGCTGTATTCTATAAAGTTAGTTCTCAAACTAACTGTTTGAATCCCTACAATTAAGTATTTTAAAATTTATAGAAATGTTATAAAAGTATATGAAATGCTGTTAAAATGTCTGTTTTATCATAACTGGCTCTGTATCAATCATTATTTTCAAAAAATTTTGTAGTTTTATTTTCCAACGTCACCCAAATTTCAAAATTCCATTTTGTTTGTGATTGAGACTTAGATTCTTATTTATGCAATTTAATCATCTATCTTGTAGAATAAATAAATGGAAAATGTCTACAGTTACTAGTGAAATTGTGACACTAGCCTTTAGAAAATATTATTTCTAATTTGGATTGATAATTGCTTGGGTCAACCCTGTTGATATATAAACCAATAATATGATGCATGAAAATGAAATAAAGATGGATATTTCTTAAGGTTTAGAGTCAAAAGCGTACTTTTGTAACCAAAAATTATCAAAATACAACCATATCTTTAAGTATGGTTGTATTTAATACCTTCTTATGTAGTCTACAGTAAAATGATATTTACATATTAAAGAAACAAGAGGGTTTTACTCAAAGTAATAATCTGTTTATTGAGTTTCCTATTCTAGGTCCTGATCAAGTTTCTCTAGTTTAACAATTATATATACAATTTTATGCTAACAAGGAACTTTTTGTAATGGTAGCTCTTTTAGGCTATTAACCCAGAATTCTCAGTGTGTTAACACAAGAAATGTGTATTTCTGCTAAATGCCATACAGTGATTATTTCTTAAGCTTCTTTTCCTTCACTTAATTAAATCCACAATTGCTTCTCTCTTTTTTTAATAAGGTATAGTTTATGGCTCTCTAGTTACTCTCTTAATTTCTTTCTCTCTCTTTTCTTTCCTTTTTCTCTTCTCTCTCTCTCTTTTGTTCTTTCTTTCTGTTATTTTTGCACAAAGAAAACTTTATTTGAAGAAATAAGGAGTTCATGGGGTATAACCTCCAAAGCTATGACTCTGAGCAAGAGTGGATGAGTTCCTTTTATTTAGGATAAGATGAGTATTTTGATTGGGAAGACTTGCCATCATATAGAGGTGGGCATAAGGTCACACATGCACCTTAAGGAAACATGTTTATATATACATTATATGTTATGTAAATGAGGCTTGTGCTCCTCCTTGGGTGGAGATTTTAGAATTATAATGAGATAAAGGTAGATTTCAGTCATTCTAGAGGTCTAGATTTTCTTTCAATGTGTACTTTCAAACTTTCTTCCAGTCCCACACCTAGTAATATACCAAACCCAGAGCAGTATAGTTCTCTGTCTTTAACACATACACACACGTGCATGCACACACACACATTCACATTCAATGATTGCTGAGTGCTGTTGAAGAAAATGATATAGTGATGCCCCAGCACAGATTATAGGCAGTATGCATTCAGAGTACATATGAACTGGGCTCTTATTCCCTAATTCTTTACTTTTTTCTCCACCATAGCTACTTCAGATTTCACAGTTCTCATATTTTCAACCTGATTTCCCACTCCCTCAGCCTCAGAACTGACATTGACTTAAATGGAAACTTAAATCAGATGACAAATACATCTTAAATACCACATTCAAAAAATTTTTTTTAAGAAATTAACCTTTTGTTCATTCTTTCTGTTCCCAGTCTTGCTGAAAAAGGTGCTTCTCTTTTGTGAGACAGTAGCCTAGATTTCATTCCCTCCTCCTTTTTCAAGAACCTCATTTGATTGATTCTAAATAATTTTATCTCTCTTTTATTTATCTCTCCCAGTCTGCACATAAATATTCTTAAATTTCTTCAGTGTAAATAAAAATAAATGACAAGAAGAAGAAGAAAAAAACAACTACCTTTAACTTTTGCTTTAACTATTACAGCAACACTCTTATCTTGAGAAAAGAAATATTAGTAGATGCATTCACATAAAATGTCTCCCATGCAGTTCCCACTTCTGCTTCCACCTGTCAAAAAACTAATTTTAATTTACTAATATTGCCCAGAGACATTAGCTAAAACTAGACTCCCGGCTATATTGATTAATTTGGCTACTCCTTTTAGAAGCCTTCTCTTTCATTGGCGTCTCTTGTTATCAGTCTAATGGATTTATTGTCTCCTCTAGTTATTACTTTACTGTGTCCTCTGCTATTAAGAAAAACATCAGAGAAGTAAGACTGCATAATGTGCATTGAATAGCCATTGTTCTCAAACAGGTAGATTAATAAATATAATGTAAGTGTGGAGATAGGATAGAGGATGATTTAAAAATCTTAAAGACCTATTGCTAAATGCTTAACGATTACAAAACGAAATGGCAGCTGTTTTATGGTAGTCTTTTATTAATCAACTTTATAGAATTATAATATGAAATATGTCAACTGCGTTGCTCTGTTGAGTCAAACCTTGTGACCTGAAAAACATGGTAAATGCTATATCCGTATTTGTTGGGCACTCATTATTTAACAAGTATTATTGCAGATACCATAAATATACTAATGAATTTAATACAAGAATATTTTGAAATAAATATGATTATTATATGTATTTGATAAATTTGAAAATATAGATAAAAAACAGTTAAGTAAGTTGATCAAGATCATACAACAGAATGGATGGTAGAGATTCAAATGTGGCCCAAGAAACCATACAGCTACAAAGGTTTTTCTCATTTTTGGCCTTCCCATCTTTGTTCTATTACTCTATGGCCTTTAGTCCTCTTATCTTGAAATAAAGAATGCTTATGAAAATAGGCATTTAAGTTAGTTTTATGTATACTGAGGAATATAGGGCTGCATTAATTTAGAAAAGAGATAAACATAGGCTTATTAAATGGAGGGATATAGCTAAAATAAGGCATATTTATAATTTTTAAAGACATTTATGGTTTGTAAAGGTTTGAGTTTGTCTCATAAAAATATTTATTTCCCTTCTATCATTGCCACATTCTCTCTTTCCTCAACACCAAGTTTTCAATGTCCTTATTGTATTATTTAATTTTTGGCACATCAGACAATTAACATTTGCCAAGCTCATAATTACTTTCCAACACAAAATATCTTAATTTGTGTCCTCCCATGTCACGGAATGCCCTCTGCAAATCTGAATTCAACATAATTAACTCAAATTCAATTTTCCATATCTCAATTGTGTATCTCAACATTTTGTTCCTAATTCGTACATTCATTTTTAATTTTTTAAAAAAAAACTTCTATACAGTAGTCTATCATATGAACCTATCACAAGTTAGAAAATCATTTTATACAAAGGTAGTATCTCACATATAAATCAATATAGTACTAATATTCATGCTCAATAAGTGTATTCATTAAGCGTAATGAAATATACATACATTTTTGAATACACACATTAGCTTATAATATTTCTAAAGAGGTGTATTTAATAGAAAATGAGACTATCAAAATAGTGTTCATGTAATCAGTATTCCTTCTGGGTAGTCCACAAATAATAGACATTTTTCTTTTTTCCTTTTTCTTTTTCTTTTTTACTTTTTACATCTAACTTGCTTCATGCTGGGAAATTCACCTGACATTAATGTTGATTCATTTTTCAAGGGTAAGAGAAATAATTGATTTCAGTATCTGCAGTAATCATATAAATTTATTAAAGCACATAAAGAACACAAAAACTAAAATCCCTTATGGATGTCTTTTCTTATTAAAAACTTAAAATATTAAAAATAAATATCTGAATTAATAGAAGTCGGTGAAACTCCACTCTGTGCTTTTACCACTGTTAAGCTCCTTTTAGTCACATACATAAGGCCAACTATAAAAATGACAAAAACTGAAATGTTTTGTTTAGAAATCTGATGACATATTTCCATTAATGAGTTCTTAGTGGAAAAGCAGTTTTGGCCATTTGCCAGTGCCATGTGGGTACTTAATTCCATTTTTATTTGGATGTCTGTGACCTACTCTTCACAGCTACACCAATGATAAACGAACATCTCATTTTAGTAACATATACTCTAGTAGCAGGTATCTGCAATTTGACACATTGCTAATTAAATATTGATTTGTTGAATGAACTTTAAGCCTTCAGTATTTTTCTAATTAGAATAATGACTCTTCCATATGCTAGCAGTTATGTTTCTCTTTAAAGAATAAAAGACACATAGAAGTAGCTCAAAAGTATAAATTATTAAGCATATTGTACTTCAAGGTCTGGTTAATAAATTAGACATATTGTAATAGGTTCAGGCAAATTGCTTTTATTGCTTATAATAAAGAAAGATTTCATGCTTCTAATCCAGTTTGGTAATGGCAAAATACAGCATTTAATAGTAGTGGTATGGCCTTTGGATAATACATTTACTCAGGAAATTTTACTCCATTCTTAGTAAGTAGCTATCCAACTGGATTATTATATGCCATATGAAAATTTAAGAGCCTTAAATGTCTAAAAATGGAATTATTTTTCATTTTAAATTGTCATAAATAAATCTCTATTGATTGAATTATTCCTAATAAAGGCGATATTGCATATAAATAGTATTCTTCATATAATGGAATCTTTTCAACAATCGTGACTGTGGAAACTAATTAAACATGAAACAAGTCCATCATATAATAGAAAACATTAAAAGACAGCAAAAAGACAGCTTTGTAAACTTTATTTATTTATTTATTTATTTAACAATAAGACAGTCTCAGGGTATAGAGTCCCATGGATAGTGTTATAATAGATCTTCACCGTGAATTGCCCTTTGAAGGAAAAGATGAATCTCAGGAAGCAAATGTGGAAGTTGAAAATGATTAGTACTTGAAAAGGTTTTTCCAGAGTTTATCACCTTTAATCCACAGAAGAGGTGTTGAGTTAATCTGTTCCTTCTTCTTCCACTCTCTTTTCTTTCTTCCTTTTAAACTATCTCTACATAACTCTTTTTCTGGTTCATTCTTTTGTTTGGTTTCAAGTGTTTCTTAAATATAGAGTAGATACAAAAATATTTGTAAATGACGTGGAACAGAGAACAAAAAAGTCAAAGCCACCATTTTAGGAAATAGGATGCAATTGTGATCTTTGAAACATCACCCACATCTCCCTTCCTAATGCCATCCCCTTTCCAACCCCACAGTGAAAAAGATTACTCATATGTTGTCCTTATACTCACATCACTATTCTTTACTTTTCCTCCATATATATTGGTTCCCATAGTCATATACTATTTGAAGTTGTATATTTTTTCCCCACAAGGATGATTATTTATTTAATCTATTTAACTTAACTTTTTATTATTTTATGTTAGTCACCATATAGTACATCATTAGTTTTTGATGTAGTGTTCCATGATTCATTGTTTGCATATAACACCTAGTGCTCCATGCAATCCGAGCCCTCCTTAATACCCACTACCAGACTCACCCATCCCTCCTCTCCCTCCTTTCTAAAACCTTCAGTTTGTTTTCTGGAGTCCATAGTCTCTCATGGTTCATCTCCCATTTTGATTTCTCCCCTTTCATTTTTCTCTTCCTTCTTTCTGATGTCCTCCATTCTATTCCTTATGTTCCACAAATCAAGTGAAACCACATGAATTTATTTTCTCTGCTTGACTTTTTCATTTAGCATAATCTCCTCCAGTCCCATCCATGTTGATGCAAAAGTTGGATATTCATCCTTTCTGATGGCTAAGTAATATTCCATTGTATATATGGACCACTTCTTCCTTATCCATTTGTCTGTTGAAGGGCATCTTAGCTCTTCCCACAGTTTGGCTATTGTAGACATTGCTGCTATGAACATTGGGGTGCATATGGCCCTTCTTTTCACTACATCTGTGTCTTTGGGGTAAATAACCAGTAGTGCAATTGCTGGGTCATAGGGTAGCTCTATTTTTAACTTTTTAAGGAACCTCTACACTATTTTCCAAAGTGTCTGCACCAACTCACTTTCCCACCAACACTGTAAAACTGTATATTTTGACACTCTTTAGTATACATATTTTCCTGTGATTCATTTTGCATTTAGTCTTTTGTCCCAATTTAGCATAGCTAAATAGAACTATCCATTCTTTGCTTTATTTTAACCTCTAGTTAATATTTAATTTCACATGACATTGTTTATTTGTTCATTATTATCAAATAACACATTTGATTAAACATAAAAATTAAACATTTTTTCCAGTTGAGATCATGAAAAATAGAACCACAATAAATATTATTTGAAGATTTCTTTTTTTCTTCAAAAAAAGAAAAAGTTTTTTGGGGGTACAAAAAAAGTAGTATTTCTGGATCATAAATATTGAAAGAAAAAATCTGAACAAAAGTGGTTAAATTTCCTCTTTTTTAAGAATATTGCAAGGCAAAAACAGCTTCAGAATATTGTTGTGTCAGAATACTAGCAAGTGTCCTGAAGAATTTATAGGTTAGAAAAGGGAAGGCCAAAGTTAGTTTTATTTCATAGCTTGATCCTTCTTCAAAATCTTGGAAAATATGAGTATTTCAGGGGATAAGATGAGGGGCCTTCAGAGTTGGAATTAAGTTTTATCAGGTGTTAGTTTCTAAGATTGGCAAGAGGGGGTAGGTAGGAGCAACAGTGTGGAACAATGTTTTACCGAGGTCAGTGAAGAAAAAGTCTTTCATCATTCCTCATATAGCTTTACCTCAGTGTTTCTGGAAAATCCCCAATTATTTCCAAAACTGATTATGCCACTTAAATTCTAATTAAAACACACGTGTTTTGGCGCACCTGGGTGGCTCAGTGGTTAAAGCCTCTGCCTTCGGCTCAGGTCATGATCTCAGGGTCCTGGGATCGAGTCCCACATTGGGCTCTCTGCTCAGCAGGGAGCCTGCCTCCTCCTCCTGTCTCTCTCTGCCTGTCTCTCTGCCTACTTGTGATCTGTCTGTCAAATAAATTAAAAAAAATCTTTAAAAAAAAAAAAAAAAAACACGTGTTTCTATTTCCACACCCTACCAATACTTGATACTCTTGCTTTTGTCTTTCTGGTTTCTCTAAAAAAGAACTATGTATATTCTGATGTGTTTCCTCTATCTTCCATCAGGACATCTGTCTGTATCTACAGATATTATCTGTTGTCTGTCTATCTGTATATCTATCTACCTATCTATCTATCCATCTCTCTCTCTCTAATCTATCTTTATAATGTTAACTTACATTTTGTGGCCTGATTTTTAATTTTCTTTATTGTATCTATATATAAATTGAAGTTGTTATTTAGCTGTGGTCAAATGTACCAATCCTATCATTTATAGTAGATATTTTTAATATCTTCTATAAGAAACATTGCTTATTGATTTATGGGATGATTATACTACTGCTTCAGTTTGATTGCACTTTCATCCTTTCACATTTATGATTTAATTATTTTGGATTGAAGTTTTATGATTAGAGAAAGAAAAGAGTTCAAGTTGATGTTTTTTCAAATAGGTATAAGTAATTGACATAAAACTATTCATTAAGAAACATTTTCCCTGCTCTGCAAAGTGAGTCTGTCATAAAACAATTTTCCATATTGTTTAGTTCTGTTTCTATTCTATTTATATCATTCATTGCTCTATTGACTATATAACATTGTTTAATTTCTAATCTTTGACATATAGTCAGACAAGATATTTCATCATGTGAGCACTAAGTCTGCGGTCATCAGCTAGGAATGATCACCCTCCCCCTAACCTTTAGGACTCTGAAATTATCAAGAGATTCTTGGGGGTGGGGCTGCTACCAGCATCTAATGATTAGAGGACAAGGAGTGCAGCTGATCATCCCACCTTGCACAGGATTACCACTCCTATCCCAACAAAGATTTATATGATACAAAATGTCAGTATTGCGGAGGTTGTGAAATCCTTAACCAAACAGAAGACATGCCAGGATGTTTTTTGAAAAGAGAATTGCATGTTCCATGTGGCAGGAGGATTCAGTATACGTATTTTTACCTCTGTCTTTATCTCCTTTTTATTCTCTTAGTTTTTGTTTTGCTCTCCTTCAGTGCCCTTTATGAAACCTTGATTAATATATTCTCTCTTCCAATTTAGTTTTTATTACTGAGAGTTTTATATTTCCTTTCTTTAGTGCCTGGTGAGGTAAAAGAGTGGAAAAAAAAATCACATTCCCTTTCCCTTTCATATCTTTTTTTGAGTTTAATTAACCATCTTTTCATTTTAACTTCTTGATTTCACTTTTTCTGACTGAATGTTATTTTTTTTCCTATTCTCTTATCCCTGAATATATGTATATATAATCACATGTAATTATATATTATAAATACACTGAATGTGATTATTTGAAAGCCATCTTATGGTTGTCTTGTGCTTTATGGTGATTTTATTCAGGGACACTATTTCATTCCTGAGGCATATTAGATCTCATTTCTTGATATTTAAAAATTACTTTTGATGGGTTTATTTTTTACCTACCTGATGTAGGAAAATGTTGGAGTTCAGAGCTAATAGCCAAGAAAGAATTCTTGAGACATCTTCGGTACAAAAAAAGGTGGTTTTATTAAAGCATGGGGGAAGGACTCACGGGCAGAAAGAGCTGCACTGGGATTGTGACGAGTGGCTCATTATATACTTTCAAGTTGGGAAGATGTTAGGGATAGCCTAAGTCTCTAAGGAATTTTGGAAGCAAGGTTTCCAGGACCTCGAGGGGCTAGTTATTGTTAGGAAAATGTCATTTATTACTGTCTAATAAAACTTGTTCATGAGACCCTCCAGATGTATATCGGTGGCCTTATGCTTAAACAACGATTCCTAACAGGTGTCTTGTGGGGTACAGATAAAGGAATTTTCCAAAGGCATTTTTATATGTTGAAGCAGACTTATAGAATCCTGGAGGCTTGGGATAATGTTAAGCTAAGATTGTCTTTTGCTTTTAGCAAAGTATTAACATTGAGGCAGCTGCTTTCCTAGAGGAATGTCACTTTGCCTGTTTCAAGGACTTGTCCATACACTCTACGAATGTAAGTAGTAAGGAAATATAATTTTTCTTTTGCTTTTGCTTACCACACCATATTCATTTGGTCAAATTTGGGTAGTATACAAGGTTTTGAGTTTTATGGCATTTCTATCAGGGTAGGAAAGTCCACATTCTTTAGTGGGTATGATTTGTTTCAGAGGTACAGGAAAGACATAGTGTGTTCTCTGATTTATGGCTCTCTTTCATCATGAAAGTTTCCATGTTTTCTCCTTTTAATTATTTTCTCTTTCACTAACTAATTGTTAGAGAAATACTCTTTACATTTCCCCCCTTTTTTTCCTGCCACAGAAGCTATGCTTTTTAAAGACTGAAACTTCAAACTGCATGGACTTTAATTTATTTCTGTTTATGTACATGGTTTTCAGAAGAGGAAGGAAAGACCGTTTTGTCCCACATGGAACATTGCACAATGTAGGGAACATTTTTGGTTTAACAATTCGGGGCACAGGGCAGGCAGAGGGGTGGAGGCACCCCTGGCATTTACTGAGTGGAGACCTGCAGTACACAGGACAGTCCCCATAAGAGAGTCTTGTCTGGTTACAAACATCAATGGTGCTGATCAGTTCTGTCTCATATCACATGCCCCTTTAGTGTTTCCAAGCTTTGGACTGGTCTACTCTTTGTGGCAGCGGTTTTAGATAAAATGTAGGCATATCACTAGCTCTCTCTCTCTCTCTCTTTCTTTATTTCCTCATGATTTCTTTTCTCCTTACCCATGCTTATCACAACTCCCCACAGTGGAGCAGAAGCAGGAGAAGTACTTCCTAGAAACTGCTTGTTGGGTTCTAGGTATTTTGAGTCATGGGCATTCATCGTCCTCAAGTGATGCTGAAGGCACTCTGCCAATTTCTGTGGTAAGCAAATATTCTTCCTGACCTCAGTAGTTGAGTAGGTCTATTAGTGGCTCACATTTCACTGAGAGTATGAATATACTTTCCTGCATCTTCTATTGACTACATTTAGTTACTTCCAGATTTTATTTTGTTCTTCCTTTCCTGAATGCCAGAAGAGAAAATGGAATTTGAAAAAAGAAGTTCAGTTTCTTCAAGCGTTTGGCATCCTCAGCTAGAAAATGAGCATTCTATCTGTGTCTAAATGTTTGTGTTACACTCTTACATTGAGCTTGTCTTAAGTGAAGATTTCTAAACAAATCATTTCAATGGCTTATTTTTTTTTTCAGAAGTGTTTATAGGACAAAGCATATTTAGAAAAATCCTGGTTTTCCTGGATACAAAACGAAAGTATATCTTGTTATCTGGTTCAAAATAATTTTACCTGACTTCTTTGAGAGTCAACCAAAAAAAAAAAAAAAAAAAGGGTGAAAATTAAGTTTCCAGGAAAGGTTTTACAAACCATTTAAATCTTACCACTACGTCATCTGTAATAAGTCATGCTGACACATTTTATCTCCATATGACATGATGAAAGTATCACTTTACCTCTGTAGTCTTCCTCCCTATCACTTTACCTGTGTAGTCTTCCTCCCTGAAAAACATAACTCCAGTCTAATCGTGAAATAAGTATCAGACAAATCTCACTTGAGGGCATTCTATAAAATGCCTAACTAGTATTCCTCAAAATTGTCAAGGTCATCAAAAAGAAGGCGAGTCTGAGAAACAGTCACAGGTCAGAGGACACTGAGGACATGGAACAATGAAATGATGGTATTTTGAACAGAAAAAGAATATTGAGTTAGAATAAAAACTAAGGAAATCTGTATCTGGACTTTATAATAATATAACAAGACTGGTTCATTAATTATAACAAATGTACCACCCTAACATGAAGTCTTAATAATAGAGGAAATGGGGTTTAAATTTTATGGGAATTCTGTGTGTTATATTCTCAAATTTTATCTAAATCTGAAATATTTTTTGAGTGACTAACTATCAATGACATGTCATTGTCCAGAAGGGACGAAATTTTGCAGAAAACATTTTCTAAGTACTGTATTTTTGGCATGCTAGGAAGCAGGTTCCTACATTAGAAAATCTAAATATAATTTTCAAAATGAATGCTTGTATAACGAACTAGAATTATATTACTTAAGTGGAATTTTCTACTGTTCTATGAATTTGGGGAGATTCGGACTGGGTAAACCTGCAAAGTTAAAATTATTAGTTTTTTGAAGATTCATTTGTTCATTTGAGAAAGAGTGAGTGCAAGTGGGGGAAGGACAGAAGGAGAAAGAGAGGGTGAGAACTTCAGGCAGACTTCCCACTGAGTACAGAGCCCAATGCAGGGCTCGATTCCACAACCATATCATGACCTGAACTGAAATCAAGAGTCAGACACTTAACTATCTGAGCCACCCAGGCACCCCAACATTAAAATTATTATTAGGGAAGAATAAAGAAACCCTGCTGGGGTAAGAGGCTTGATATGGTTCAAGTGTCCCCCCTCTACCTGTTATTTGTAGTCAGTGGGAGTCATGGAGTATAGTAAAAGCATGAACTTAACTCAAAATAGGGATAGACATAAGATTCATGACCAAGCAAATATCCTAAAGAACATATAATGTTCCCTGAGTTTAAATATTATACGGACTAGAGTAACTTTCCTTCTCTCTACCATGGAAAGACTTTAAAACATGTTAAATCTCTATCACTAATATATCATTGATATCAAGTCTTTAATATTCCTACTTCCTCCACTTTCTCTTTTATTGCTCTTGCTTAAGAATCTCTTGGAACATCCTTTGTAACAATGAGCTCTCTCTCTTATTTTTTTTTAACTAAGCTAAGAAAACTACAGTGTTTCATTATTGTACAGTTTTTAGGTAATTTATTAACAGGTATTCAAGCCTTAAATCTTAGAAACTATCATCAACATTTTTATCTTCATATTAACATCATTATAGGCCTTTTTACAAGTAATAATTTTGAGTAATGAAAAATCTATAAAAATGTCTTAGGATTTTAAAATTTATTTGATAGCAATTTATGGAATATTGAAAAAATGATAGTCACAGGTATAATTATAGAACCATAAATAAAACAATACATCTTTCATTTTTCTTGATTATGAGTTATTATGGAATACTATTATGGGAGAAGAACATCTAATTCATATACCCCATATGTAAACACACAAGCAACATATTCTCCAATAGATTTATATAATTATTTTTTGTTACACTATGTGTTAGTGTTTATTTCATGATGGGTGTATAATATTTTAGTTACAACTGAGCCATGTAATATACATGATTGCTTTTTAATCTTTTTTATAATACTGATAATTACTACATTTTCATTGTTTTGTTCTCCATGTATCTTTTGCTAATTGGACCCTGAAGTGTCATCAATAACATGTATGCTCCCAATTTGTGAAAATATAAATCACCTGGCTTCCTTGGCATTACTAGGTAGTTGGATGTGACGCTGTCTAAGTCATGACCCTGGGAAGTCTCTTTCTGTATGGAGTTCCCTATTATATAGAATTTATGCCTTACAGGGTGCCTGGGTGGCTGAGTCAGTTAAGGATCCTCCTCTTGATTTTGCCTCATGTCATGATCTCAGGGGTCTGGGACTGAGCTCACGTTGGCCTCTGTGATCAGTGCAGAGTCTGTGAGTCTCCCTCTTCTCTGCACTTTCTTCCACTCATTCTCTCTCTCTCTCTTAAATCAAAAACTTTTAAAGTCTTTTAAAAAAAGAATTTACATCTTCCTTCTTTATTTGGATTAATATTTTAGTGGAACACTTTCTTCAGTAAATTCCTGAAAAGAGGCATATTGATTTTTGGCTATATTTGTTGTTTAAATTTACAGTTCATAAGTGATTTATTGAATGTCAAATTTAGGAGGAAAGCTATTTGCCACTCAAAATTTTGAAGACATTTGTCTGTCTGCTGGGTACTAGCAATGTTAAGAAGAAACTTGATATTGTGTTAATTTCTATCCTTTATATGTAGCATGTTTCTTTCTTTTTGGAAGCTTTTGGCATCTTTCCTTTGTCCCTTGTATTCTTCAGTTTTGTAATATTTGCCTTCGTGTACACATTTTTAAATGAAATATTTGGCTCTTGGGAGTCTTTTTCAATCTGGAAACACTCATCATTCATTTCTAATATGTGTTTATAAATTTCTCTGCTCTCCTTTTCTGAAATCATGGTTGCATGATGGACTTCATGAATCGATCATCAACAATCTTTTTTTCCTATCTTATGTGTGTGTCTGTGTGTGTGTTTTGATTTCTGATCTTCGTATTTTCAATTTGTTTCACTTTGTATGCCATATGTTCCTTCTTTTGTGGGTGAAATATTAATTGTCCTTCCTCTCCTAAAGATCCTGTTT
Organism: Enhydra lutris kenyoni; assembly: GCF_002288905.1. Lineage (NCBI taxonomy): Eukaryota > Metazoa > Chordata > Mammalia > Carnivora > Mustelidae > Enhydra > Enhydra lutris. The sequence continues at coordinate 16,390,401 of NW_019154109.1, read as the reverse complement.
CTTTCAGATTCTGTTAAGTGGTCTCAATCTTTCCTGACGTAGACTCTTCTCAAATGCGTGGTGACCTATTGTTCATGGTATCCACCAAATGATTCAAAATCCCTCTGTGTTTGTGTGTGTGTGTGTGTGTGTGTGTGTGTGTTCCTTTGGAGTGGTGGCTAACAGGCTTTACCTCTTTACCATAGGACTGTGGGTAGAATTATTTCCTTGGTTGACTCTAAACTTCTAAATATCTTTGTCTTATCTTTTTTGCTCAGGTCACTCGGACAAAAACATTCTATTTTTCTATGTCTGGAATATGACTGGTTGTCACTGTCGTGGAACCCAGTGAGGGCAAGGGGCACATGTCTCAGTCATATATACATACTTCTATGTACATGTATGCGTATATGTATATGTATATGTATACACATACATTGTACATATATGCATGTATAGGTGCTCCCCTCCCCAACCAAAAGTATACCTTCAGGCTTCTGTCATATGTAGGAAGACTATGAGGCCTTGAGATCTGTTATTACAACAGAATTTTAGCCTCTTCTGTTTCTAACCCCACATCAATATCACTTCAGAAACCTCTAATATTATTTATTCTTTAGCTGTAACTATTTCTACCTCTTCCAAAAGCCATTTTGTTTGCAGCACTTTGGGTCTGCCATTTGCAGTTACCATATATCCATCTGGCTTTCTGATTTGAAAATTTTGTTTCTGTCACACTCTCTCCCCCTTACTTGGTCTCTGAAATTTGAAACTTAACAATCCTCTCTACATTCACTTTACCAACATTCGCAAGAACAGGTATAATTAATCGGCTTAGTCTTAACTGCTAATCAGAAGTGCTATGTTATTGCTCAAAAAATACGTGTAGATAACATGATGGAACAACATTCCAAACTGACTTATTTATTATTCTTTATTCACTGAGACATCCTTTTCTTATTTACCTCTCATTCGCTCTTCATATATTTTTGCAGTAAAAAATTACGCATATTTATATACTCTACATGCATTCTTGTTACTATTGGAAAGTTTTGCAAATGTGTTTTCTTGCTTGGAATAATTCTTTTGAATACTATTCATAAATTACATGTATGGGCTTTTAGTATTTTAAGCAAACTCACCATATATCAGTACTGAAAATTTTCCATATTTCTACTAATTTTTATTATATAATAAAGGAAAATATGTGTAAGTTTTTCTGAACAGCCTCGCCATTTGAGGAGCATTTATCATGAAAATTATTCTGCCATTGTATCATTTGTTTCCTAAACAATCACAGAGCAACATATGTAATTATACCATTGAATTTTTAAGTGTTCATAAACATTGTCCCAAAGTATTACTAATTAAAGCTTATTTAGCATAATTCAGTGAGATTTGTGGATATGGCTTATTTCCATGTCCAACATTTTACAAGAAAATTGCAACTATAAAGTCCTTTGTGTTGTGCAGCACTCATACAGAAAACTTTCCCATACAAGGTGTTTAATTCAAGTAGAAAATTGTATATTCTCAGATATAACAATTGACTCGATTAAAAATGGGTTTTATTTTGTTTGCGTTTTTTGTTTAAATATTTTATTGTGCCCCTGCTTATTAACTAAAATCATTGAAGTAAAGGGGGGAAAGACTAGTTCTATCTGGGTATGGATAAATTTTCTGTATAATAATCTGTAATTTCAAATTCTTAGTTTCATTTTATTTTTCTGCAGTCCCTGATCTTTCCTGTGAATTCTTTGTGCCGAAACACTACCTGAGCTTTACTTCCAGCTCAAAAGCTACTACTTATACCTGGACTATGACCTATCGATGTATATCTAAAGGGTCTCAATGCATAAAGTACAGGCAGGGCTAGGTAGGGGGAGATAGATAGAGGACTACTTGATCAGGCTCGCAGAAATCCCAGAAATGCTGAGGCATAATGAAAACAGAGATAAATAAGGGAACAAACCAAACCACCCTGAGCTGGGTATCAGAAGTGGGATCTTTTTATGAGAGTCACATTGTGACTGACAAGGAATAACGAGACCCCCCAAAAAAAGTAAGCCATTAAAGATGTTATCACTAGTTCTTATTCAGATCAAGATGTCCTAAGAATGTTAGGGCCATTTAGAACTAACTCCCTGGTTAGTTCTAAATAAAAGACTGTCAGTGGATGCCCATGTTGGCAACCCTGTGAGGACATCTCTCACTCCTGAGAGCTTTTTCTGTATCCTTGCTTAATAAAACTCTGTCGCTTTACTCACTCTCCTTTATCCACAAGATTCATTCATTCTTTGACTGTGAAACAAGAACCTCACTCTCCTTCATCAATACTCACTTCATTGTGTTATGATTTTATAAACTAACACATAAAGTTTTCATGTGAAACAGTGACTGTCATATGGTATTTAAAATATCCATTAATATTTCAATAATTTATTATTGTCTTGTCATTGATATTTTGGTAGAAGAACAATCTAAAATTAAAACTGTATGTTGTAGACCAGTGTTTTGTAGTAGAGATTTCTTTGATGATTGTAATGTTGATGTTCTGGGTTGTCCTACGCAGTAGTCCATTAGCTGGTAGTGATTAACTGCCAGTAACTGACTTTTTAATTACATGCACCATCAATTAATTCACATTTAAATAATATTTGCCTACTGACCACTGTATTGAACAACACAGCTTTAGAGTCACATATACATTGTTCACATTCTTTTGTATTGTGATTTATTTTTAATACACATTTTAAAATATGCATAGTAAATAAAGTAACCTTTTGAGTAAAATAGAGTAATGAAGCAGGACTGGGATGATTGCCAACATGTATATTGTTGCGGGCGTGAATAGAGACAAAAGAAGTTTCCAAAGGAATTTTCCTATGTTGAAGTGGACTCATAGGATCCTGGGGATCAGGCTAAGATTGCCTTTTGCCCTTAGCAAAGTGACAACATCCAGGCAGTTGAGTCCCGAGGGGAATGTCACTCTACCTGTTTCTAGGACTTGTCAGTGGGCTGTAAGTAGTAAGGAAATGTAATAATTCTGCTTCTGCCCTTCTTTCTGACATCACTGATACAAAGAATGAAGACATTTATTATTATTCAATTACTGATAATTACATTGATTATACAGTGAAAATAAATTAATTTCCTTAAATAAAACAAGTTGCAAATCTGGGATTTAAGCCCCAAATTCCTTGCTTCTGAGTCTTTTACTTTAAAGATGGTTATACCACCTCTTAGCTTAAGGTATCACATTATATTTGCAGAGTTGACAGAGAACAAATCGTGTGGCTTGTTTGTTTGTTTTTCCCATACGGTGCAGCAATTTAAAGTTCATGAGATAATAAGCCATGGGATTCAGATAAACCGTGAAGATTTTTGAATACTTGAATAATACAGTTGTCATTGAGATTGCATTCATTTATAAGTGACCTACTTCCAAAAGAGACTTAAGATGTAAAATTATTTTTTTAAATGTAGTCAAGATCAAAAACAGGTTCTGAAATAGGAGAGTTTGTCACAAATTGTGAGAATTGTGAGATTTCTTTACTTGCTACAGTTTCATAAACACTGGTAGAATGCACAAGCCTCCTGATTGAGGGACACAGGACCTTGTTACTCCACACAAGGAGAAGTTCTTGTTCACATCAATTGCCTTTGTCCCTAAATTTCCAGGGGGCTAATGAGTAGTGGTCCAGGATTTTGTTTTCCCAATAGTGAATTATGTCTTAGATGAGGAATCCTGAGCTTAGAAAACCCCAGTCTTGTATAGTGTCGGCTAGAAAACCTGTATAACCTTTGCTCTGAAGAAGTACATTCTTTTCCTTACTCTGTCAAGGGAAAAAAAAAAAAAAATCTGTCCTTCGACCAAGAGGGAGAAACCCTCTTTTTCTAGGCTCTTTGCTCTACAGATGGGATATTTAATAATTTCTCTTCTGCCTTTGTTTCCCATGAGAATATTTTAAAAGATAGCTTGGGGGAAAAAAAAATCCGTCATAAAATATGTGTTGACAGCATGGAGAATTGTCTCCTAACAAATTCAACATAAGAGTACAGAACAATCTGAGGGGTTTGAAGCGGCAGGGGGTGGGAGGTTGGGGGTGCCAGGTGGTGGGTATTAGAGAGGGCACGGATTGCATGGAGCACTGGGTGTGATGCAAAAACAAGGAATACCGTTATGCTGAAAATTAAAAAATAAATAAATAAAAATTAAAATAAAAAAAAAAGAGTACAGAATTTTCTTCTGAATTCCACATATTTATAAATCAGGATCACACTAATTTCTCTCTATATCTAATAAAGGGAAGGCCAGCCATTCTTCAGAAGGAAAAAAAAAATTTCCTGAACTTGAGCAATGAAAGTACTGTTATAAGGAGTATCGTGTAATGAAAAAATAGGCCAAGAACTTACTTATTTAACTTATATTAATAAAATGAAACAATACCCCACATGCATGTGTTTTCTGTATTTTTCCACCATAAATCCAAAGGCATCACAGCAATGGACAGTTCCCTAAAACAATGTTTAGTGAGTCAAAAATGAATGTGAGATTTATTGTTGATTAATAAGTGATTTTACTGAGCCATATAACATTTTTATATCTTTAGAAAAATATTTCTCCATAGCTTAATACATGTAAAGCAGTACATTTACACAACTTACAATGTTCTTCCAAGTAATTAAAACCCATCATTGCTTAGTGTTATGCCTTAAATTTGAATTCTGTTTTACAATCTTCATTTACTTTGTTATGAAGTGATTGTTGTGCTTTGATTTATCCCATCTTTTAAATAATTATAACCAGAATGATTTGGATTGTACCCAAATCTTGTCTTGACAGAGTATCTTTATTATCTTCATGAGAAATTTCATAGAGTTTTATTACCATTTTGGCGGGAAAAGGAATATTGTCAGTAAAAAAAAATAAAGTTCAAAAATTCCTCTAAGATGTTTTGTCTTGTAAATTAAAGATGATTTGTCTTGTAAATTAAAATTCTTGCTTCCTGTTGTTGGGGAGGATGATCTTCCTTTGCCCTGTGGACCTTCTAGCTGGACTTCTAACCAAATTGACCTGAGACAGATTAACAGGAGTAAATAAAATTTAATGGGTATAGGTATGGGGAATCCACACAGATTTGAAATTCCAATGACAATGAGGCAACTCGAAACTTACAGGAGCTAAACAGAGGGTTAAGGACCTGAGGATACAAAGGGGAGAAAACTCTTTTAGCAAGAAAATGGGATATTTGGGGAAAACAATTTTGCTCTATTATGCAGGTTAAGTTCCTTAAGTAAAGGGTGATCTCTGTTAATACTTTTCTTCCTGTTGCAGGCTCTTTTCCAATGTAAATTTAGACACTTGAGTGGGAGGCAGAGAGCCTTTCCTGCATCTGCTGGGTTTTTTTTTTTTTTTTATTACTTTTAACTCCAAATGATCTTTATGCTAAAGTGGCACATTTTGGGCGGCCAACAAATAGCCCTTACACTGATATACATAAGTTATCCATTTATGCCAACTAATAAAATATTCTGACAAAATACAGCAGCAACTATCACATTAACACACAAAATTAAAACTCTCTATGTAACACATTAAGATGCCTGAAATTAGAATTTCCAATTTCTCAGATGGTATTATAATTTCTTGTTTTCTTTTTGTATATCCAAACCATCTCTACATGATAAGGATTTGGAATTAATTCAACCAAATAAAGAGAGGAAATTCATATTTAAGACCCTTTTTAGTTATCATTCATCATTGTCTTACAGTACATTTAACAAGACTTTATTTCTTTCTAATTCCATTTAATTAACAATATATACAAGTACAACACTTCAAAATCCAGAAGTACAGGAAAACAGAGTTCTGTACCCAAAATAGATTCAAGATTTCCATTCTGAAATTCATCTAGTTGACTTTTAGAACATATCTCTGGGCTCAGAGCCTTTTCTAGCAAGAATCACAATTACTTTATAATCCAACAGCCATCAGGGATTTTGTTAGTAGACATATTAAACTACACACAGAAGTCTCAATTCAGTACCCTAGGGCAGAGGTGCAATAATTTTTGTTCATATCAGATAATATACATAAAACTAAGTACCTCATAGGCAAGTAGCTCTGAAAGAATTTTTTCATAAACAAAGAAACAAGCAATGCACTAGAAAATGTCTAAATCCTCAGACCATCTACTCTAGGGGGAACCAGCCACACAGCTCATTAGGTTCTGATGATAAAACTATGCTAAGACCAAGTTCAATAACCCAACTTTGTAATAATGTCCCTGAATATTAGACATTAAAAGATGCAGAGAGAGAATATATAAATAAACCTAAAGCATAGCTTATGTGATAAATGTTTTCACATATATCACCTCAGGCAGTCCTTGGAATCATTCGCTTCATGTATGTATTATAATACTTCCATTTTAGAGAAGAAATGGAGACACTAGTGGAGTGATTTAACCTCTACCACATGTTAGCTTCACAACTCGGAAAGGGTTAAATCTGTTAGTTTCTGTTTTCTAATCTGTAGTTGGAAATGGTAATGTAATTAAACCCATAAAATTTTCTGGGAGGTTTTAATTGTTTTAAAAAAGTGTGTATGGTACTGAGGCACCTGGGTGGCCCAGTCGGGTTAAGTGTCTGCCTTCAGCTCAGGTCATGATCTTAGGGTCCTGGGATCCAGCCCTGCTTTTGGGTTCCCTGCTCAGCAAGGAGTCTGCTTGGGATTATCTCTCCCTCTGCCCCTCCCCCAGATGTGCTCTCTCACTTTCCCTCTCTCAAATAAAATCTTTAAAAAAAATGTATATGGTACTTATGAGATGACCTTTTTATAAAAAGTATTCACTAACTGTTACTATTTCTTTTTATTACAGTACTGCTCTTAATTATTGTTTTTTTTGCCATAATTGTTGTTATTCTGTGAAAGATTAAGCAATCATAATACAATTCAGCTACTTTTTTGGAAAAAGAAAAAAAAATAACCAAAAACAAAATTTATAATTTTTTGAAGTTAGGGTGCTTCTTACCAACATTGGTGGTCACATGTTTCACAAGTTTCTCCCTCCTCCCTGGTATTTGTAGGTATTTGTCTCTCTCTTTCTCTTTCCTTTTTTGGGGGAGGGGGGTTCTGAAAAATTGAGAGGAATACAGATTTTCCATATACCCCTTGCTCCCACACATGCATAGTCTCCCACATAATCAACAGTCACCATCAGTGTGGCGCATTTCTTACAACTAATGAACCTACATGACACCTTATTATCACCCAGGATTGATAGTTTACATTAGGGATCACCACTGGTGTGCACACTCTATGGATTAGGACAAATGTATAATGATATGTGTCCATTGTTATAATATCACACAAAATAGTTTCACTGCTCTAAAAATCTTCTGTATTCTGCCTATTCATCCCTTACCCCTGCTCTCATAACCTCTGGCCGCCACTGATCTTTTTACTGCATCCATAGTTTTGCCTTTTCTAATATGTCCTATAGTTGGAATCATAGGGAATGTAGCCTTTTTGTACTGGCTTTTTTCACTTTATAATAAGCATTTCAGTTTTCTTCCATGTTTTTTGTTTTGTTTTGTTTTGATTTTTGTTGCTATTTTGTTTTGTTTTGTTTTGTTTTTAATGGCTTGTAATCTTATTTCCTTTTAGCACTGAATAAGATTCCATTGTCTAAAAGTACCACATTTATTTATCCATTTTATTCATTCACTTACTGAAGGAAATCTTGGTTGCTTCCACATTTTGGCAGTTGTGAATAAAACTGATTACACACACACACACACACACACATACATATACACACACACAGAGATATATATAGATATATATAGATATATATATTCAGCTATGTCTTTTCCAAGTATTTTCTCTCCATCTGTGGCTTGTTTTCTTGTTCTCTTGTCTATGTCTTTTGCAGAGAAGAAATGGTTAATTCTAATGAAGTTTAGCTTATCAATTCTTTTTTCATGGCTTGTACTTTAGTGTTATATCCACAGGATCAACACCTAACTCATGGCCATAGTGAATAGGGAAAGGATGGGACTTTAGGTAGGAAAAGAATAAGGGCACAACTAGGCTTTGAGTGTATTTCAAGTATGAAGATGCTGAAATAGAAGAAAGAGATCTAGAAAATTTAGACCACTCTATCACAGTTACTAGGGTTAAAATGTTTTTCTAATAATTACACTGTAACCACAGAAAATAAAAATAACCACAAAAACTAGTCAGGCCATAAAAGAAATTTCAGTGTAAAGATTAACCAGACCTACCAATACATTATCTATGGTTCATAGATGTCACAGAAACTCTCATACAGTGTGTAAGTATCATGCCTAGTTCCAGGCCACTGAGCTAACCACCAGCAAGTTTCCAGTAAAGTCCTAATAAAAAGCCACAGATGAAAACCCCTCAGTGGCAACACAGTTGCCACTCTCACTCCTGAGAGCTGTTTCTGTATCCTTGCTGAATAAAACTATCACTTTGCTCACTCTCCTTTGTCCACAAGATCCATTCTTCGACTCTGTGAGACAAGAACCTCACTCTCCTGCTTTAATAGTTATCTGGAGTTTTCCTTATTATTATCTTTGAGGATTTATATAGATTACATCTATATAACAACATTACATCCATTTTGAGTTAATTTTTATAAAGGGAATAAGATGTCTGTGTCTAGTTTTTTGTTTGTTTTTGCTTGTAGATGTCCAATTTTTTCATTACTATTTGTGGAAAATACTTTTTAATTCATTCTATTGCCTTTGCTCCTTTGTCTAAAATCACTTGACTGTATTTATATGGGTTCATATCTGTCCTCTCTATTATGTTCTATTGATATATTTATCTTTTCTTATCCCAATACCACACAGAAGCTTTGTAGTAAAATTTGACATCAGGTACTATCAAAGTCCTCCAACTTTGTTATTTTCTGTTAATATTGTGTTGGCTATTCTATGTTTTTTGCCCCTCTCTATATTCTTTAGAATTAGTTTGTTAATATCCACCACATAACTTGCTAGGATTTTGATTGGGATTGTGTTGAACCTATACATCAAGCTGTGAAGAACTAACATTTGGATAATAGTGAGTCTTTCTATTCATGAACATGGAATATCTCTCTATTTGTTTAGTTCTTTGATTTCGTTAGTTAGCATTTTCCTTAAATAGATCTTATACATATTTTGTAGATTTATACATAAGTATTTAATTTTTGTGGGTGCCAAGGTAAATAATATTGTGTTTTTATTTCCAAGTTCCATTTGTTCAAAACTGGTATATTCAGAAACATTAATTTTATATATGAACCTTGTATCTTACAACTTTGTTATATCATTTATTTCTCCATTGTTTGTGTCTATTCTTAGGATTTTTTGCGGATGATCATGTCATCTATGAATAAAGATATTTTTTATTTATTTATTTATTTTTTTATTAACATATAATGTATTATTAGCCCCAGGGGTACAGGTCTGTGAATCGCCAGGTTTACACACTTCACAGCACTCACCATAGCACATACCCTCTCCAATGTCCATAACCCAATCATGCTCTCCCTACCTCCATCCTCCCATCAACCCTCAGTTTGTTTTGTGAGATTAAGAGTCTCTTATGGTTTTTCTCCCTCCCGATCCATCTTCTTTCATTCATTCTTTTCCTACCCCCCAAAACCCCCATGTTGCTTCTCGACTTCCTCATATCAGGGAGATCATATGATAGTTGTCTTTCTCCAGTTGACTTATTTTGCTAAGCATAATACCCTCTAGTTCCATCCACATTGTCGCAAATGGCAAGATTTCATTTCTTTTGATGGCTTCATAGTATTCCATTGTGTATATATACCACCTCTTCTTTATCCATTCGTCTGTTGATGGACATCTAGGTTCTTTCCATAGTTTGGCTGTTATGGACATTGCTGCTATAAACATTTGGGTGCACTTGCCCCTTCAGATCACTATGTTTATATCTTTAGGGTAAATACCCAATGGTGCATTTGCTGGGTTGTAGGGTAGCTCTACTTTCAATTTTTTGAGGAACCTCCATGCTATTTTCCAGAGTGGTTACACCAGCTTGCATTCCCACCAACAGGGTAGGAGGGTTCCCCTTTCTCCACATCCTTGCCAGCATCTGTCGTTTCCTGACTTGTTAATTTTAGCCATTCTGACTGGTGTGAGGTGATATCTCATTGTGGTTTTGATTTGTATTTCCCTCATGCCGAGTGATGAGGAGCACTTTTTCATGTGTCCGTTGGCCATCTGGATGTCTTCTTTGCAGAAATGTCTGTTCATGTCCTCTGCCCATTTCTTGATTGGATTATTTGTTCTTTGGATGTTGAGTTTGATAAGTTCTTTATAGATTTTAGATACTAGCCCTTTATCCGATATGTCATTTGCAAATATCTTCTCCCATTCTGTCAGTTGTCTTTTGATTTTGTTAACTGTTTCTTTTGCTGTGCAAAAGCTTTTGATCTTGGTGAAGTCCCAATAGTTCATTTTTGCCCTTGCTTCCCTTGCCTTTGGCAATGTTCCTAGGAAGAAGTTGCTGCAGCTGAGGTCAAAGAGGTTGCTGCCTGTGTTCTCTTCAAGGATTTTGATGGATTCCTTTCTCACATTGAGATCCTTCATCCATTTGGAGTCTATTTTCGTGTGTGGTGTAAGGAAATGGTCCAGTTTCGTTTTTCTGCATGTGGCTGTCCAGTTTTCCCAACACCATTTGTTGAAGAGACTGTCTTTACTCCATTGGACATTCTTTCCTGCTTTGTCGAAGATTAGTTGACCACAGAGTTGAGGGTCTATTTCTGGGCTCTCTATTCTGTTCCATTGATCTATGTGTCTGTTTTTGTGCCAGTACCATACTGTCTTGATGATGACAGCTTTGTAATAGAGCTTGAAGTCTGGAATTGTGATGCCACCAACTTTGGCTTTCTTTTTCAATATTCCTCTGGCTTGAATAAAGATATTTTTGAGTCTTCCTTTCCAATCCTTATATACACATTTTTAAAAAATGTCTCTGTCTTGTCTTAATGCATTAGCTAGGATTTCCAGTATGATGTTGGTAAAGGGTGGTGAGAGGGGACATTCTTACCCTGTTCTTGATCTTAGTAGAAAAACTTGGAGTTTCTTACCCTTAAGTATGATGCTAGTTGTGTGATTTTTTGTAGATATTCTTTATTCAATTGAAGAAGTTCTCCTTTATTCCTAGTTTACTGAGAGTTTCATGATGACTGAAGTAGTGAATTTTCCTAAATGCTTTTTCTGCATTTATTGAAGTAGTCTATAAATTCTTTTCTCCTTTTTTAACCTGTTGACATGATGAATTTCATTAACTGATATTTAAGTGTTGAACCAAGTTTGCATACCTGGGATAAATCCCACTTGGTGATGGTGTACAATTCTTTTAAATTAATACATAATGTGTTTTTCATGATACCAGAAAATTATAAATTTTAAAACATATCATGAATGAATAAAAAAATGGTTTGGTTAGTGGTGGCTCCTGGTTTTTATCCATAACTTTGCTAACTTTTTCTCAATTTTTTTTCAAAGATTTGTTTGTTTGTTTGTTTGTTTTTAACAAAGAGAGAACACAAGTAGGGGGAACAGCAGAGAGAGAGAGGGAGAAACAGGCTTTCTGCTGAGCAGGGAGCCCTATGTGGGGCTTGATCCCAGGACCATCGGATCATGACCTGAGCCCAAGGCAGATGTCCAAGCAACTGAGCCACCCAGACACTCCTCTTTTTCTCTATTTTTGAGTAACCACAACTTTGAAACCAAACAAATTAACACTTGTAAAGAAACTGCACTTAAATGAGAAACTGAGAGTGCTCCTTTCAATGAAGATACATATTAAGCTACATGGACACTGTCATTTTCAACTTCTAAGATCATTTGCTATTACTTTTTTAAAACGCCAGAATATTCATAAAGCAAAAAAAGTAAAACATTATATAAATAAAATACAATAAGTTCAATATGGATTATGAATATTAAAAAATTCACTAAATTAACTCCTCCCTTTTCAAAAAAGAACACCAAATCAGAGGAAACTGTCAGCACAATTCTCCATTAATTATTCTTTCAATAAATTACAGATCTGAAAAAAAATAGTATAAATCAGAAATTCAAAAACTGGTGTAAAAACAATACCAACAATAGGAACGTGTAAAATAAACTCAAACTCAACAAACTCAAACTTAGAATCAAACTCAGAAAACACTTTAAAGAAAAAAATAAAATAATCTTAACAACTCATAAAATTGCAACAAGCCCGTAGAAGTGAAAATACAGACACATATATACTAGGAAGAAAGGACAGATAAAGTAAAATAACCAAATAAACCAAAAACCTTAAAGTTACAAAGTGAAATAGAGTGAAAAAATATTTTGAACTTACAAAAACAGACTATTATTAAGTCATACTTATTGAGCAGCATATAACTAACTCTCTCTTAAAATAAAACAAAACACACTTAGGAATTTCAGGAAAGTTCCATTGTTATCCAGTAGTATTGTTGTGCCTGAGTTTTCACGTCTGAGAGACCACCAAGGAGCCAAGCACCGATGCAATCACACGAGGGTTTATTTGACAAGCTTAAGCTTGGGCCCAAGTATACCTGACACAGCGGAGTAGGGACTTGACCCTGTGCCAGAATACAGTCAGAGTTTTTAAAGGCAGAGTAGGGGTGGACTCTGCGGTGGGTGAGGACAAAGGGGGTTATGGATGATGTAAGTCTCTAAGGAATTTTGGAAGTGAGGTCTCCAGGACCTTGAGGGGCTAGCTGTTGTCTGGGGAAAAGGTTATTCATTACCAATAATAAAAATATTCTTGTGAGACCCTTTAGATGTATATCAGTGGGTCATATGCTTGGGAATGATCGCTGACACTATCTTGGAGGTTTAGAGATAAAGTTTCACATTTCTCCTATCAAGTGTCCTTGTTAGTGAGATTTAGGTTTAGAAGAAATTTAACTTTAATTACATTTCCTTCTGCCTCAGCCTCCTTCAGTTTTATGGTGGGGAGGGCGACATTAGGGCTTAAGGAACTGAGTTATTTGCCTCTGGAAATTGTGCTATTGTTAAGATAGCTTCTTTGTTGTAAATCTCTAGTACATTCGTAAACCAAGGGAGACTCCTGTCTTGCAGGATTGTGATCTCTGCAAGTTAACTATTTGTTTTTCTTTTAGGGCAGCCAGGGATGGCTGAGGAATGTCATACATTCCTCAGGGAGTGCAAGGTGCCAGCCTCCGCTTTGCCAAGATGGCTGTACTTTTGTCAGGGCTAGACACGAAGTGGGTTACAGCCTTGTTTTTCTTGGCCTCCACAGTATGAACACAGTTAGCAATCTTCTGATATTTTCTTACCCAAAATGTTTTTTGAAATGATGTTTCTAAAAAGGTATAATTTTCCCTTTTTGAATTTATTTTCTTTGTAATGATGTTTCCTTATGTGACGTTTTGAATACATTTTCTATGTAGTAGAAACCATTATTCCAAATGTGTTATATTTTAAACTACCATGTTACATATTTTAATGAGGCATCTGTTTGAATATAATTCAATTGACTAGAGTAGGTTTAGCAATGTTTCTTAAAATAGTAGAAAAATGCTACTACTAACATAATAAATATATCTCATATACCAGTGGTGACAAAAATACAATAATGGGACCATTAATAGTAAATACTTATTATAATTGTTTAGGAACATTTTTTTTAAAGATTTTATTTATTTATTTGACAGACAGAGATCACAAGTAGGCAGAGAGGCAGGCAGAGAGAGAGGAGGGAGCAGGCTCCCTGCCGAGCAGAGAGCCCAATGTGGGGCTCGATCCCAGGACCCTGGGATCATGACCTGAGCCGAAGGCAGAGGCTTTAACCTGCTGAGCCATCCAGGTGCCCCTGTTTAGGAATATTTTACTTATATAGAATCATACAACAAAGTGTATCCTAGGAAAAAAATATAGTTCTTTAAGTATATTTTCTATTAGATGCAAATCCTAGAAATTCTTGTTAATATTTCACTTCCCTGTTGAACAGACGAGAGCTGAACTGCAGTGGTTAAGTATCTATGTCCAGTGCATAGTCTTCTTTTTAATTACATGTGGAAATTAATTTAGGTGTTTGTAAGTGATTGTTAACCTACCTTGAAAAGTGTCAATTTTAATAAAAGCTCTGAAAAATATCGAAAGGGAAATTAAAAAAAAAATTATAGGGGTGCCTGGGTGGCTCAGTCATTAAGCATCTGCCTTCAGCTCAGGTTATGAACCTAGGGTCCTGGTATCCAGCCCCATATCAGGCTCCATGCTCAGCAGGAATCCTGCTTGTCCCTCTCCCACTCCCCCTGCTTGTGTTCCCTCTCTGGTTCTGTCTCTCTCTGTCAAATAAATAAATAAAATGTTAAAAAAAAAAAAAGAATTATGTCTTATACTTTCTCTCCCTTGAGTCTTTCTCATTATTACTATAAATTCCAGCAAAAAAACACAAACGTATTTCATCATGGTATCAGGGCCAATCCTTGTAATGAGTATGGAAGAGCTAAACCATATAATTATCTGTTCAAAAATATAATTATAGCAGTTTAAGAATTTTCTTTTCTTCTTTTACAAATCAATATTTAGTAATATTCATTGTCATTTGAAAACAAATACAATTTTAACACAATAGTTTGACCACAGGAGAAACTGCTCAGTATTAAAACTATGAAATCAATGTATGTTTCTTTAAAAAAAAAAAAAGAAAAAGAAAGGTATTTTATGCTTTTCTAAAAATTTTCACCTAAGTATTATAAATATAAAAATTCTGTTTCAGGGGCGCCTGGGTGGCTCAATGGGTTAAGCCGCTGCCTTCGGCTCGGGTCGTGGTCTCAGGGTCCTGGGATCGAGCCCCGCATCGGGTTCTCTGCTCAGCAGGGAGCCTGCTTCCTCCTCTCTCTCTCTGCCTGCCTCTCTGCCTGCTTGTGGTCTCTCTCTGTCAAATAAATTAAAAAAAAAAAAATTCTGTTTCAGATATTTTGAAAGACTGATCTCATCCATACACATTTGTCCACAGAACTAATCCTAAAGTACTTGCCAGTTGAGAGTTATTTAGACATTTTAATATTGATATGTTTAAATTATTGTATGCAATATGTTTAAATGAGTAATCTATTTAGAAAAAGAAATTGGTGCTGTTTAGACGGCATATTTTCTCATAAGTAGTGGAAAATGCAGTAATTATTAACACTTAACTCTTCAATATAGCATTGGTATCAGAATACTTCCTTTTGTTCCTTTATTTTGATACATTCTCTTCCATTAAATCCTCCATTCCTGCACTTTCTTTAATGTCTTCAGGCAGAATTCCTTAAAAGTAATCCACAAAGGGATGTCAGTTTGCCTCAGCAAAGAAATATCTTTAAAAATGGTTAAAAACAGGAACTCCTTATAAGTAACTAGCCAGACTCATGTTAGGTTTTCCCATTAATTATTAATCTAAGTTTTATTATTTCTATTTCACAGGTAAGGAAATTGAGACTTAGAGATTTTTATTTAACATGCCTTATGAGTAACATACTTGACATTCAAAATCTGCGTGAATCTTCAGAAATGATTCTTAATCACTTTACTAAAATGACTTCTCAAAAGCCACTATATCGGAGCAAGCTAAATATTTGATGTTAACAATTGTGTTTCCTATCATTTTATGCTGAAAGACCTTCGTTTGTCTTAGATTCTATCTTTAAGGCCAGTGGTGGTCTCTTAAGTGAACTCTTGTTTGTGATGCTCCAACATCTTTGACTGCCTTCATTTACCTAGCAGTGAGAAATTTAATAAATATATGAAGTTTCTAAGATATAGATTTATCAGGTCTATATTAAAATTGCAACTTTATAGGGGCATCTGCTTGGCTCAATCAGCTCAGGTCATGATCTCAGGGTACTAGTATGGAGCCTTGCTCAGCAGGGAGTCTACTTCTCCTTCTCCCTCTGCGCCTCCCTCCAGTTCATGCTCTCTCTCAAATAAATAAATAAATAAATAAATAAAATCTTGAAGATTGAGCCTTCACAGAAAGAATGATTGACTGAATGAAAGCCATGCTGCTTGCCTTGTAGAGCTGTCTTTTGATTTCAGTGCTGTAATTTAGGAGAGTGTCCATGATTGTTTTGCACTCAGTGGACATTTTTAAGACTCCCAGTGGTTTCTTTTTGATTATGTAAATTAATATTCATGGAGGTAATTTCATTTAGGATGTATCATCATATGTTTCTGAAATGACTAGCTTCAAATCAGGGTAGACACTAGAGATCAGTTGTTCTCCAGAATGAGAAAAACAGGAATGACACACTCCAGAGCATTCATCTGTCAGTTCAGATATGCCACTCATTGCTGAAATGATGGAGATTTGCACCACCATACTGTGTGGGGAGTCAAATAATAATAAGGGCAAGAATAAAACAGCATTTAATCACTGGCTACCTCTTGTGGATCAGGCAGCATGCCAAGTGCTCTTTACATGCATTATCTTTAATCTGTTCAATAATCCTTTACTGTAGGGATTATTATCCCTAGTTTATAGAAGAATAACAGAGGCTTAGAGAGATTAAGTGATTTTTCTCAAGGACTGCTGATCTAGTAAATTGTATATGTGGAACCAGAGCCCCAGGACATTTGTCTCTGACATCCACAAATAAATGGATTGTTAAAAATGTATGACATTAACGAGTATCAGAGAAAGAGTTTTAGTCATAACATATTGCATCGTGTGGCATAAAACTATTTAATTATTCACCTACTAGTGAAAAACAGTACAGGGTTAGGTCAAGGTGCCTCGGCCTGATGAATTTCTTACACAATGAATGAAAGAATCTCTAGAATCATCTTTTGCACTTTTGCTTAGTGTGTGCTTTCCATTTACCTACTTAGCTAATCTCTTTCTTGGTGCTATCTTTTTCTTCTTTTTCCTGACATTCTGAATGGTCATATCCAGGCCAATATGTTATCTTACACATATGAGTCTCTCACTCAGGCTTAGTTTCTACAGTATCACTCCTGAATCAAATTTCAAAAAGTGGATAGCCACGCACAGAGGTATTGTGATGCTTACAATCTTTTTTTTGCACTTATTTTATTAACTGTTTCTTCCATACCTTCTATGAACTCTCTTGAAGAAAGATATTTCTCTCTGCCCATTGCCTTATATAAAGCCTGCTATGCAGTGAGTAAATAGTGCAAGCTTACTATACTAAAAGAAAAAAAGACATAAAAGAATTAATTCAATGATTCTGTGTAATATTAACCATCTATTTTCTTTTTTTTTTTTTAAGATTTTATTTATTTATTTGACAGACAAAGATCACAAGTAGGAGGGAAGCAGGCAGAGAGAGAGGAGGAAGCAGGCTCCCTGCCGAGCAGAGAGTCTGATGTGGGGATCAATCCCAGGACCCTGGGATCATGACCTGAGCCGAAGGCAGAGGCTTTAACTCACTGAGCCACTCAGGCATCCCATTAACTATCTATTTTCATAATGAGCTCTATTGGTGAAAGAACCATGCACTCAAAGACTGTGATCATCATCAACTTATAGTTTCCAAAGAGTATTGTGCAACTGGTGAGCGTGTGTTGTGTGTGTTTGGAGTCGGGGATAGGGAGTAGAATTGTTTCAAAGAAGCTTCCATGTACTAAGGCAATGAATGGCATAAAATCCTTTCTGAAAAGTACTAAGTTACAACAATAGAATTGAATATATGCAATTCATCTACATTGTTAGAATTGCATGCTTTTTAGAAGAAGCCACAAGTTTTCTGAAGATATTTAATGAAAAAAAAGGTACAATACAGGTGGAGCTTGTTCTTTCAGGATTCAGAGATTTCTGCAATTCACATAAAAACAAAATGGTTTCTTTTGATGTTAAGATATAAAACTTTAGAATGTGTATCTATTTATATTACATGTTTGATTAATTACTTTACCAATAATTTTAGTTCCAGATTTTAAAGGCAGATCAGACTTTGCTGGACTAATCTCCAAATTGACCATGTCCACACTGTCAATATCTAACAAAACAGACATAAGAACAGTGTTAATAGAAAATACATATATATATAGAAAAAATACATATGCATATTTATATTAATGATATTTGTGTGTGTGTGTGTGTGTGTGTGTATCATATATTAAAGTAGGCTTTCCTTCACATTATCCTTCAAGTTTTTGTTTTTTTTTTTAATATTTTGTTTATTTATTTGACAGACAGAGATCACAAGTAGGCAGAGAAGCGGGCAGAGAGAGAGGAGGAAGCAGGCTCCCTGCTGAGCAGAGAGCCGGATGCGGGGCTCAATCCCAGGACCCTGGGATCACGACCTCAGCTGAAAGCAGAGGCTTTAACCCACTGAGCCACCCAGGCGCCCCTATCCTTCAAGTTTTACTTTACATTAAAAATCTTTATTCCAGGGTGCCTGGGTGGCTCAGTGGGTTAAGCCGCTGCCTTCGGCTCAGGTCGTGATCTCAGGGTCCTGGGATGGAGTCCCACATCGGGCTCTCTGCTCAGCAGGGAACCTGCTTCCCTTCCTCTCTCTCTGCCTGCCTCTCTGCCTACTTGTGATCTCTCTCTGTCAAATAAATAAATAAAATCTTTAAAAAATAAATCTTTATTCCAGAATCATTTTCTATTATTTCAGGGAGCTCTGCTTTACATAAGTTTTGAGTGATAAAATATGTTTATAGTAATATGAGTCCAAAAAATAACCTTGATGCAAGATGACAAAAATTAAGCTATGTTTTCAGATTTTAGAATATAAATTTAACAAATATATTTTGTGCTCCAAATGTGAACTTGGTATTTTTCTGAGAATGTAATAGCAAAATTGCCAAATTGCTCTCCTCTTATGGAGATTATATTTTTGTGTGAAACAAAATATATAAAAAATAAACAAGGAAATGTTATGTTTTTTTATATGTTTAGTGTTATGGAGAAAAAAATGCAAAGAAGAGATCTAGGGAATTTTGGTGTGGCCATTAAAAAAAAAAAAACAACATGTCCAGAAAAGCTCACTTGAACCTCACAACAATAAACAATTAGATCATATAGAAATGCTTCTGTGATCAAATAAATATATAAAAAATACTTAATTTATATACTACTGCAATAGTCAGTAAGGAAAAAGAATATGTGTTTATGTATATTTATGTTTACATGCATATATATACATGGCACATTTATATTAAAAACATAAACTTATGAAAGATATACATGCCTATTGGGATAATTTTAGATAACTTTCTGAAGGACATAAAATCAATACAAAACACATGACATGAGGCACCCATGTGGATCAGTCAGTTAAGCATCTGAATCTTGGTTTGGTTGAAGTCATGATCTCAGGGTCATAAGATAGAGCCCTCCCATCAGGCTTTGTATGCAGTAGGAAGTCAGCTTGAGATTATCTCTTTTCTGCTCTCTCTGCCACGCCCCCCACTCGAGTGTGCTTGCTCTCTCTCTCTCTCTCTCTCAAATAAAAATAAATAATAAATAGGTAAATCTTTAAAAAACACATGACAATATATGCTGTATTTTCAATCTCAAAATCAAAATGCCATTATTTTTAATACTAGTATCTAATCATCAACATATTTTAAACCCAATACTGCAGGTATTTTCATAGAATTAGAAAATAATATTAATTATAAATACATAGAGTCATAAATAGGTAATCAATTTGAATATAGAAGGTGCAACATCCACACATATAATGATGTTAAGTCATTGTATCTATGGACACATAGGAAAAACATGTATGGGAAACTGGTAAGTGACTGAAAAAGCACTGTAAATTAGTGAGGAAAGTGATGATGCTCCACAAAATAGTGCTCAAGACAAAATGGTCCTTCATATGGCAAGAGCAAATAGATCATTACTTAAACTATTACTTAAACAGGAAAAAGAAACTCTAGATGGCCTAGAGATCTTTCCATGAGAAGTAAAGCTTTAAAATACTTTTAGAAATGTTGGAGAATAATATTTATATGAGGTTCAAGAAGATAAGAAAAGCATGAATAATACAAACAAAAGAAAATTTGACATCTTCTGTAGGGCAAAGGACTAATAGAGATAAAAGCAAACTCCAGACTAGGATGGGATTTTTTTCTAAGCATTTAGCAAACTTTGAGCCATTATCAAGACTGCATTAGGACCTCCAACAGATCAAAAAAGAAAAGGGAAAAAAAAAGATTTACAAAGGACAAAAAATCTATTCACAGAAGAGGAAATCTGAACTGTCAATAACCGTTAGTGAATATCTGTAATTTTTGAATGGAAAAATGCCAATGAAAGGATTCAAATAAAGGTTTTACATTTATGAAAATGGCATATACTGCTTATGAAAGCACATGGATGTTGGACATCATCCAAAGCACATAGAAATGTGGACATCAAGAATATACATCTAGTACAGAGGTAGGTATAGATATCTCCAGGAAAGGAGAGATGGGATGGCATCTGGTGTTCAAATAGGCAGTGATGATATTCCTGTGTGTTCAAAGTATCTGAAACATAATTGATAACTGTGTATCTAGCAGATATAGACTTTTTTAAAAAAGATTTTATTTATTTATTTGACTGACAGAGATTACAGGTAGGCAGAGAGGAAGGCAGAGAGAGAGGGGGAAGCAGGCTCCCCGCATCGAGTCTGATGTAGGGCTCGATCCCAGGACCCTGGGATCATGACACCGGCCAAAGGCAGAGGCTTTAACCCACTGAGCCACCCAGGCGCCCCCAGATATAGACTTTTATTTTATATATATTTGCACTAGAAATGACTTTTTTCTCTTAAATAGCATGAGTTAAAGGTATTTATGTATTATATACATTCTAAACATTAGAAATGAATTATAAGTAGAATAGAAAGATATAAAGCGGAAAATAAATGTCCCCCACTACCTGCCCACCTGTGATTTAGAGTCAAGTCCAATTTCCCAGATTATCAAATTTTACAATTTTTGTTTCTTATAGGCAATTATTTTCATAATTATAAATATTTATCAATAAAATAGCTCAAGTTTTTTATTTCTCATCTGACTTTGATCTTTCCTTATGGTCTACTAATTTACATTTGTGCAAATATTCCAATTATCAGATTCCTGAAGGATTTATTCTTTTCAGGAAATCTTTAACATTTCTCATTGTGTTTAAGGGAGAGAGAAGCAAACTCTAATGCTCTGTTAACATTCAATGGTTATGGTCCTTTGCAGACCTTTTTCTTAAAACCTTTACCCTGGACTAGAATTCAAACTTCTGCACAGATAACTGGGAAATCCTATGAAGCTTCTGCTTTTTCATTTTCTCTGAGAATTTTGCCAAAAATTTGATGATCAAACATTGCATTTTGGATTACATTTCAGGGGGGAAAAAATCATGCTAATCACTGGAGTTTCCAGTCCTGAAATTTATCAAACAGCTCTAGAAGTTGGTATCTGCATCTTTTCATCCTGAAGTACATGGAGAGGATGAAAAGACGCTGTGGTCAGACATGGACTCTACCAAGCAAGCTGTTCAAGAGGACTAGCCAAAAACCTCTTCCAGACATTGCACATTTATTTTGAAGGGCACCCAGGTGCCTTAGTTGATTAAATGTCTGAGTCTTGATTATGACTCAGGTCATGATCTCAGGTCCTTTGATTGAGCCCTGTGTTGGCTGAGCATGGAGCCTGCTTAAGATTCTCTGCCTCTCCCTCTGACTCTCACCCCAGGCCTGCCCCCCTCTTCCCCTGCTTATGCATGCTCTCTTTCTCTCTTTCAAAAAAAAAAAAAAAAAAAAAAGATATATATATATATATATATATAATGGATTTATAGTTGTAGCCTGAAACAGTTGAAGATTGAGGAAATTGATGGCATCAATTGTAAAGCTCCAAAACTTGGCAAATTACTTACTTCAGTAAAAAGCACAGATTTGAGAAGACTATATTTTTAGGTCTACGTGATAAATGATTGAGACACCACTGAAGAACAAGATTTCTGTCCTAAATGAAAGGCGTTAGAGAGGTGAATTTTGGTAAGCCCCACTGTGAGCAATAAATGCAAAAGGTAAAAGGATTGTGGGATTTCCCAGCACAGAACTAAAAGAAAATTAGAAATTATTGTCTGGGGATAAAAGTTAAGAGAACTTTGCAAACTACTGTAACCTTTGCAGCTTTCCCATGTGTGTTATTTTTTCTATTCCTTGTCTTTATCTTAGTACTGATTTATAGAATATACTTGTATTAAGGATTATGTTAGCTAAGGGAGGAGGGGTTTTATGTATGCAGCAGAACACTATGGTTCAAAGTTAGTGTTTGGGGCTTTTATTTCTGTTTACACTCTCTAGTTAAAATATTTTACAGTAGACTGTGTTTTTAAAGTTCTTACCTTTTATGTAATTGTCTGATGCCTTACAAAGGCCTAAAGGCCTCCACACCAGTGGTATAAAATCTATACAAAATGAGTTGCATTTTATGCAAATTGGAATTATGAAAAATTTAAATCGTTTTTAACAAGCACTAATAAACACTCATTTAATTTGCAATTTAGAAATAATATGATGATCTTGAGAATTATAAATTATTGTACACTTCAAAGATGGGAAGCCAAATGAGATGTAAATCATGCTTACACAGTTATCCCACGGCAGTGAATATTCAACTGGTAAAGAGAAATAGCAGCCATTATTTATCAGAATATTTTTAAACCTCACCATATTTATGTGTATCAGAATTTCCCTCAGAATTGTTGGTGACAAGTGTGTGTCATTTTAATCCTCACTCTTACCATAATCTGTTGATTAACTTGCTATGTTTTAGGCATTAAGAAGAGGTATTGGTTCTCAGGCTGGAAATGTGCTAAAACTAAGTACGTTTGCTACAGAATTTAGAAGTGAGATGCCAAGAAGAAGGTCAGACAACTGAGATGCTACACTATATGACTAATTTAGGAAGAAATATGAAAAATATTACATAGAAAGGTGAAAAAAATGCTAAATTGACATAAATTTAAACACATAACTACATATTTTAAAATCGTCATGCTGGGCAGAGAATATATAACAAATTGGTTTTTTAATTACAGGAAAATAAAATTATTGAGTTTTTAAAAAATATATTCCTCACATAATGAAGATATACTGAACTAGATAATTATTTTGATTTATTTTAGAATAACTTAGTTAATGCAAATATCTTATTTGACACATTTTTCAAAGTGAAAGTGGTATTCAAATTACCAAAAACAGTGTGGGCATGTAATTTCAAGTAAGCCTGTAATTCTCCTTGCTGTTTCTTTCTTCTTTTCCCTTTTTCATTTTGCCTCTTTCTTTCGTTTCTTTTCTCCTTTTCAACCCAAAATACTTCCAGTTTTTATGTTAACATAGATTTTTAAACAAGCCCTCCATCTTTCTGCAAAAAAAAAATCCTAGGGATTAAACCCACTCCAAGTTGTTATGTGAAATTACCAAAAAGAAATGAGTACTATGCTGAAATAAGAGACATTTCTATAAGAAACTAGAGATCTTTCAGAGTATATGAGGAACTTATTTGAATTATTGGTTAACCCATTAACTTACAGATTTCTGAATTTACAAAAAACACAGTTGCTTTGTTACTCATAACCACATATTCTAAATATACTGCTTTTCTTTCTTTTGGGAATCCTGGATCTCAACCTTTTATCCTGTGTGTTAAAACAGTACTTCATGATTCATAGGTGACCACTTGAAATTGTTGTGTGGCATATTATCTCATAGCACACAGTTAACCTTAACTATTACTCTTAACTCCTAACTAGAATTCTAGCTAAGCATCTGCTGCTTCTTTTTCATATCTACGCTCTTTAAATAACAGTTTTAAATAAAATATGATGTAAAATATAAGTTTTTCAAGGGTTTTTTTTCTGTATTCTAATTAAGCTATTCCTTTACATAAGAGAAATTTTACTCTTGTCCTCAAAGAGTGGATCCTCCTCCCCCCCATATTTTCCTTTTAACCTGTGAAAACTGTTCCCCAAAATAGGCCTTTAGATTAGTCCCAGTATGTAGTTTTCATTTACTCTCCTTATTTATGCTTCATGTTTTATTCATTTTTCTAATTAGAGACTCAGCCAGGTTCAAATACTGAAAGCAGCAAGTGGGCTGAAGGGACCCACATTTTGTCTTTTGGAATCTTAGGTGTGCATAATCAGTGCTCCTTGTAGAAATGCACAACATGAACTAATTTTTATAAAACTGGAACAAGCCTCTCATATAATTTTTATAATACCATAAAACCCAATGTTATGTTAAATTATTTTTTATATTCTACAAGGACATTAGGAGGAGACGCAGTACTGAAAGGTATAGTCATAGTCTTTTCAATGTTCTTTGCATTTCATTCTACAATGGATACCCTTTAATTTTATAACTTTACTACCAGCTAATTACAAGAATTTAAATTATTTCAACAAAGCATATTTTAAATATTTTAACATATGTAGTTTATAATTTCTAAAACTGTTTACAAGCATATTTGTACATTTTATTTATTTTTTTAAACCAGTTACATTTTAGAATTGACACATCTCCTGTATAAGAAAAATGTGTATTGGCAACCAAAAATGTTGCATTTGTTAAAAAATGAAAGTGTTCTTTTGTTAGTCTCCATTTCCAGCCCCTTAAATATTAATCAGTTATTTATTACATAGAAGGGGTTTCACAAATAAACCATAATTTTATACTCCCTGTGTATTTTACTTTATTTCAAACAGAATAAATTTTAGGGAGTATCAAAACATAACAATTACAATAATAGCAACTTCAAACTGAACAAGTGAAAGGTTTACAATATCGGTTCTTAAGATACTAAACTATTTATTCTGTTCAACACAGAACAAATAAGACCAAAAATGAAAATAATACTTATAGAAGCTACTTTTTTAGCTTGAAGCCTTTAGAAATTGTGTGGCTTATTTAAGGTCATAGAGATAGGAAGAAGCAAATTTATGAAGCTAAATTAGATGTCTTGAACCAGCTTGTATTTTTCCCCCACCAAAGCATTCTGTCAAATATCAGAATGTCTACTGCCATTCTTATATTCCAACTTAAATGGCATTCTAAAAAACCCTTATCATTATTATCGTGTACTCTTTATCTCTCTTAGTTATTATTCTGGACCCTTATATAGAAATACAACAATCATTGTCTATGCACATTCCTACTTTATACATCTAAATTATATCAAATTTTATTTTAAATTGCCTCATGGATTATATATTCCTTTTTATTGTTAGTGTCACTATCCTGGTCGAGGCAGTCCATTAGCTAATTGCTCAGTTATTCAAGTTGTTTAATTTCTGCTCCCATTTTTTTTTTTTTCTTTTTTTTTTGGTCTCCTTTCAACTCCAGTGGTGTTGTAACTGAACTAATGTGAGTTACTCCTTGGTGAGTGACAGAGATGATACCATTTGGAGTTGTCACACAAGGGAAACTATTTGCAGCAGATAGGGACATCATGGGGAATAACTTCCAAAGCTGTGACTCCCTAAGTGGTAGTGAGTGGGTTTGTCTGTCTGTCTTTCTTCCTTCCTTCCTTCCTTGCTCCCATCCTTTCCTTTCCTTTTCTTTTTTTTTTCTCTCTTCCTTCCTTCCTTCCTTCCTTCCTTCCTTCCTTCCTTCCTTCCTTTCTTCCTTCCTTTCTTTCTTTCAGTTTATTTATTTATTTGAGGGAAGAGAGAGAGCATGAGCAGGAGGAGGGGGAGAGAGAGAAAGAACCCCAAGCGGACTCCCTGCTGAGATTGGAGCCCAACACAGGACTCATCCCAGGACCCAGAGATCATGACCTGAGCTGAAACTGAGTCAGATGTTTACCTAACTGAGCTACCCCGGTGCCCTGGTTTCTTCTATTTGGGATTAGGATGATTATTCAGAAAGGGGAGCTTTGTCATTGCTTGTAAAGGTGGGCATAAGGCTTTGCAGGCATAGTTAGGAAACATGCTCATTTGTGCATCCTGTATTATAGTAATGAAGCTTGTGCTTCTCCCAGGGTGGAGACTTTAACATTATAATAAAGCAGAGATGACTGTCAGGCTAGGAGAAAGGGCTATGGGCATAGTCCAAGAACTGGTATTGTTGTAGTTTTGAAATATACGTAAGGTTCAGAGGGGTGGAGTACTGATCTGAGGACCAAGAAAGAATTCTTGTCTTCAGTGCAAAATGATGGTTTATTAATGTACCAGAACAGGACCCGGGGGCAGAAACACCTGCTGCCCTGCGGCTGTGAGGGGCGTTCCGTTATATATGATGGGGTTGGGGAAGGTAAGGAAAAAGGGAGGTTTCAATAGGACTTTCATATGCTAAAGACGACTTATAAGATACCAGAGGACTTGCCATTGTCTAGTTAAGGTTGTTTTTCCTTCTAGTAAGGCATTAACAGTAAAACAGTTGAGAGCTTCCTGGAGAACCTTACACTTTGCCTGCTTTAAGTATCTGTCAAAGGGCTACAGATTATAAGGACATTTAATTGTGTTTACATTCCCATCCCAGAAGCAAGGCCATTGATAGAAATGCTTCGTTCTTGTAAATTGCTAAGGCTTTTGTAAATTGAGGGAGACTCACATCTTGCTGGATTGTAATCTCTATAAATTAACTATTTGTTTTTCCTTTAGGGCAGCCAGGATTGCGTGAGGAATGTCACATATATCCCATGTTGGGGGGTGAGGGGCGGTTGTGGGCTGTCTGCTTCTGCTTTGTCCTCAGCTTGCCTTCTTTTCCCTCATCAGTAAAAACTGTATGAGGTCTTGGGCTCCTTATTTCAGATTAGGTGTAGGGTCTTACTTTTGAAACAGCACCAGTTTTACCACAGATTTATTATCTCTGATATGGTTACACTATAATCCTGGTCTGGTGGAGACTGTTAGTGTTTGCATTCCCTTTGTTTCCTTAAAATTATTAACTACTGGGGTTTTTTACATTTCTTTGCGATTCTGACACCTCATAGGAAGTTCTGAAAGAAATGTGCTAGGGAAAGTAGAGCCAGTAAGGAATCGATCAAGGGAAATAGCTGGGGGCCTATCATGACTTCTTTCTGGGACCCCTAACTTTTTCTGCTTACAAAATTAGTGGATAATTATTGCTGGAAGACCACTGTCATTCTGTCACTATAATGACTAGAACCCTATAAATGTTTTTTGTTGCTTAAACAATCAATAGGATCCTATACCGCTTATCCAAATCTCAATCTAAATTTCATATTAAACAATAAACTTGGATCTAGTCAGGGTTTTTCTCAAAGTCCCTAGAATTCTTTCTCATGCCTTACTCTATGTTTTTGCTTATTGCAAAACACAAAACTTATTAGCAAAGTCTGTCCTGTTCTCGATTAATCTAACTTCTAAAAAATAATCAACAAAAGTCCTACTTTTCAAAGAAGCTTGCTCTAGCTATGACTTTCTCCACTCTAGGGGAATTGGCTCCTATAGTCTGATAGTAATAACATTTATTCTGAGGTATTCTGAGGACTTTTGCCTCTATTGCATAAGAAAAATATTATTCTAATCTCAGAAAACATTACATTACCTCTCTTTCAACTCCCCCAAAATACCTCTTTTAAAAAAGTATTTATTTATATGTGTGTGTATGTGTGTGTTTTAGTACATATACTAAAACATAAATAACATTCACTAGGAAAAATCATTCCATGGGAGTTTTTAATTTTCTCCTGAAAAACAATCTGGTATGAGTATCTGAAAGCACGAAGATTGTCAAGGTTCTTCACTCTGCTCCTGGCACACAGGATACAATCAGGACAAGTAAGGGTGTGCAGAAGTTGGGCTTTAGGAATCTTGGGATAGCCTTTGCCTAAGAAGTGATATTTAAGCAGATACCTAGGATGTTAAACGGATAAGTAGAGAAAGCATGCAGAGAGAACTAGAACAGGAAGCGGATCCAAGTGTGCTGAGATAGAAAGAAGGAAAAGATGCTGTTACAGCTACGGTCCAGGGAAGGAGAGTAGAAATGGAATGGAAAAGGCAGAGTTCAGATAATACAGGACTTTGTAAAGTCTACTAAGAATTTTTGAAATGTTGATTAAAGACAATGGGAAATCATGGGAGAGTTTTAAGCTAAAAGTGATAGAACTTGAATTGTACTTTTTTTTCATTGAAGTATAGTTGATACACAATGTTACATTAGTTTCAGGTGTTCAGGGATTTGACAACTCTGTACACTCCCGTGCTCGCAAGTGTGGCTATTGTAAGGAGCTATTTAGCCAGAGAGATTTCATCTCGGTTAAACAGTGATTTTGTTGTTTATGCAGTAAAACTTAAACTGCCCCTGCCCCCCACCCCGCCCCGCCCAGGGGAACTAACTTAAAAGTGAGTCCCGGAAACCAGTAAAATGTGGTCGACCAGTCCCTGATAATAGAGCGCAAATACAAGGGTGGGTCAGGTCAGGTGGAGATAACAGAGCCTGAATGCAGGGATGAGTCGGGTCAGGTGGAGACATCCAATCAGTGGTGCACGCATACTGTCTCCCTGGCTACCAAGGAGTGTGGGCCCCGCCTTTTGGGCGCCAATTCTGACCAAGGTGATAGGCTAGTTCAAATAGCTACTATGGGGTGAATTGTAATTCAATTGGCCACCTGTGTGTGACCTAGCATGACTGTGCAGCTTTCTCTGCAATCTCATTGGCCACCTATGTGTGGCCAGGCCCAACCACATGGCCTTTGCTCTATAAAAGTTAGTCTGTGAGGCTGGGAGTCCCTCGCTCTCTATGTAAGAGATGGCCCCGAATGGTAGGTTTGATTCTCTGTGCGTGGCATGAAATAAAGCTTTGCTTGACCTTTGCTTTGTATCAGTCTCACTCCTTTGATCATGGACCTAACAGCTACCATCTGTCACTATACCATTGACTGCAATCTCTATGCTGTACCTTTTACCTCTGTGACTTATGCATTCCATAACTGGAAGCCTGTATCTCCCACTCCCCTTCACCCATTTAGCCTATTCCAACTCCCAACCTCTCTGGCCTTATGCAATGGCAAATTAACATTTTCAACACCAATATAAAGAAGATTTAAAAATTTTTCTTCTTGCATTACATATAATTTGACAATGCAATAAAATGCAAAAAAATGCACATATTCACAAAATAAAAGTATGTGTCATAAGGATTGTTTAAGTTTCAGAACACCTTGCAAGATTGAACAGGACAACATGGAGTATTATTTGGGATCTTTCTTTAAAAAAATAAAAAAGATTTTATTTATTTAACAGAGTGAGAGAAGGAACACAAGCAGGAAGAGTGGGAGAGGGAGAAGCAGGCTTCCTGCCAAGCAGAGAGCCCAATGCAGGGCTTGATCCCAGGAACCTGGGACCATGACCTGAGCCAAAGACAGACACTTAACAACTGAGCCACCCAGGCACCCTTTACTTGAGTTCTTTCTAAAGAAATTTTAATTTAGTAGCATAGGCATCATTTACAGTTATTTTTCCTCTCCTCCTTTACCAAAGTGAATTTCACTTATTTATTATAATAGTAGCAGGTTTTAGTAAGTGAATTTCATATTTGGTTAAGAGAAAAAAATCTATCTTTGTATACATACATGTCATAAATCTCTCTCTCTCTCTCTCTCTCTCTCTTTATGGATTATGTGTGTTAAATCTGTTTGGTCATGCATGATATTTAAAACATTTGGTTAGTAAATCAGCCCTGGGACTCAAAGAATTCATCTTACAGATTATTTTTTCTAAGTAAATTAAAGGCACAGTATTGTATTACTTACAGTGATAGGCTATTTTGAGACTGTAAACATCATTAATATTTAGAAGCTTAAAAGATACACAAAATTGTTTAAATAACTATCTCTGTATTTAGGTAATACATGTTTGTAATGTATTTTGTTTTTCCTCTAAGGCAAATCTAGTGATAGGTGATTTTAGCCTTTGAATTGCATTTCACCAATTTTGAGGTTGGTTTTGCTCTAATATATTTGTAAAATGTCTCTTTGTGTGACTACTTTGTTTAATAATTTTCTCATTATCTTTCTTGAGTTGAAGTCCTTTGTTATAGTTCTCAGATATGATAATTTATTGTCGTGTTTTTGAAATGTTAAAGAAGATGGAATTTTATGTCTGATTTCCAGATCTAACTTCCCCTTAACACATATTGACTTAAAGTATAATGTCGTAAGTAGAAGCAAAAGTTAAAAAAAAAAAGACTGGGGAGACAAAAAGGAAGTCATCATCTTTACCTGCCAGTTCATACAGCTGGCAAGGAATTGAATGATGTCCAAGTTATGAAGAAGGAAATAAAAACAATAGATATTGTGCTACCTTATAACCTTTACTGGGAAGGACATAAGTTTTGAAAAAATTGATTGATATATTTAGTAGCCATAAATCCTTAATGAATACCCTAAAATGTCCATCCTTGAGCATGCAGACCCAATTTTGTGTCTGTTCTCCTCACACACGTTAGTTCTTAAGAGATTTAAACACTGTATTTAAAGTATATTAACCCTGCTGATCTAAATTTATAAATTAAGTACAGTTTAAAATTCAGGAACTTGTGATTGAAGCAGTTAGACACACCTGCAATCTTTACCAAACTGTGAGAACTTGTATAAGTGATAATCTAGTGGCTTTCCCAGCATTGTTAAAATAAGTTCTTCAGAATGTAAGCACATGCATGATTCTAGATGGAAATTCAAGGCTTTAGGAATGAATGAAGAGGAACAAATATGGTAAATACATGATTAAGTATAGAATTACATTTCAACTTCCTTAAAATGCATATGACCATTTAAAAGCAAGTCTCTTACATTATATGGTGATATTTATAGCATATGTATATGCTTTGTATACAGCAACTACCAAAGGAATTGAGGAGGATATCAATAGAATATAGCTGAAAGCACTTTCATTTATTTTCATTTTACTTATGCAAAATAAAAATATTAAGTTATAAGATTTTATTATAATTCATACAGTAAATAGAAAAATGTAAAAGATCAATAGATTAAAATGACATCCTATATATTATATATGGATATATGGAATGTGTGTGTTTGCATGTGTATGTATGTGTATGGTGTGTATTCCTTCAAAAAGATAGTGAGAGAAGAACAAAAGAGAAAAAAAACCTGAAGACAGAAAAAACAAAAAAACAAAGGTAACACTGTAGATAAATACAAATGGACAAAATTACATTAAATATTAATGGGCTCAAACTTTAATTAAAGAGCAAAGATTGTCAGAGTAGGTACAAAAGAGCAGCACAACTATTTGGAGAGATCTGAAATAAATACACCTTAAATATGAATTTGTTTTAATGTAATTGACAGAAAAAATATACTATGCCAAAATGGGAGAATAAGAAGGCAGGATGAACTATATTAATACTAGAAAAATTAGACTTACACACAAAGGTAGAGAACATTTTTTTTTAATAATGCAGACCTATGTAAATGAAAATATAAATTAAAAATGCAAATGTAATGTAAATGTAATGTAAATGTAATCTAAAGTTCCTTGAAAATAACAGAGACAATATAGATGACCTTGAGTTTGGTGATCATTTAGATACAACAGCAAAACACTAATCCATGAAAGAAAGAATTAATAAGCTGGACTTCATTAAAATTAAAAACTTTTGCTCTGCAAAAGTCATTATCAAGAGAATGAAAGATAACCTACAGATTGGGAGAAAATATTTATAAAAGATATATCTGATAAAGAATTATTATGTAAAATTTACAAGGAACTCTTAAAACTCAACTGTAAGAAAACAACCTGATTAAAAAATAAAACTAAACTTTAACAGATACCTTACTAAAAAACATATACAGATGACAAATTGTGTAGGAAAAGATATGATGTTCCACGTCATATAACATCAGGAAAATATAAATTAAAAAAAGATATCACCACACATCTATTTCTTAGAATAAATAAAATCCAGAAACTTACAATATCAAATGTATGATATTATCATGGTAGACACATGCCATTATATGTTTTACAATAAAATATTGTCATATAAAAAGAAAGAAATTGCTTATATATGAAACAACATGAACAAAATCTTATATACCTCTATGACTCTATATGACTTTCTGACAAAGACAGAAAAGATATCAGTGATCACCAAGGATTGGGCTGGCCACAGACAAAGGGAAATCAGATTTTGGTGAGGTGATGGAATTGTCTTATATCTTGATAGTAGTGATTACATGACTCTGTGTTTGTCAAAACTCCTAGAACTGAAAACGAAAAGGGTGTCTTTTCCTGTTTTTTACTTCAATAAAATTAAACAGTGGGTATGCATGGTTCTGTATGTAAGATCTGACTCAGTATATATTTATTTAGAGATTTATTTATTTGAGAGAGAGAGAGCACGAGCAGGAGGGGCTGAGGGAGAGAGAATCTCAAGCAGATACCACTGAGCATGGAGCCTGACATTGGGTTTGATCTCACTACCCTGAGATCGTAACCTGAGCTGAAACCAAGAGTCAGATGCTTAACTGACTATACCACCCAGGCACCCCTTGACTCAGTATATTTTTATTTCAGTTCCTGGGTCGGTTCTGCCTTCATTATGTTTCTCTTTTATGGAAACATGATCAAAGAACTAATTAAATTTTCTGGGGCAATGGAGCTGATCAATATCATGATTTTGGTGGTAGTCACATTACAGTATAGAGTTAATCAAAAGTCAGAAATTTTACACTAAATGGGGTAATGTTTAATGTATATAAATTATACCTCAACAAATCAGGGTTACATATTTTAGTGGGCTAGAGTTGAGAAAAATAGTATATAATTTCCTCCTGAGGAAGGAGATTTTCAATTTGCATTTAGGATATAGATAGATATAGATGTAGATAATAAAGATTATCTTGCCTTAAGTTTTAACTTAGTGCCAATATGTTAATCATAAGAACTCAATTCCTGTTACAGCATATATTAGTTATATCATCATCTCCCCAAAAATGGTCTCTAATACATTGTCTCATTTGAGTTCAATATATTGATATCACTCACATCTTTTAACAGTAATTAGTGACAAGAAGCAGTTAGTGGCTCATTTTTGTGTGTCTAATAATTATGAGGAAAATAATTTTGTATGATGTGAATTTGATGCAAGTTTAATGTATAACTATGCATTTCATTGCATATTTTTATATTTTAATTAAGTATAGATTCTAAAAAAGAAGTTATATTAAATGACACAAAAGATACTGTATAGGAGGACAACATGCAGAATTTCCATATTAAAATATTATATATATATATATATATATAATTTACATATGTGGTTTGAATATGTGTATGCACACATTTTATTTGGCATCTCTAGTGAGCATCTGCTATTTTTCACAATGTCTTTTTATTCTCAAAACAGTATACTACACATTATACTAAGACCCTTTCTTCCTCTATTCAAAACTCTCCTTTTAGTGGAAGTTATTATTCACCCAATACTAACTTTGTAGCCTTAGTTGTTTTGTCCAGCAATAACTACCTAAACAAAGACAAATGAATTCTTACTATTTTTTATTCCAAAGGAACCGGAAAAAAAGATATTTTTACTGAGTAAAGAAAACGCTGGACATGTGTTGACACCTGCCTCCCTCCATCCTCATCTTCAAAGATGCAAAACTGTACAGTAACAATCACAAAGGTGCAGAAAAGAGAAATGAAGAGAGGCAACATCAGATTTAAATAATCCCTAAAAGGCACTTATAAACCTGTCATTTCCTTAGTTAGGCTGGTCAACTCCTCCTAAATTAAGTAATTCTTACCCTTATCCATTAAATAAACAATATTTGTCTAAATCAATTCAAATTATATACTATCAACTGCAAGCAATAGTTTTGAGTGACACGTAAGTTATATGTAGTTTGCTAATTAATCTCAAACAATAAGTTGCCCTAAAACCGGAGTATGGATTATGTTGAAACAATTTAAAGCTTTCCCACCAGTATACTAGGCACTTACCACTTATTTTGAAAGTTACTTGCATTTAGCAGTAGTGTACATTTTTGTAGAATTTTTTTAAATAAATTTTTTAAATAAATAAATTTTAAATAAATTTTTTAATTTTAATATAACACATGTGCACAACAGTTTAGAAATTTAGGCTATTTGGAAGTGTTTCTAGGTTTTTGGCTTATGTAAACACTTATGAAAATATGTGCATAATTATAAGTGTTAGACTTAAAGCACTATTAATAACATGGAAAGAAGAGCAACAAATTGAGAAAATATCAATTACAAATATATTTTGCAAATAACACCTACATATTTTATTTCCAAGATATGTATTTGACCAAGGACTCATATAATATTCTTATAATTTACTCAGATCTGTAAGAAAAAGACATTTCAGCAGAAAAGTATACAAAAGGTTTGAACGGGGACTTAACAAAATAAAATATCCAAATGTATATTGCTCAACAAATCTTTGTACAGTGAACACACTCATGACACCACCCCTCAGATCAAGAAAAAATGTTAACAGCATTTTGGAAGTCCCTTTCATACCCCCCTGCAGTTACTACTCTGTGTTTGTAACCACCATAATATCTATTACCACCATGAAGGAACTTATCCATTTTATATAAACAGAATTAGACAGCAGGCACTTTTACCATCTTCTTTCTTGCACTTAGTATTATGTTTGTGAGATCCATTCATGTTATTTTTTTTCTTTTTTTTTAACTTTATTTTATTCTTTTCAGTGTTCCAAGATTCATTGTTCATGCATCACACCCAGTGCTTCATGCAATATGTGCCTTCCTTAATACCCACTACCAGGCTCATCCAACCCCTCATCCCCCTCCCTCCATTCATGTTATTACTAGTTTATGCTTGTTTGTTGTAGAATTTCATTACTTATCTTCTAATTTATTTATTCATTTGATGGTTGCTAGTATTTGGGCTGTTATCAGGTGTAGTTCTTATGAGTACTATTGCCACAAACATTCTTATGCAAACATTTTGGTAAAAGGATATGTGCATCATGTTCAGATACATTTCAAGGAGAGAAGTTGCTCAACCATAGCATATGCAGCATATTTGAAAAGGGTCAGTAGATACTGCCAAAAGTTGCCTAATGTGCTTGTGCTAATTTCAGTTCCCACCAGAAATATATGAATGTGTGTTCCACATCATCACCAAAATTTGGGTTTGTTCAGCTTTTTTCTTCCCATGTTCTGGAGGGTGTGTTGAATGATTTAATTATGGTTTTATTTTGCATTTTCCTGATGACTAATGAGTTTGAACACTTTTCCTGTATTGATGGTAAATTGGATATATTCTTTTGTTTAGTGACTTTTCAAGTCTTTTATTCATTGTTCCATTGAATTGCTTGTCTTTTTCTTACAGAGTTGAAAGCACTATTTATGTCAATACTATATATGAGTCTTTGTGAAATTTATGTTTTACAAATATCTTTGTGAAATTTATGTTTTGCAAATATCATCTCTCAATTGTTGCTTTCCTTTCTACTCTCTTTGTCTTCTAAATCTAGTACCTGTAAATGTTGTACACACTTAAAATTTATTAAAGATTCCTCTATTAAATATTCTCATGAGCCATACAACTTAGAGATATTTCAAATAGCTACTGTATCTAAGATTCATTTATTTTAAAATTTTATTTAAGAATTAAAATAATTATAGGACAAATAAAATACTCTGTAAAGATTATTAAAAACATAATGATTGAAAATTTCACTCATCTAATAATTACTATGCTAAGATTTCATTTCTTTTCATATTTTGTGTTCTTTATACACTATCAAGCAATATTTTCTTGATTAGAGAAAAAGGTGGTTCTTACAGTCTTACACATTTTCCCCAGGGTGCTTTTTTTCACTGTACACATTAAGAAGGATTACATGTGTTAAAAAGTCCATTTTTTTATGACACACATGAGGAAAGAAAAGAGTCTCTTGGCAAAGGCAGGATATTATTGCTTAAGCATTCCAATCCTGGGAGGGCCATTAAGTGTAGTGTAAGTTAAACTTATTTTTGTTGCTTTCTGTTTTCTGGTAAATAGCACACCTAGTTGTTCACATAAAACATATGGGGAAATATATTTCAACCTTGAATTTAATTTCCTATATGGAAATCTTGAGCATTGTACCCATCTTGGTATACTAAGGTCATAAATCATATTTCTGAAGCATCCTTACTGTAAAGTCTTCAGAGCATGTGAAAACAACCCAGAAGTTACTGCTTTAGCCTTATTAAGTTACCTTAAATTAATCCCCATTTATGACTGCTGGAAGTCTATCAGTTTACCCAATCTAATTAATCCTTCATATAATTGAAGATTCTTAATGCACTTGCCAGTAGGCTAACACAGTGATATATTACCCAACAATGAAAAATAATAATCTATGACATAAAATGAAAAAAAAAAACCAGAATTTTGTAATCAGAACATTGAGAACACAATTTAATTTCATTAAACTTTATATTATTTTGAAAAATGCCACTTTACTTTAGATTAGCTACTGTTTGGACAAGGTAATCATTCTATCAATACATCAATAAGCTGATTAAGAGACTGAAATGGCTCTTGGTTCATCATTCTGACTCTAGATGCTGAAAAAAATATTGGCAATTAAACTAGATTAGATGTGCATTTCACTTTTGACCAAATATATTTGACTTTTTTCAAAACATTAGACATTTAACAATGGCATCTTTTAACCACTTAGATTATACTTGGGGTTTGA
This sequence comes from Enhydra lutris kenyoni, assembly GCF_002288905.1. Classification (NCBI taxonomy): domain Eukaryota; kingdom Metazoa; phylum Chordata; class Mammalia; order Carnivora; family Mustelidae; genus Enhydra; species Enhydra lutris. Next base: position 16,353,691 of record NW_019154109.1, on the reverse strand, counting down.
AACTTCATAGAATTGTTTTCAGAAAATTAAATCACTTGCAAAAAGGTGTTGTTTTTCTTTTTAAGGTGTTAATAGAAAAGCTTTGGAGATATTATATATATATATATATATATATATACATATATATATATATGTATATAATACCATATATATACCATATATATAGTACCATAACTGAGGAAATGTAAGAGTCAAGGAATATATATATATATTATAATATATATATAATATAATAATAATATATATAATCTATACTTTATAATCTATTATATATATAGAAAGAATATAAAGAATCTATATAAAATCTATATAAAATAGATTTTCTTTCTTTCTTTTTAATCAAAGTAGGTATATGCCCAACATGGGCCTTAACTCAGGACCCCAAGATCAAGAGTCACATGCTCTACTGACTAAGGTGTTCCCACCACTGTTATTTTCAATGCAATTATTATTTTATTATACCTAAGCAAATAAGAAATGCACTCTTACACAAACCAATTAAAGGTAGTTATTCTGTATGAAATGTTTATTTATCTAGTGATATTCTAATTGTAGAAAATAGTATATGTTATTTTAAAGCAAAATATCTATATAGACTGTCTTCAAAACCACTTTTTCTATTTTTAATTTTTTTTTTAAATTTACTTGAGAGAGGGAACAAAAGCAAGAGGTGGAGGGGCAGAGGGAGAAGCAGCAGCAAACTTCCTGCTGAGCAAGAATCTGGATGTGGGGTCGATCCGAGAACCCTGAGGTCATGACCTCAGTCGAAGGCAGATGCTTAACTGACTGAGCCACCCAGGCACGCTATATTTTCTATTTTTTTCATTCTTTTTGTTTCCAGCTTAACTGGGGGCATAGTGGTCAAAAGAAGATATTTCACATATTTAAAATGTAAAAATTGATAAACCTTAGTATATGTACACACGTATGGAACTACTGCAAAAATCAAGGTTAATGATCCTGTCTATCCATCATGGCCTTCATATTCCTTTGTCATTCTTTCATCCTGCTTGTTATCCATCTGCCCAGGCAGCAGTCTATGTAAAATCATTTTACATTCTTATGCATTTGTAAGAAATATATATAAATGAAATCAAATCTATGTATTCATTTTGTTTGATTTCTTTCACTTAGCCTAAGTGATATTCATCCATACATAGTGTTGATCAGTAGTTTCTCTATACTATTTATTCACAATTTGATTATCCAAATGTCCCAATCATTTTTTTTTTTTTCATTTTGGGGCTTCTACAAATAAACTCATTAAGGGTGTTCATGTGTAATGGGGCGCCTGGGTGGCTCAGTGGGTTAAGCCCCCTTAAAAAAAAAAAAAAAAAGATTGTTCATGTGCAAATCTTTAAACAGAAATATGCTTGTATTTTTCTTTGGTAAATAACCAGGAGTAGAATGCTGGGTCAACTTGTAGTTATGTGTTTAAAATATTAGCATAAATAGGCTGTTTTGTAAAATTATAAGCCATCATACCATCCCACAGCTGTGTGTATAGATTCCATATATCCACATCATTGACGGCACTTCAAGTGATCTACATTTTTTAATTTTTGACATTCTATTAAGTGTATTCTGGTACTTCATTGTTGTTTTAATGTGCATTTCACTAATGACGAATGATATTGAGTATCTTTTCTGTGCTTTTTGGTTAACTTTATATCTTTTTCTGATGTGTATGTTCAAATCTTTTTCCTTTTTTTCTGGGGGTGGTTGTTTTCCTTCTTACTAACTTACATTAAATCATGGGAATTCTGTAATCTGGGTAAAAGCCCTTTGTTTCAACATAATTTATGCATTGTGTGTATATTCTGTCCCAGTCTGTGACTTGTGCTTAATTTTCCTACCAGTACTTTTTGAAGAGCAACATTTTTAATATTTAATAAGTCCAATTTATTTTTATTTTATTTTTGTATTTTTATGTCTTATTTCCAGAAAATTTGCTGAAGGTCAGTTCACTGTGATTATCTTATATTTTCTTAACATGTTTAGCTCTTTTTTTTTTTTTTTTGAGACAGAGAGAGAGAGAAAGAGTGCATGTCCACAAGAGAAGGTGGGGGAGGGGAAGTATAAAAGGGAGAGAGAGCATGTTAGGCAGGCAGCCTCTATAACCAGCATGAACCTGATACAGAGCTCAGTCCTGGGACCCTGAGATCATAACCTGAGCCAAAATGAAGAGTTAGATGCTTAACCAACTGAGCAACCCAGGCACCCCTAAAATCTTTTAGCTCTTACTTTTAAATTTATGATGAATATGTGAGGTAAGAGTTGAGGTCAGTTTTTTGCATATTATTATCTCTTATTTAAAGATGTTATTTATTGCTGATTGAATTGCCCTGGTGCTAATGTTGAAAATTAATAAATGGCTTTATATCTGCACTCTTTTTATTCTATATCATTGATGTGTCAATTTAACTTAGATCCATACAGTGTTGTTTTGATTGTTGCAGATCTCTAAAAACTCTTGATAGCGAGTATTTACACATTCTAATTTTTTTTTCTCCCATTCATTCTGTTTGCAATCTAAGTCCTTTACATGTTTATATAAAGTATGGAATTAGTTTGTCATATTCCACAAAGGAATTTGGTGGAATTTAACTAAAACTCATTTGATTCTCTAGATAATTTACATAGAATTTATATATCAACAACATGAGTTTTCTATCAACATAGTATCTGTTACAATATATTTCTTTCTTCAGTTTTAACAGTTTTTGATGGAGTCTTTAGTGATTTGGTAATACCATTTCAACTGTAAATAGTGGCAGTTCTTTATTTTTTTAGTTAAACTTGCTGCTGTATCTTAAGAATTACAATGTTCATGAAGGATATGATCTGAATTTTTTTTCCTAATACTACTATATAGGTTTGTTTTAAGGGTAATGATGGATGCAGTTAATGAGTTGGGAAGTATCTTACTGCTTTCTTAAGTGATTGGTAAAATTCACCTGAGAAGGCATTCACTAGAGTCTGTAGTTTTCATTGTGAGAAGGTATTAAACTGTGTGTTCAATTTATTTAATAGTTACAAATTTATTCAGATTACCTATATTTTCTTGAATGACTTTGGGTCACTTGTGTTTCTCAGGGATTTTGGTCATTTCACGTAAAATGTTACATATTAACATAAAGTTTCTCATAATAATCCCTTAATGTCTATTTCATATCTGTGGAAGCCAATGATGTCACTTTTCTGATTGCTAGTATTCATAATTGTTGCACTTTCTTTAGTCCTGATCAATCTAGCTACAGGTTTAACAGTTTTATTGATCTGCTCAAAGGATTGAACTTTGATTTTCCTCTATTGGTCACATCTCTCTATAATAGATTTCTATTCTTATCAGTACTATTTCCTTTCCTCTGCTTCCTTTCATTTTAACATGTTATTCTTTCCTCGTCACTTATTATGAAGGCTGAAGCCTATAGCTTAAGACTTCATCTTTTGCCATAGCTTAATATGTGTCTCATATTTAATTGAAAAGAATGTGAAATCTTCCATCATAGCATGTAGTGTTCTCTCAATGTCAGTTAGGTCAAATCGGTTCATAACATTGTTCAGTCTTTTATATGCTTATTGAATTTCTGTCCACTTGATCTATCAATTATTTAGAGTGTTCAATTTGTCAACTATAATTTTGGATTTGACTATTTCTCCTTACAGTTATATTAGTTTTTTTTTTCTTCTTCACTTATTTTGAATCCTTAAATTAGGTATATTAGGTAAATCCTTAAATTAGATTTATATATAATTCTCAAATTATATATAAACATATACATGTTGTCATGTTGTCTTAAAATGACAGCTTTATTAACAAAATGATAATTATGAAATGAAATAATTATTAACGAAATGAAAATTAATTATCTTGGGTGATTTTCTTTTCTGCAATATCTACTTTGTGTTATATTAAAGTAGTCACTACAACTTTCCTTTAATTACTGTTAGTTGTATATATTTACACACACATATATGTGTGTATATATATTATTTTTCTTTTTAGATTTATTTATTTATTTTAGAGAGGGAGAGAGAGAGTGAGCACAGGGAGGGACAGAGGGAGAAGGAGAGAATCTCAAGCAGACTCCCCATTCAGTGTGGAGCCCAACGTGGGGCTCAATCTCATGACCCTGAGATGATGACTTTAGCTGAAATTAAGAGTCATATGCCTAATCAACTGAGCTACCCAGGCTCCTTCTTATTATACATTTTTCTACCAGTTTTCATTTAATCTACTTAAGTACTTATATGTAATGTGGTTACATATAGACAGTTTACAATGCTTTGTTTTGTGCAAAATATCAGTTACTTGTTTTTAAATCCAAATTGACAATGTTTATATGTCATTTTCCTTTTCTTTTTCTTTTTTTTTTTTTTTTTTTGGCCTTCTTTGGAATCAAGTACTTTTATGATTTCACTTAATATTCTTACTGGCTCATCAAATACTACTACTCTCTATTTTGGTTTGGTGTTACTTTGTATGTCAAATTATGTAATTAATTATTAACTTATTAATGTACCTTTTCTTTCTTTTAAAAAAAAAAGGTTTTATTTATTTACTTGACAGAACATGGGAGAAACAGCAAGAGAAAGCACAAGCAGAGGAAAAGGGAGAAGCAGGCTCCTCACTGAGCAAGGGGCCCAATGGGAGGCTTGATCCCGGGATCCTGGAATCATGACCAGAGCAGAAGGCAGATGCTTAACTGACTGAGCCACTCAGGCACCCTTGTTGTACCATTTATGTTTAGATAAGAAATTTACAATGATGTACTTCAGTTTCCCCCTTCTGAGTGTTTAGGCAATTACTCTCATTCATCTTACTCTCATATATGTTATACTCCACAATGGATAATGATTTTTTTTCTATAAGCATTTAGAGTTAAATGATATTTTTAAAGTAAGAACAATATTGTGTTTGCCCACATATTTATATTTTCTGTGCTCTTTATTTCTTTGCTTAGCTCTAGGTTACATTTGGTATCATTGTGCCTCCAAATGAAGGAATCTTTTTAACATTTTTTGCATTGCTGATTCTCTTATTTTTGCCTACTCTTTTTTCTCCCTTTGTTATTTTAAATACTTTTTTTAGATATATTTTCAAGCTTGCTGATATTACTCTCTGAAGTGTCGAGGTTAATATGACTCCTATCCAGTAAATTTTCATTTCATATAGTGTTACCTCTAGAAATTTGTATTTTCAATGTCTCCACTTTTCATGTTATTTTCTCTATCTTCTTTAATATACAGAACGCAGATTTAATAGCTTTGGTTAAGCCCCTGTCTACTAATCCTATTATTTCTTCCATTTTGGATCAGTTTCAATTGATTGATTTTTCTTTTCATTGTTTTGCTGCTTCTTTTCATGTCTGGTAATTTTATCAGATGGCAGAGATTGTGAAGTTTACCTTGTTTAGTGCTGGATATCCTTACCACCCTGTAAATATTATAAAGCTTTTTTGTGCAGTGGTTCAGCTAATTAGAAACAGATTGATCCTTTTAAAGCTTGCTTTAAACTCCACATGTGGCACTGTAGCATCTTTTAGTTTAGAGTTAATTTGACTTCACTTCTGAGCCAATAACCTTTTGATTACTATACTAGATACCCAGTAAATCATGAAGTTTTCCACTTTGGATCCTGGGAATATGATCTATACCCTTCCCTAAGTGTGCTCTGGAGATTGTCTTCTCTGCCTTTCTTGTGTGTGGTTCTTTTCCTAGCTTTGGGTAGTTTTCTCTCTTGACTGTAGTGGTCATCACTCAGCTGGAGATTTGAAGGGGACCTTGTGCAGAGCATCAAAGCAGAGTACCCTCTCCCTATACATCTCTCTCTTCTCCGGCATTTTTGCAAGTTCCATCTTCCTTGACTTTCTCAGACTCCCAGTTCCATCTTTTTAATTTAGGATGATCACAGGGCTCCATATGGGTTTCCCTTCCCTGGAAACTCAGGTGAGTGAATGGGGCAATTTTAGGACTTACATTTTGTGGCCTCTCATTGAGATATCACTGACTTGTGCTTCCTAATGTCAAAAGCCTGAAAACTATTCTTTTTATATATATATATATATATATATATATATATATATATATATATATATATTTGGAGCTTTTAAGTTGTTTTAAGTGGGACTAAACCCAGATCAACTTACTACAAGATGTATCTGATTCATTCTTAAATTATACTTTAATATTATATATTTATTCAATGAGAATTATATTTTTTAGAAGATGTTATTTATCATGTTTCGTATTTCATATATTATCTAATATCCTCTTAATTTGTAAAAACATCTCCTGTTATCAGTATGTTTCTGAGAGAATTCATGTGTATTTATGAAGAAAATTTGGAAAAGTTTTTAAATTGTAAAGCTGCATTTTGAAAAAGAAAACTAATGCACAATCTTTTCTACTTTCGGGGAGGAGTCTAATTTTGAGTTTCTTAAACAGAGTGAATGAAAACTATTAAGTCAACTCTCAACTCTCTTTACATTTCTTTCCTTGATTCTCATATGACATACCAATCAAACTTGATTCTCATACCACAATAGATTAATGAGCAAAAAAACGAAAAACAACTGAAGTGTTCTTTGTTTTCTTACAAACTCCCTTTATTATATTATAATGTCTAATATTTATAATGTCTTCTTACAGTGTAAAAAACCTACATAGAGAATAGTATGGGAAGCAAGTAATATTAGAAACCAAGTAGTATTATAGAGCAAGATCATATGAAACTGCAAATACTGAATCTACACTGTAGGAGGTTTTCTTGTGTATATTCTAGCTTTATAAGTTGCAATAAAATCTATAAGACTGTAGGGAGCAACACCACAATGGTAAGCCATCAGAATAACATGTAGAGCTCTACATTTTCCCTGCAGAATGCACAAACATCAAGAGACTTAAATCCAGACACTCTACATTCAGAGTACTAAGAAAATAAATGTGAAGATACTACGTCTTTTTCTTTATAGAATAATTCAGTGTCGCTTCATTGTATAGACCACTTCTTAGTTTATCGGCTTTGTTTCTTTCTTTCTTTTTTATATAATTATGTATAATTAAAATTTCTATGCAACAGAAATATTTTTACCTTTTTAATATTTTATTTACTTATTTTACAGAGTGCAAGAGAGACAAGCAGTGGGAGGGACAGAGAGAGAGAGAAGCAGACTCCCCACTGAGCAGGGAGCCCAATGTGAGGCTCCATCCTAGGACACCGAGATCATGACCTGAGCCGAAGGCAAACATATAACCTACTGAGCCTCCCAGGCACCCCTCAGCTTTGTTTCATATATGATTTAATTCAAAGCCATTATAAAATCACAATAATATCAAAATAAAATTTAACATAAGAAAGCAAATGGTTTAAAAGATTACTAAATACAATGTTCAACTACAAGGTTATTTTACTACTTAATTTTTACAAAAAGAGACATTGAAATTCAGATGTCCATTGCATTTTATAATGCTTTAAGTGGGTATTATATATATATCTCTAGGAACCAATATGTTGATTAAAATAATTGCATAGATAAGGTGCCTGGGTGTCTCAGTTAGTTAAGTGTCTGCCTTTGGCTCAGGTCATGATCCCCGGTTCCTAGGATCTAGCCCCACATCTGGCTCCCTGATCAGTGGGGACCCTGTTTCTCCCTCTCCTACTCCCCCTGCTGTGCTCTCTCTCTTTCTGTTTGTCAAATAAATAAATATAATCTTTTTTTAAAAATAAAATAATTGCACAGTAATATTAATTATTTATAAAATTAGTCAGTAATGTGTTATTAACATTTATGTCTCTCAGTAAAATCTGTATGGAATGCTAAATTTTAAAACTTGAAATGAAATGAAATATATATATATATATATATATATATATCGCTGCTATTTAACAGTTGATATGTTTCTGTTCCTCTTAATAGAATAATAAAAATAATTGGAGATTCTTCTTTCTCTGTAGTCTGCATAATCATTTAAATACCATTTGCCATGCTTTCCATTTTGAAAGGCTTTAAATATTGTAGGATTTAATAGAAAACTAATGAACTCAAAAAATTAGCGTTAACTTTACTAGCAGTTTCCAATTAGGTTTACAGGAATCTTTTAATAGCAGTTCGGAATCTCTATGACCACGCGTATGTAATGGTTGGTAAATTTACTGAGATTTTTAACCTAAACAGTGTATTTGGTTGTATCATCATCTTATCTTACAACTACACATACCCTGCTTTCTCTAAAACCCAGAATGAAGCGATGTAGCAAGTATTTTAAAGTAGATAGTTCATATGCACAGTCAGCTCTGAGTAAAACTCTATACCAGTCTATGTTTTATTTCAACATATTCAATCACCATTTTAAGGACCTTCTCTCCTTCTATGGACACTTGTTTTCTTCTGCCTGAAGTTCCATTTTTGTTCTCATGTTTCTTCTCTATCAAAAATGGATATCATAAATTCACAGAAAATAACATTGGCTTTGAATACATCTTCAGTCACAATAAGTAAGAATAGATAAAAGGAAAAATACAGCGGTGAGAAGAGAAGAGAAGAAAAAATTTTTCTTATTAGAAGAATTTAAGTTTCAAGCCAAATGGAATGGCTCTGTTATTAAGAGATCTTAAAATATCAGAAAATTTGCAAAACACTTTGTGTTTGTGATATCATATGAACTCCAATCTAAGCTAGCCAAGAATTCTTCTATTTCTCGCATTCTTAAAATAATTCAATAAATATTGTTTGAGCATGTGCATGTGCACAAGTCAGTAGAACAGGTAAAGTGTGTGGAAAATGTATCCTTAGAAGGACTTTCATTGTATGTTTCAAAGTTTCACGAGTACTTTTCATGATCTTCTTTGGTTGACAGCTTCTTACAGTTACAATTACAATTACAACTAATTACCTTACAATTACATCTAATTACTCCCCCCCAAATGTTACTGGCATACCACTACTAATATTGTTTTAAAATATTTCCCTTTAAAGGGGCGCCTGGGTGGCTCAGTGGGTTGAAGCCTCTGCCTTCAGCTCAGGTCATGTTCCCAGGATCCTGGGATTGAGCCCCACATAGAGCCCCCTGCATGGGGCTCTCTGCCTAGTAGGGAGCCTGCTTCCTTTCCTCTCTCTCTGCCTGCCTGTCTGCCTACTTGTGATCTCTGTCTGTCAAATAAATAAATAAAATCTTTTAAAAATTTACCTTTAAAAAATAAGAAAGTATTTATCAAAAATAGTTAATGATATTACTACTAAGGCTTTTATTGGAATGTCTTACAAGCTTTGCATTTTTACTAATATCACATCAAGTGAAAAAGATAATTTAATTAGTACTGTATCTTTTTATTTTCTAAAATTTGATTATAAGTGAAACACAGTGTTGCATTAGTTTTAGGTGTACAGTATAGTGATTCAACATCTCTATACCTTATGCTATGCTACAATTATTCCTTCTTATTATCCAGAATTTAAGGATACTTCTTCTATGACTTATCCTACCAGAACAGAGATGATAATGTTGATATTAAAAATAAAACAAGTATAAATAAAAATTCTTAAAAAAGCAAAAGTAAATATGCTATTCCACATCTTAATCCTTGTGTAGAATTTTGGTAAACTGTTTTTTTCACCACATATTCTTTTCATAGTGAAATCCTGTTATTTTTCTTTTTTGTATACCTAAGCAAAATTTTTAAAGGATATCAAATACAATGCTTATGACAAGAAATATTATTTTTTTATCATGAGAAGATGCAACTATTAACAAATCAAATCCACCAACATATAAAAGAGTAATATATTATCACCAAATGGTGTTAATTTCAGGAATACAAGTTTAGTTCAGTATCAGTTAATTTGATTTGCTAAAGATTAAGTCTTCTTGGAGAACAGAACCCTTTAAGTATTGCTTTTCTTTATTCCCAATAATTTTCCCTGTTCTGAAGTCTGCTTTGTCTGAAATTAATTTAGTCACTCCAGGTTTCTTTAATTAATGTCATCATATTGTATCTTTCCCCATACCTTTACTTTTACCTTATCTGTGTCTTCATATTTAAACTGGATTTCTTTTATATAACATATATATTTTTTTAAATCGACTCTAACAGTCTCGGTCTCTTACTTTATGTATTGAAGCATTCATATTTACAGTGATTTTTTTATATACTTGAATTACTATCTGCCATGTTCACAATGGCTTTCTGTGTGTTGCACTTGTTCTTTATTTCTTCCCTCACTCCTCTTCTTTAAAATTTTTCTAATCTGGTTTTAACTGAGCATTTAATGACATTCAACTTTCTCTTCCTCTCTTAGCCTATCAATTACATATGTATATATATAGAGAGAAATATCAAGTTGTATCTAAATGAGAGTTTACAATATATGTTTTTTGCTGGTTTTGTTTTTAAATAGAAGACCATCTTAAAATATCACTTTCCCTTCTGTACACCAGAAAGGTACTACGGTATCTTTCCTGGTTCTTCACTGTGGGAACCCAGTGGGATTCCTGAAGGTAAAACTCATAAATGTGTGAAGACCCACTTTAAATTATAGCTCCCCATCGTTTCTTCTTCTCTCTCCAGTTTACACTCAACAAAATGACCACTAAAATGTTTTTGCCAGTATATGACTCCAGGAGCTTGTTTCATGAATGCAGATTTTGGATTCGCCAGTCCTTCTAGATTTTGGGGTGACTGCTTGCCATCCTTGCCTAGTTCTTTGAAAGTCCTAACCAAATAATATGATTCTCAGTTTGTTCAGACTTGTACTTATTGTTAGGATGGGAGTGATCACTTCTAGCTTCTAACATGTTGGAATTGAAATCAGAAGTCACCTGTCATCTGTCATCAACCATCTGTCAGTGTTTGGCTAACACTAATGTGCCAGATACTACAGTGACTAATAAATTACTAAAAGCTTCCTTTGGTTTTTAAATCATTTATAAAGAAAATATTTTTCAATTTCAATTGTAATTAAAAAAGTTCATTTTCAGATAATAAGATTTTTTAGCTTCTAGAGATAACATCATATGCATAATAATGCACTACTTTGTCTTGAGCTAATGATAATTCAGATTTGTAAGTGGTGAATGCAAAATTTGGTCTTGTTTTTTTCCATAATAAAAAATTCTACATTAGTTCAAACTTAGCGTATTGAAAGTATGAAATTATCATAGATTGTGCAGGGTAGTAATGATGATTAACTCAAAAGACAAATGCTGCTCAATCTATATTTGTATTATGAGTATTGATTCCATTCAGTATGAAAAAGAAATCTGTCATGATAAATCATGTTGTAAATATTTATATTTTTAAAGTTAGTAATGTTTTGGGGTCATAAAGTTATACATGACCATAAAAAGTGAATGCCTCTGTTTATAATAAACAATAAAAATAATTTATGTCAAAATTAGTACTTCACAAAATTTTATGTACCTCTTAAAGGATATCACTGATAAATTAATTTTTGAGACATACTAATTTGATGATAGAAATTTTCAGTGAATACTCAGTAATGATGTGGGCAGCAAATAGGAGAATGCCTCAATCTTTGACCTATTAACCCAGACACTTTCTGTGTGAATTGATATAATTATATATTTCTTCTTCCTTGGTCAGTTAATAAGGCAGATTACATTAATTGGTTTGCTAATATTGATTCCATATTGCTTCCTGAAAATAAAATCAATGATAAATAGTTCTTTCTGAAATAGTGTTACATTCAGTTTATTAATATTATGTTGGGGATTTTTGCATGTATGTTTAAAAGAGATATTAGTATGTAGTTTCCCTTCTTCTTTATTTATGTGTCTGCTTGCTTGCATGATTTTTATTTTACTGCTTTTGTTTGGTTTCTGGAAGAGTTATGTAAAACTAATGTTAAATCTCCTTAAAAGTTTATTAGAGTTGTCCAGCAAAATAACCTATGCTTGGAGATATCTTTTTTTGGGAGCTTGTATTTTTTTTTTTTAAGATTTTATTTATTTATTTGACAGAGAGAGATTACAAGTAGGCAGAGAGGCAGGTAGAGAGAGAGAAGGGAGCAGGCTCCCTGCTGAGCAGAGAGCCCGATGCCGGGCTCAATCCCAGGACCCTGGGATCATGACCTGAGCGGAAGGCAGAGGCTTAACCCACTGAGCCACCCAGGCGCCCCTTTTGGGAGCTTCTTAATTTGATATTCAATTTTTTAAATGGCTATAGGACTATTATTTATTTATAAATATGATTTATAGAAATAGTAAGGGGAAAGATACTATATTTTATGTACCGTATATAGGCTTTTTTGTTGTTCATTCTTCCTTCTTAACACTTCAACACTTACTACCTTTATCATTTTGTTTGAATATCTTCCTTTAGCCTAGTCACAAGTCCTTTTACTTTTCTTTTGTTCAAGAATGTCTTTATTTCTCCTTTATTCCTGAAAGATTGTTTCACTATTTATAGATCTCACAGCTGACACTTCTTTTCTTTCAGAACTTGAAAATTATGCTGGTTCTGTCTGACTTTCATGATTTCAAAAATGAGAAATCAGCTGCTATTCAAATGTGCTTCGTTATAAAGAATGCTTTGATACTCTCCAATACTTCAGAATTTTCACTGTTTACTAAAATCCAGAAGTATAATTTTGCTGTATCTCGGTGGAGATATCCTGACGTTTATCTTTTCTTTTGGTTTTGGTCAGTGATATAAATCTGTAGATTGGGGTCTTTTGCCAAATTGATTTTATCCATTACCTCTTTGAATACTCTTTCAGTTCCATTCTCTTTTTTTCCTTCTGGAAGTAAGATAATACAACTTTCGGAAATTTTGTTTTTATTCACTGGTCCCTAAGGCTTTTCATATTTTATCAGTCTCTGTTGTGTCTATGGGATAAATTCTAATGATCTGTGCTCAATTTTTACTTAATCTATTCTCTTGTCATCTCCACTCTACTATTTGGTTTATCCATTAAAAATTATTTAATGTATTTTTTGAGTTCTTTAATTTGAATTTGGTTAATTTTTATAGCTTATTTTATTTTCCTTTCATTGCATTTCAATGGAATTTGTAGCGTATTTTAGAAAAAAATTATGATGGCTTTTGCAAAATTCTTGTCAGTTTATTACAATATCTGATTCATCTCAGAGTAAGCATCTGTTGATTGTTTTTTTCTCATTGGAGTTGTGTGTTTGTTTCTCTGTGAGGCAGGTGACTTCAGTTCTATTTTAGATATTCATCTAACATATTGGGCAACTCTGTGTCCTATTTAAATATTTTAACAGCAACTCGCAGTTTAAGTTAGCAATAGGTATTGGCCTAGCTTTTTGTGATTTTGGTTTTCAGGTTTAATTTTGAGAACTTTCATAGTGTTATTTTGATTTGCTTTGATTATCTGATGCCAGTGGGGTCCTTACTTGGTTCCTTCTGGTGCCACTTGACAAAGTAGAAAGTATTTTTACTTACAACTACTAGAGTTTCTCACTGAGGAAGAAGGGGCTTATGTTTCTGGAGACAAAGAGACTCTCATGGTCTAGTGAAAGAAAAACTTCTCTTTCCTTTACATTATTCTCCATACTTCTGGCCATTCTGACCATAGAGTATGGAGTGATTTTCTGACACCAAGCAGTTCTCCAATTCTCTGTGCGTATCAACTTGACGTCCTATAATTTAAGTCAGGTCTCAAATTATCTATCTGGAGTTAGCATCAGATCCCACAAGTTAAGGGTTCAGTCCCTCAAAACTGCCTCCTCCCCCTCCCATTTCAGACACAATTGCAAGTCCCAGGTGGTTACTTATATTTTCTGGCAGACTGGATATAAATCAGAATTTCCCACAACCCTCTTCTTGGACTTAATTTGCTAGAACAACTCACAGAACTCGGAGTTTACTTACTAAATTGTCAGTTATTATAAAAAGAAACAAGTCAGGAACAGCCAAAAGGAAAATGTTCATAGGACAAGGTATTGAGAATGGGGCCGGAGCATCCATGCTCCTTTGGGTGCTCTACATTGATGTAGAGCTCTCTGAATTCTGCACATTAGGGATTTTAATGGAGGTTTCATCATGCAGGCAGTATCAATTATTAACTCAATCTCTAAGCCCTCTCTCTTCATTGGAGAATGGGAGCTAGAACTAAAAGTTCTAAGCTTCTAATAATGACTTGATTTTCTGTTGACCAGCCCCCATTCTTAAGTTATGTGGAGCCTACCAAGAGTTGTTCTTTATACAAAAATATGTTCCTATTACCCAGGAAATGTTTCTATTACCCAGGAAATTCCAAGGGATTTAGGAGCTCTGTGTCAGAAACTGGGATCAGAAATAAACTATTAGAGGAAAAGATGCACCTACCAACTTTACAGCATGGAGAAATTACAAAAATTAGGGAATTTGGAGCTCTTCCCAAGAGCCAAGAGAAAAGAACTAAATATATATTTCTTCTTATATCATAATTTCACCCATGATGATTTTTCTTTTCCTTTCTTTTTTCCTTTTCTTTCACCCTTTCCTTTGTTGTGTGTGTGTGTGTGTGTGTGTGTGTGTGTGTGTGTGCTCGTGCACACATTATTTCATAGTTGTTGTTGCTGGCCTCCATAGCATGCCCCAACCTCCAGAAAAACTATTGAAAAATAACCAGGAAGAAATAAGTTAAAATTGCAACAAGGGATCTTGTCTTCAGAAAACCAGGTCATGAGATCCTGGAAAGCCAGTGGTGGAAGAATTAATATTCAGCAAAAAATAATAGGGCTGAATTTCTCCTGGGTTGTATCATCTCTCTCCATCACCCTTTTCTGAGAATTCAAAACTGACTCTCCCAACTCTATCTCAAACTACTTATCTGTTGCAAATGGCAAGATTACATTTTGTTTGTTTGTTTGAATGGCTGAGTAATATTCTATCTATCTATCTATCTATCTATCTATCTATCTATCTATATGTCTTTTTCTTGGTATTTTCTTTAGGCATATGTATATATGTTTAGGTCTATATCAAAATGTCTGGCCAAAAACTTTTTAAAAATTTTATTATAGTGAGTCATTTAGAAAGCAGTGGTTCTTATGCTTTATCCATGGATAGCCCTAAAAGGTATTATGCTAACTGAAATAAGTCAGATAGAGAAAGACAAATACCATCTAGTGATTGGTTTTTTGTTTGTTTTATTTTATTTGTTGTTTGTTTGTTTGTTTTCAGGAGGGTTTTTTTGTTTGTTTTTGTTTGTTTATTTGTTTGTTTGTTTTTTGAGATTAACTACTGATTATGGGAGACAAACAGACAAACATACGGAGCATGGCCATTTGTTGTGGCTCATAGTCCTCCTACTTCACCTGGGTCTCTGGGTGGAGAAGTGTCTACAGCCTTGTAGGAAAAGAGATAGCTTCTTCCAGCTGCTTATTGTTAGCAAGAAGGATCTGCTTTTCTGGTAGTATAGTCTTCAACTGAGGCTTTTGGCAGGACTCTTGTTGGATTCAGAGTTAGAATGTACCTACTTGAAGCATCTGCTTCTAGGGAAGTGGTTGCCAAATGATGGGTCTAGGTCACCTTCTCTCTGGTGGGAGAACACAGATGTCTGGGTGTTGTTTTTTTTGTTTGTTTTTGTTCTGGTCTTATTATCCCAAACCAGTTCACCTTCTTCTTACCATCTCTTAGTGTTTTCCTTGGTTGTGTCTTGCATTATTTCTAGGGTTTAAGTTGTACTTAATTTTGGTGAACAGGAAGGAATAGTTCTACAACATCTTGTTAAGACCAAAAATATTTTATTTATTTATCTATTTATTTGTATATTTGTATGTATTTATTTATTTATTAGAGAGAGAAAGAACATACATGCAAGGAGGGAGGAGCAGAGGGAGAGGGAAAGAGAGAATCTCAAGCAAACTCCTCGATGAGTAAAGAACCCCATGCAAGGAGTGATCCCAGGACCCTGAGATCATGACCTGAGATGAAATCCAGAGTTGGTTGCTTAACCAACTGAGCCACCCGGGCAACCTTATTTTTTTTTTTGAAATCAGTATCATTTTCAGGTTAGATTTTTTTCCACTTGACACACTAAAGGAATCTTAATAATTAAGATACTGCTTAGAATAACAAATATGTCATTTTAATAAAAAAGTGGTAATTTAAATTCTAAAGTCTATAATATACATATGTCATTCCACAATAAATTTTTCATAAACAAGTGGGTTTTCCTTAATTTCCTTAATTTCACCAATAACAAGAATTAAGAATGGATTTTATACACGTCATTTGTTTCTACAATAGTTTGAAAATATTGATGACACAACTGTTCTTCTCTATCATAATTTTTAGCTATGGTATAAGTGTAGATAATAGTGTTTAAATGAAAAAAAAAAGAAGTTTTTCTGGTTATCTCTTTGGTTATATAACTGGTTCAAATTATGCTTACTCTTTTGGGTCATCTCTAACTTGATTACTTTCTGATTTCAACCTTTTTTTTTTTAAAGACTTATTTATTTATTTATTTATTTAAGATAGTGTGAGAGAGAGAAAGAGACTATAAGCTGGGGGAAAGGCAGAGGGAGAGAGAAGCAGGCTTCCCAATAACAGGGAGCCTGATGAAGAACTCCATCCCAGGACCCTGGGATCATGACCTGAGCCAAAGGGAGTCACTTAACCAGCTGAGCCACCCAGGCACCCCTGATTTCAACCTTTGAATATGTCTTTCCTTTCACCTATATAACTCTATCTCTGGCTGCACAACTTTTCTTTTTTCTTAAGTTGTTTTTTTTTTTTTTTTCATTTTATTTTATTTATTTTCATGTTCCAGAATTCCTTGTTTATGTACCACACCCAGTGCATACTGGGTGTAATACATGCCCTCCAGAATACTCACCACCAGGCTCACCCAACCCCCTACACCCTACACAAACCTTCAGTTTGTTTCTCAGAGTCCACAGTCTCTCGTGGTTTGTCTCCCCCTCCAATTTCCCTAACTCACTTCTCCTCTGCATCTCCCAATGTCCTCCATGTTATTCCTTATGCTCCACAAGTAAGTGAAACCATATGATAATTGACTCTTTCTGCTTAACTTATTTCACTCAGCATAATCTCTTCCAGTCCCCTTCATGTTGATACAATAGTTGGGTATTCATCCTTTTTGATGGAGGCATAATATCCTGTAGTATATATGGACGATATCTTCTTTATCCATTCATCCATTGAAGGGCATCCTTTCCACAGTTTGGCGACTGTGACCATTGCTGCTATGAACATTGGCATAGAGATGGCCCTTCTTTCCACTAAATCAGTATCTCTGGGGTAAATACCCTAAGTAGTGCAATTGCAGGGTTGTAGGGAAGCTCTATTTTTAATTTCTTAGAGAATCTCCACTGTTTTCCAAAGTGGCTACACCACCTTGCATTCCCACCAACAGTGTAAGAGGGTTCCCTTTTCTCCACATCCTCTCCAAACATGTTGTTTACTGTCTTGTTAATTTTGGCCATTCTAACTGGTGTAAGGTTGTATCTCAATGTGGTTTTGATTTGAATCTCCCTGGTGGCTAATGATGATGAACATTTTTTCATGTGTCTGTTAGCCATTTGTATGTCTTGTTTGGAGAAGTGTCTGTTCATGTCTTCTGCCCATGTTTTGACATGATTATCTGTTTGGCGTGTGTTGAGTTGAGGAGTTCTTACTAGATCTTGGATATCAGCCCTTTGTCTGCAGTGTCATTTCCAAGAATCTTCTCCCATTCCATGGGTTGCCTCTTTGTTTTGTTGACTGTTTCCTTTGCTGTGCAGAAGTTTTGATCTTGATGAAGTCCCAAAAGTTCATTTTCACTTTTGTTTCCTTTGCCTTTGGAGACATATCTTGAAAGAAATTGCTGTGGCCGATGTTGAAGAGGTTACTGCCTACAAATTCCTCTAGGATTTTGATAGAGTCCTGCCTCACATTTAGGTCTTTTATCCATTTTGGGTTTATCTTTGTGTGTGGTGTAAGAGAATGGTTGAGTTTCATTCTTCTACACATAACTGTCCAATTTTCACAGCACCATTTATTGAAAAGACCGTCTTTTCCCACTGTATATTTTTTCTTGCTTTGTCAAAGATTATTTGACCATAGAGTTGAGGGTCCATATCTGGGCTCTCTACTCTGTTCCACTGGTCTATGTGTCTATTTTTATGCCAGTGCCATGCTGTCTTGGTGATCAAAGCTTTGTAGTAAAGCTTGAAATCAGGCAACGTGATGCCCCCAGTTTTGTTTTTCTTTTTCAATATTTTCTAAGCAATTTGGGGTCTCTTCTGGTTCCATACAAATTTTAGGATTTTTTGTTCCAGCTCTTTGAAAAATGCTGGTGGAATTTTGATTGGGATTACATTTAAAGTATAAATTGCTCTAGGCATTATAGACATTTTAACAATTTTTATTCTTCCAATCCATGAGCATGGGATGGTCTTCCATCTTTTTGTATCTTCTTCAGTTTCTTTCATGAGTGTTCTGTAGTTGCTCGAGTACAGATCCTTTACCACTTTGGTTAGGTTTATTCCCAGGTATCTTATGGTTCTTGGTGCTGTAGTAAAAGGAATGATTCTCTATCTGTATTTCTGTATTTTCTGTATTTTCATTGTTAGTGTATAAGAAAGCAACTGATTTCTGTACCTTGATTTTGTATCCTGCCATATTACTGAATTGCTGTATGAGTTCTAGTAGTTTGGGGGTGGAGTCTTTTGGGTTTTCCATATAAAGTATCATGTCATCTATGAAGACAGAGAGTTCGATTTCTTCATTGCCAGTTTGAATACCTTTTATTTCTTTTTGTTGCCTGATTGCTGTTGCTAGGGCTTCTAGTACTATGTTGAACAAGAGTGGTGAGAGTGGGCATCCTTGTCGTGTTCCTGATCTCAAAGGGAAAGCTGTCAGCTTTTCCCCATTGAGGGTGATATTTGCTGTGGGTTTTTCATAGATAGATTTTATGAAGTTGAGGAATGTTCCCTCTATCCCTATACTTTGAAGAGTTTTAATGAGGAACAGATGGTGTATCTTGTCAAATCATTTTCTGCACCATTTGAGAGGACCGTATGATTCTTCTCTCTTCTCTCATTGTTTTGTTCTATCATATTGATTGAATTGTGAATGTTGAACCACCCTTGCATCCCATGGATAAATCCTACCTGGTCATGGTGGATAGTCTTTTTAAAGTACTGTTGGATCCTATTAGCTAGGATCTTGTTGAGAATCTTAGCAATCATATTCATCAGCGATACTGGTCTGTAATTCTCCTTTTTGGAAGGGTCTTTGCCTGGTTTGGGGATCAAGGTAATGCTGGCTTCATAAAAGGAGTCCAGAAGTTTTCCTTCTGTTTCTATTTTTTGAAAGAGCTTCAGGAGAATAGGTATTATTTCTTCTTTGAATGTTTGGTAGATTTCTCCAGGGAATCTGTCAGGTCCTGGGCTCTTGCTTTTTGGGAGGTTTTGATCACTGCTTCAATCTCATTACTAGATATTGGTCTATTCAGGTTGTTAATATCTTCCTGATTCAGTTTTGGAAGTTTATAGGTTTCCAGGAATGCATTTATTTTGTCTAGGTTGCTTAACTTATTGCCAAATAACTGTTGATAATAATTTCTGATGATTGTTTCTATTTCCTTGGTGTTAGTTGTGATCTCTCCCTTTTCATTCATAATTTTATTAATTTGGGTCCTCTTTCTTTTCTTTTGGCTTAGTTTGGCCAGTGGTTTATCAATCTTATTGATTCTTTCAAAAACCAGCTTCTAGTTTCATTGATGTGTTCTACTGTATCTCTAGTTTCTATCTCATTGATCTCTGCTCTACTCTCAATTATTTCACTTCTGGTTTGTGGGGTTGGCTTAATTTGTTGTTGATTTTCCTGTTCTTTAAAGTGTAAAGAGAGCTGGTGTATTCTGGATTTTTCAGTTTTTTTGAGGGAGGCTTGGATGGCTATGTATTTCCCCCTTAGGACCACCTTTGCTGTATCCCATAAGTTTTGGACTGAAGTGTCTTCATTCTCATTGGTTTCCATGAATTTATTAAGTTCTTCTTTGATTTCGTGGTTGATCCAAACATTCTTAAGCAAGGTGGTCTTTAGCTTCCAAATGTCTGAATTCCTTTCAAATGTTTTTTTGTGGTTGAGTTCCAGTTTCAAAGCATTGTGGTTTGAGAATATGCAGGGAATAATCTCAATCTTTTGGTATCAGTTGAGCCCTGATTTGTGACCCAGCATATGGTCTATTCTGGAGAATGTTCCATGTGCACTCGACAAGAATGAGTATTCTGTTGTTTTAAGGTGGAATATTCTATATATATCTATGAGGTCCATCTGGTCCAATGTGTCATTCAATGCTCTTGTTTCTTTATTGATTTTGTGCTTGAATGATCTATTACTGAGAGTGGTGTGTTAAGATCTCCTACTATTAATGTATTCATATCAGTATGACTCTTTATCCTGATTAACAGTTGTCTTATGTAGTTGGCTGCTCCTGTATTGGCAGCATAAATATTTATAATTGTTAGATCTTCTTTGTGGATAGACCCTGTAAGAATGATATAGTGTCCTTCTTTATCTCTGACTATAGTCTTTGTTTAAAATCTAATTTATCTGATATGAGAATCGCTACCCAAGCTTCCTTTAGAGGCCCATTGGCATGAAACATTCTTCTCCATCCCTTCACTTTCAGTCTGGATGTATCCTTAGTTTCAAAATGGGTCTCTTGTAGAGAACATACGGATGAGTCCTGTCATTTTATCCAATCTGAAAACCTATGCTATTTAATGGGAGCATTTAGGCTGTTCACGTTGAGAGTGATTATTGAAAGGTACGTTTCTATTGATATCATGTTGCCTGTGAAGTCCCTGTTTCTATAGATTGTCTCTATAAATTTCTGTTCTATGACACTCTTGGGTTCTTTCTTCTTTTACAGAAACACCCCCCCCCCTTAATATTTCTTATAGTGCCAGCTTGGTGGTCACATATTCTTTTAAACCTTGCCAGTCTTGGAAGCTCTTTATCTCTCCATCCATTTTGAATGTCAGCCTTGTTAGATAAAGTATTCTTGGCTGCATGTTCTTCTCATTTAGTGCCCTGAATATGTCTTGCCAGCCCTTTCTGGCTTGCCAGGTTTCTGTGGACAGATCTGACATTATTCTGATGGTCCTTCCTCTGTATGTAAGGAATTTCTTCTCCCTAGCTGCCCTTAGACTAGTTTTCATTTGAAATTCCCCCTCCTCCTTAAGTTCCTGAGTGAGCTGTCATCACTATAGAAAACTCTCACCTAACAACCCATTCTAAAGTACCTTCCTGCAGTTGATAGTCTAAAATCATTATGTTTGTCCGTATTTCACTCTTTCCCCCCAATAACATTTAAATGTCATAAGGATACAGAATTTGTCTAACTTATCTATGTATCCACAACATCTTGAAGAGTGCCTAGCATAGCATACAGTAAACACCTAGTAAGTATATTAAGTGAACACATGAATAAATAATCATTATAGTTATTTTTCCTTTTTAAGATACTTTTTTCCTAGTAGTAAATTAGAGCCTCTAAGCTTCTAACATAGCCTCTGACACAAAGTGAAAATATAATATATAATAAATTACAAACTCCTAGTGCTATTTACATAATATCAAAACAATTTTGTTAATATCCCACATTTATTTAGGTCATTTTCCTTAGGCACATGTATATATATTTGAGTCTATGTCAAAAGTGTCTGACCAACAGCTTTTCCAAATTTCTTAATAGTGAGTCATTTAGAAAGCAATTGTTCTTGTGCTTTGTCCAACCAAATGACAATTACTTCACAATAAGAAACTATTTTTCTATTATGAAAATATCTGCATGGATAAATCAAGTTAGATATGGTAGTTCTCTATCACCTGGGAATAGAGCTTCTACTTTTTTCTCTCCCATTGTTAACATATGCTTCATATATTGCTTTAAGATGGCTGCTCTAACTTTTACCAGCATTCCTTTATTTTGTATTTTATTACATGTTTATATAACAACTTGAACTAGTCACAGCACAGCTATTTTAAAATTGAAAATTTCATTTGAATCTAATAAGTTCCCTCTAAGGAAGACAGATAATAAAACAAAACTCAGAGAAAATAAAGGACCTCATCCATGTTGTGCAGGATATAGCCAAGAACCTTGCATGTCTATATGCTTACAATATTTTAGCCTATGATATTTATTCTGTGTATATAAGATGATAACATTACAATAGCTTCTCATTCTAAAAAAATATTTCAACCAGAAAGTTATCATAAAATACCTAAATCTGTATTCAGGAACAAATTAACCCAGCTCATTAGATGTCCATGCATTTTTCCCCAGAATAATGAACAAAGAGATTAGGGAGATAATGAATCTTTTCCTAACTTGACATAAGAAGGATTATTATTCACAGAATTTTCTTAGAGTCACACAATAAACACTTTACATATTAAAAGACTGATTGACCTTTAAATTCTTGGATACCGTAACTGATGGAAAAATTGATTCTGAAATTTAGCAAAGCATGTTATGATGCATTCAACTAGTTCATACATTTATGAATTACAGTGTCTCCGAATTATAATGTCTTAATGTCCTAAATAATATTAAGGTTTTTAATCTCAGTGCACTTTTACATAAATTTATAAAGTGCATTTGCAGCTGATAAAAAATAGTGACTTAAATAGACTGAACACTCCTTTATTATCATCTTGCTTTAATGGATAAACTCCAGAATTGACATTTAAACCCATTTTTTTTGTTAGAAATGCTACAATCCTTTCAATAGGTTGCTTTTATTGAGGAATATTGAAGTAGTTTGAAAAAGGGTTCAAGGAAGGTGATCTCCTAGGGAGGAAACCACAGGGCTCTAATAATAAGAGATCAAGGCAAAGGAATGGTTACTTTGTCAACAGAGAGCAGAGCCTTGATCATTGGACCTATCTTTGGTATAGGATCAAATTTTCTATAAGATGTGAAAGTCCTTAGACTCTTTATCAATTATATACCTCCATAGTAGAAAAGAAGAAAGGGACCAAATACTTTATGATCAATAGAAAAGTGATGATTTATGTGAATTTTGGCTACTAACAACATTTCTTTCTGACCTATTCTAAGTGCAGGAGAATTGGCACATGCAATCTCTGTGATAGGAAGATAATACAGCAAACCCTGGTGTGGCAGTGGCTCCTTCCAAAACTGCTGAGAGAACAAACTAAAATTAGAGAAACAAAATCTCTTTTCTAAGTTTGACCTCCATTATATTGACATATTAACTTATTTTATTAACATACTTTTATGTAACTAATTCACATCTCTGCACCTCTTCTCCCTACTTTGCTCATTAAGAGTATCAGATCATTTCAGAGGGCAGAGTTTGGGAACATATTACGTGTATTTGTATGTTTTATGTATATAGATAAATGTGTGTACACATAACTCACAAATATACATATAAACATAAACATATCAGTATATCTAATATCTAATACCACATTGTTCATGCTAGTAAGTTTAGCTACCTAAATCTCTAATTCTTTTCTTCAATTGTGAGAAGCCTGACTCTTACCATCTTAACATATTTATGTATTCTATTAGTAATCATTTCATTCTAAACATTTCATGTATATGATTATATTATAAACAGCACCACTTTTTAAAATTTTCATTTAGGTGTGTCTGGGTGGCTCAGTTGGTTAAGCATCTAAAAGGTGTGAGGTGATACCTCATTGTGGTTTTGATTTGCATCTCCCTGATGAGTGATGACAAACGTTTTTTCATTTATCTGTTGGCCATCTGGATGTCTTCGATGTCTTCTTTGGAAAAGTGTTTGTTCATGTCTTCTGCCCATTTTTAAATTAGATTATTTGGGTTTTGGGTGTTGAGTTTTATAAGTTTTTATAGATTTTTAGATACTAACCCTTTATCAGATCAGATATGCAATTTGCAAATATCTCTCCCATTCTTAAGGTTGCCTTTTAGTTTCATTGATTGTTTCCTTCACTGTTCAGAAGCTTTTAATTTTGTTATAGTCCCAGCAGCTTATTTTTGTTTTAGTTTCCCTCACCTCTGGAGTCATATCTGGAATAAAAGTTGCCATGGCTTATGTCAAAGAGATTACTTCTAGGACTTTTATGGTTTCAGGTCTCACAATTAGGTCTTTAATCCATTTTTAATTTATTTTTGTGAATGGTGTAAGAAAGTGGTCTAGTTTCTTTCTTTCATATGTTGCTATCCAGTTTTTCCAACACTATTTATTGAAGAGACTGTCTTTTTCTCATTGGATATTCTTTCCTACTTTGTCAAAGATGAATTGACTGTGTAGTTGCCAGTTTATTTCTGAGTTTTCTGTTCTGTTCTATTGATCTGTGACTATATTTTTTTTGCCAGTACCATCTTGTTTTAATCACTACAGCTTTGTAATATAACATGAATTCCAGAATTGTGATGCTTCTAGCTATGCATTTCTTTAGAATGACTACTGATTTTATTCTATAAGATTAAAAAAAAAAACTGCACAAAAATAAAAAATGCAAAACAAATCAATATCTATGGAAGAAGACTCAATATTGTAAGCATGGCTGTCTATGATGTATAAATTTAATAAAATCCTAATTCCACTTTTTCAGACTCTTTTCAACAAGACTACTAAACTCTAGATTTTGCATTTGTAAAAATTTAAATAGTATTAAATATGTATAAAATAAGTGCAGTGAGAGGGACTAACACTACCAGATTTTTAAAAATAAATAAATAAGCTTTAGTTATTAAAAGTTATTTTGCCATATACATGTAAAGAAAAAAAAGTGATTGCCTAGGTGGCACCATTGGCTGAGTGTCTGACTCTTGGTTTCAGCTCAGGTCAGGTTCTCAGGGTGGTGAGAGTGAACCCCACATCGACCTCTGCACTCAGGGTTTAGTCTGCTTGAGATTCTCTCTTCCTGTCCCTCGGCTCCTCCTGCTCATGTGCTCTCTCTCTCAAATAAGTAATTAAATCTTAAGAAAAAAAAAAAGGCGTTATAGAATGAAAAGTCCCTAAGCAAACATAAATAATCAGAAGAGTTAGTATAACACAAATGTATTAGTGCAAACCAGAAAATTTTAGTATTTAAACATGGTCTAGGGGAAAACAGAAATTAAGAAAAAAACATTTATTTGGATCCATACTTCTTATTGTAATCAAGAAAAGTTCCAATTAATCAAAATTGCAATATGAAACAAAAATAAACCATAAAAACTTTAGAATGTAACAGTGAGGGGATTCTGGGTCACTCAGTTTGAAGAGCATGCCCCTCTTGATCTCCAGGTCATGAGTTGAACCCCATGATGGATGTAGAAATTACTTAAAAAAAAAAAAAAAAAAAAAACTTGGAGTGCCTGGGTGGCTCAGTGGTTTAAAGCCTCTACCTTCAGCTCAGGTCATGATCCCAAGGTCCTGGGATCAAGCCCCATATCAGGCTCTCTGCTCAGCGGGGAGCCTGCTTCCTCCTCTCTCTCTCTCTCTGCCTGCTTCTCTGCCTACTTGTGATCTCTGTCAAATAAATAAAAATTAAAATTAAAAAAAAACAAAAAATAAAATATAAAAGTGATGTTTTCTATTATAAATCTGGAGTGGAGAACATATTTCTAACTGTCCCTCAGAACCAGGAGCCATTAAAATTAAAAATTAAAAAAAAAATGTTCAGGACAGAAAACAGCACTTCCAATACTTTTGCACAGGGGTTTCATAAGGGATCAAGGAGAAGTGCAATTCAAAAGACAAAATAAGAAATGATAAATTGGGCAAATTAGATTATGGTTCATGTTTCAGAAAAAGGCCTTGATCCCCCAGTATGTAAAGTTTCTGAAAGTTAATAAAGAAAAAAATTTACATTTTTTTAAGATTACGTATTTATTTGACAGAGAGAGAGCAAGAGAGTACAGGCAGAGGGAGCAGCAGAGGGAGAAGGAGAAGCAGGGAGCCTGATGTGGAACTCAATCCCAGGACCATGGAATTATGACCTGAGCCTAAGGCAGTTGCCCAACCAACTGAGCCACCCAGGCACCCCAAGAAAAAGTGAAAAATTAATAGAAAAAGCTAATTTATAGGAAAACATTGTTGATAGGACAGTTAATTAAAAGCTACTTAATGGGGCACCTGGGTGGTACAGTCAGTTAAGCACCTGACTCTTGGTTTCGGCTCAGTTTGTGATCTCAGGGTTGTGGGATCGAACCCCTGGTCAGACTCTGCATTCACTGCAGAGTCTGCTTAAAGAGTCTTTCTCTCTCTCCCTCTGCTCCTCCCGCCCTGTGTGTGTGCTCTCTCTCTCTCTCTCTCTCTCTCAAATAAGTAAATAAATCTTAAAAAAAAAGAAAAAAAACAACAAAAACAAAAATCTCCTTAACTATCTGAAAAGATGCTCAGCTTCACTTATGAAAGAGAATTTTAAATGAGATTTTGCTAAGAGTTCTAATTTTGTATCATATCTATAATGGAGTAGCTTGTGTTAGATTAACTCTGTCACAGAGAAAAACCTTAAAGTCTGGACAAAATTAAGACAAAGAAACAGAAGCCAGCTACTTAAAAGTATGAAAGAGCAGTCAAGGCACATGGGCTCCAGGGTACAAATTCTGGAAGGAGGAGAACCTGGTGACATGAGTCAGTCTTCCTCAGTTGGAGTCTCCTCTTTGAGGCATTAGTGAATTAGTGGTTCTGGGTTGCTAGAGGAGAGCATCAACCTACAGTTCTCTGCAGCCTCATAAATCTGAATTGACACAAATTGGGTTTATTTCTTATTTTCAACTGGATTTTAGAAAAGTCTATACTTCTTTAAATAGGTGCACTCAATATACCATATAATATCTACTTTGAAAGCTAATTTGGCTACCCCACTTGATTTAGAGCATGAGATGTTTTTGTTGGGATAAGAATGCATTCATGTAACGTGTCTCAGATAATTAGTCTTCCTTCTCAGGTTTTGGAGCTCTGAGAATGTCTTAGAGACATCTTTGGAGTGCCAAATACAAAAGCTACCATGTAATACCATTGAAAATGACTTGTGCTAATGAGATTTTTTTTTTGGTCTGACAATAATCAGCATTTTATGTTTAGCTGGTTGTACATGTTCTGTCTTCTTTCTATGAAATCTAGGTGCATATGGTCATAAGCAACTTTACCCATGCCACCTTTCCTCATGTCTACATTTTTTAATTCTTACAAGGCATATGCCTCAAGCAGGTTGTGGGCTATGGTATTAGGAGTTTTCATTAGAGAGCACAAGGTTCTCCCTTCTGGAATACCAAAGCTTTGTTTGAATTATATAATATTTGCCTCATGAACTAATTATTATCAAACTAATTGCAGTAATTTCTGTGAACAAGATAAGTACTGAGCTGGTTCAAACACCCAACATGATAATCCTAGGGAGTTTAAACTCCAAGAACGATAAAATCTTGAAGTTTCCTGGTCTAAACCATGACCAAACTAATTTGGCCTAGATGCGAGGGTTAAACTCTCAGCATGATGTTATAATCATACTATTGGGCTCTTTTTTCCTCTCGTTTAACATCTTGAAAATATGTCTCTGTTAATCTCTGATTTTCATTCTCTGATATGGACATTAACAGAAGCTCATTAACAAAAATGAAGTATTCTCTCTATGCGCCGTCCTTATGGCTCCCTACTTACTTGAAAGCAGTTCTGTAATGACTTATCTCTTTGCACTGAAATGATGACACATGAATGAGTAATATCTGAGAGTATAAAGAATTTTGCCCAAGGTCCTACAGCTGATAACACCTCAGGGTCACCACAGGGATAACTGGCATGGAGACATTTAACTCTCAATAATTATTTTAAGCCTCTTAAATCACATTTATGTTTCAGACAAACCATATTAGAGTTTCATATATAAGGCATATACATTTCTCTTCTGGAAAAATTGTTTACTTCCGTCACTGCTGTATTGGGAATACTCCATAGTATACAATTTGGTAGAGGACCTCCTAGCAGCTCCATCTACATTGGAGCCAACCTACAGTGTAAGATCTTTTGGGCTCAGACATCTATATTTTTGTATTTATTAGTAAACTCTCTTAGATGCTCAAATATTTAATAAAACTACCATACATGTTTAATAAAACTACCATACATAGTTCTAACATTTTCTGGTTAAGTTGGCTCCACATTTATATCTGTTAGAATTTCATTGGCTATTATGTTCAAAGGATCCCACAAATTCAGTTTCCTCTTTCTCACATAAAAGTCAGGCTCTCGAAACGCGATATATTTGTCTATTTGCTGTGATCTACTAAATTTTTGGTACCTCAATATTTTTATTCATATCTGCTATATACTTATTCATGTCAATTAATTGTTTGGTGTTAATAATGGGATCCTAAAGACTCTGATAGCCAGCCAGCCCTTGGACTATACAGTGGTTCTCCTTAGCATTGGCCAAGAGAATGTCCCTAATTTTGTTTCCCCTGTTCAGTCATGAAGTAGAAATCGGGACATTTGATTTCTCCAGCTAATCAAGTTTGTCTGCTATTATAGTATATCTTAACTAGTTGTATAACCTCTGCTTTATCCTGAGGATGAGTAACTCACTTTAATAGCATTTAATTATGCTGGGGGGAAAAAGTCATTTTTTAATCAAAATTCATGGCTTTGTGGTAAAATGTATGACCTTTCATTTTATAAAAATCGTATCTGACCTCATTGAGCCATGCCTAATTGGTTTCAGTTTCCCTTACTTCTAAACTGGTTTCAACAACTTTTCCTTCCTGTGTCTGGCTATTACCTTCATTTTCTCTTTATGACCTTCAAAAGTATAAATCTCTTATTTCCCAGATATTTGGGAATTTTACTTTCTCTAAATTTTTGGAATCATACCTTCATTTTTTACAATATGTGTTTCTAAATTTACCCCATGTATTAGAGTAAGATTTCACAGAGCATTTCTCTGTTGCATGTATTATACCATTGGAGACTCTTAACATTGCCATTTTTTAAAAGATTTTATTTATTTATTTGAGAGAGAGTGACAGCACAAGTGGTGGGGAGGGGCAGAGGGAGAGGGAGAAGCAGGCTCCCCACTGAGCAGGGAGCTCAACAGGGGACTCAATCCCAGGACACTGGCATCATGACCTGAGTTGAAGGCAGACACTTAATGGACTGAGCCACCCAGGCACCCCTTAACATTGTCATTTAATTTAACTGAGAAACATATGAGATACAGTGGACATCATCACTGGTTGTAATTTATATGGGGCAAACTGGGTAAAATTTTAGCCATAAGTATAGTGTAGCTTTGAAATTATTTTATTAGCATATGAATTTGACCCTTCCTGAAGGGCCTTTTTGTGTCAAATAATACTCTGCTCACCAGCAGTGGTAAGAAAATAAAGGAGAAGTAGGTGTTGTTAGGGTTATGGATTTAAGAAGTTAGGCAGTGATAACTACAGTTGTGATCACAATTTGACTTAACAGTTAATTATAATAACCGCAAAGAAGAAAAGAATAGAGAACATAAGGAGAAATGTTATCCCCACTTTTAATTTTTGATATGAAAGGATCTCCACTAAAGGATCTCTACTAATTGTTCTCATTTTCATCTGCTACAAAAAAGAGGTATGAATTACCTGGTTGATGTGTGATTCAATTGGGTAGACCTATGTTAACAGTTTATTAGCACAGGCTGGACCAATAGAGTTAATCTTGTGGTGCTTCCATATAGCCTAATGGCATCTAGAGGCTCCAGCTGACTGGATACTATGCTATTATTTCAGTGTCTTATTCTGTAGACTCACTTAACTTTCGAGTCTAACTTTATTGAAATTCAGCTTATAAGTTCTGTGATCCATGTATACATTACTATTCTCTTTATGTTTCAGCAACATTGATTAGCATTCAGTGCAGTTCATAGTTTTATATTCTTAAGGCTAAGGGGTACAAAAACTAATGTGCATTTTGCCTCATCTCCAACACTAATATAGCATGATATTAGAGGATTATTGCCATGAAGACTGCATGATAGGGAGGGCAATGCAATTTTTCCCTTCCTTATCTATGAAGGAATAAAAGAAATTTACATACTATTAAAGAACAAAATATATTAAAGTACAAAAATACCATTAAAACAACATAGTTGTGTTTATTAAGGCATACATTTATGTAATTTCTACACTTTTTTTTTTTAATCCAAAGCATTCATTCATGAAGAAAGATACTTAGCATTCAGGAGGTAATTTAATGAAGGAGACCTCCATGAGAATGGTATAAAGTTTGATTTCTCTTGGTGGGTTTCAGTCTTAACCATGCTTTATAAAAATGAGCAATGGTTGAAAGATTTCTTGATAACATCACAAGGGCTCATTTCCACAGCAGCACCTTCTCCAACCTGCAGAGCCTTACTGTGGTGTTCTGGTTAAGTTCTAATTTGGCTAATTAAATTCCACCTGCATATCTGACTTCTTACGGTTTTCAGCCCTTTTTGCAATCTTCTGTTATTTCCTGTTTTGAATTGATGACTGCTGTGCCCTGTGGAACCGAGGCAGCATAATGCACAGGAAATTATTCACCCTGCTTCTGCTGCGGTTGGAGTAGAGCATAACAGTCTCCAGCTCCATTTTTCATTTCACTGTAAATTTGTGAAATAGAATCATTTTCCTTGTTTCTGTTCTGCTAAGAAAATAAATTCCATAGAAACCTGTACCTGTTCAATTTCTATTAAAATATTTACTTATCTAACCAAAAGTTAGAAGATATTTTTTTATATGCACAGAGAATATAGTGGACTTTTAAAGATTTTTAAGCAAAATTTGCAAAGTTATTATTGATTAAAATAAACCTTGATTCATTAAATTAAGATAGCAACCTGCTTTTGCTGATTGAGCTGTCCACCACTAAAGTCGCAGGTAGAAAACTCAACCTGTATGTGTACTTAGTAAATAATGTATGTGTCTGAATGCAAACTCAGGTCATATAGTTCAATTTGAGGTCAGATGACCATATTTGTTGTAGATGAATTTCAGTGGTTCTGGTACCAGCTCATTTTCATCAGGTCATTCTGAAGAGGAAGTATTTCAGTCACGTTGTTGACCATGTGCCCCAGCCCCTTCTCTGTCCTCATTTTCTAGACACAGAAACTCTCCAGTTCCCACTCCGCCTAGGTCTAAAGTAACATGGAGTACATGGTGATAAGTATAATAGTACAAGCTGGGCCTTTCCTTTTCATACAGGTAGACCATAGATTATACCCTATTCTAAAAGGAAAAATATATTACTTTCAGGTTTATTACTCAGTATCAACCATATAAATAAACGTGGAATTCCAGTGGGTTTAGAGAAAAGCAATATTATCAAAGAAATATGTGGACTCTGGCAATGGTTAATATTTCACCATAAAAAAACACAGAATATGATAATAAAATAAGTACATTGAAGTCAATATTAATACATATATCTTAAAGAACTACAGATGTACAATTTATGTAGACATATTTATTTTCTCACCAGATTTGCTTCAATGAATATATATATATGTGTGTGTGTGTGTGCACATATGCCCATTATATTAATACTATATATACTGAATAGAACATAGTACTTTTATTTCATTTGAAATAAAACATAGGCTTATTAATTTATTCATATTAGCCAATCCAAGTTAGGAATGGAAATTGTAGATTTTTTTGTTTTGAAATTTGAAAACGTTATGCAGGATATAATTCCCTTTGAAATGAAGATGTCTGTGCTATCTTAGAGAAAAAATGGGTTGTGTGAGTAAATGTGTACACATGTGGGTGTTACCTGTCTGCACTCTAATTGAGAGGTAGAAGCATATACCCAAACTTCGGCCTCTTTGGAAACGCCAAGGCTCCCTTACCTCACTTAGAAGAAAATAGAATGTGAGTCAAGGAAAAAAAAAAAAAGGTGTCATTAAGGAGAAAATGGTGTCACTATACTCATAAAGGAATAATAAATAAAGCAGTTAACTGGATGACAGTGTACTTCCTTTCTTTTCTTTTCTTTCTATCTTTTTTTTTTTTTTTTGCTTCTTTTATTCTTTTATAAGCTTAATGAAATAACTTGAATCTGTAGGCATAACCCTGTCAGGTGGCATCTCTGCCCTAGTAAAACCAATGGAAGGCCGGAATACAACCCAAAAAGACATATTACAGGCTTTTGCTTGTACCTATCTCTAAAGGATACAAAGATACCATCCAATGTCAAGTCTACCTTGCATACCTGAGCAGAATAAGATATTTTTTCTTTGTTTCTTGAATCCTGCAATGTATATCTTTCAAAAATCCACCACTAGTGAAATTGGACATGGTAGATGCCTTGTAAAGAATTCAATAATCTAATCTCTGATTTAGTTATGTAATTTATTAAACTAATGTACTGATTATTCTCTCTTGCACATGTAAGTGACAGTGGCTTTCATGCCATAATGCTATGATCTGTTATCCTTAGTTCTCAGTATTTGAAAAAAGCAATTATACATTCTGGCCTGAGTTAATGAGTTAACATTGCAACATTAGATCTTTTAATATAAGTAATGATGTGTGTGTGGTCAACCTAAGATCAAAGGCCATTGAGACAGACAGAACTCACATGTAAACCCCAAGTCCATTAAATACCTAAACACTCAGAGCCTTAGTTTTCTTGCATATAAAATTTAGATATTGTTGCCTAACACTCACTCTCTCTCTCTCTCTCTCTCTCTATATATATATATATATATATACACATGTATATATATATAGTATTTGATATAATAAATGGTCACAAAAATCCATGATTCTGGAATAGAAGACATACATGTGACATAATGAAAAATCCTTAAGTAATGGAGTTAAAACTATTCCCCGCCAAATGCTATGGGGCTCAATCAGTTAAGTGATTTCAGTTCAGGTCATGATCTCAGGGTTCTAGGATTGAGCCCCATGTCAGGTTCCCCACTCAGTGGGGAGTCTACTTGTCCCTCTGTCCCTCCCCCTGCACATGCTCTCTTTCTCTCTCTACAATAAATAAATAAAATCTTTTTTTTAAAGCTAGCTGTATTTTCTTAATATACTAGTTAAATTTTCTCTTCTTACTTCTAATATACTAGTTAAATTTTCTAAGTTCTTACAGAAGAGATATTGAAAATTGGTTACAGAAGTAGAGCATTGTTATAACTGCTTGAGATTTTATTGCATATATGAGATGATTAAATGAGTTAACCAGGGGGCACCTGGCTGGCTCAATTGGTAGAATGTGTGACATGAGTTTGAGCCCCATATTTGGTGTAGAGATTACTTAAAAAAAATTTTAAGTCTTTAAAAACAAGAACTAACTATTATAAAGCATTCAAAAAATATCTGGTACATAATACATATTTAAAATACTTTTATTATTAGTGTATGCATGGTTCGGAGGGTTTTATAGTAAAATATAGTTTTTTTATACTAAAATGTGGATTCAGTGGTTTTCAATAAGTCCTTTCTTCATGGCAACATCATGAGTTTACAAACTATTCTAGTTATTTTTATGTACCTACCTACATTGGTTAACTTATATATGGCTGAGTCTATCAAGACAAACATTTTCAGAGTGGATGAAAACAGGTAATAAGCCCCTCTGGCAGAACTAGTACTTTCAAAAGATTTAAGTCTGTCTGAATATAGGAAATGGACTACTTGTATTTATGTCTTTATAAAGGGGATAAATGAGAAATCTTAATAAAGTAATCACTATAGCTTAAAAACATGCAAATATAGATTTATGTTCTGCTTGCTCTAATCCTTTTTCCTTTTGACATACCCTCAGATGGCTTATAACTTTTGTGCCTTTGGCTTTACACCTACAAAATATCATCAATATCACTCTTTCCAAAGCATATATAAATAAATGATTTTTTTCAACAAAGAAATAGATATTTGTGTATCTTAATTCTTATGAGAGTAGAACTGTATCATAAATAATTTAGTTCTTAATCTGAAATATCAGTAGCTAATTTTTCCTGTTACACCTATGTTCCCTTAGGTCATAAAAGCACTTCTGTTTTCCCTTCTAAGCAGGCAAAATCAGATACATATTTTGATGTTAGATTTCTATAAAAATCTTTTCTAGAAACTTCATAATCATATGGCTTTGGGCAGTGTGCCCAAGTATCAAATATGTGTATAATTTTATCAATGGCTCTTTTCCAAAGGATGTCTTTAATAATTTGCTCTGTTTTAAAATTGATTTGTTCTGCTTTTCACAAAACTGAAATGAGACATGTCATTTATCATTTCAAGACTTTAACAACTAAGCATTAGGCCGAGCTTGGGGCCCCTCTGACAACAGGGTTCTGTGGAACTGCTCAGGTCACATGGCCATGAAGTTTGTTCTGTTTTTAAGGTAATAATGAACTTTGGAAAATAATTTTTCTCTTGATGGCGAGGTCAGGGGTTTTCATTCTGAGGTGATCTGCTATTGGTTGTATGTTTTACACAGATGACTGGTTCTTACCAATACAACTGTGATGCCATGACCAAAAAAAAGTTTGTTTTCTTGAGAAAACCAGAGATCATACTGATCATAAAACATAGTATGTTTTATTGTCTTCGGTGAATTCAATAACTGAATAAATATGTTTCTTTATATGTTTGAGATGTATGTCTCTCATTTATTACATTTAGATTATTTGAAAATCAATTTATCCAATATTCTTTTGTGTCTAAACAAGTATTAATTCTTAACTGATATATTTGTGTGATAAATTAATGTATTTAATGTATATATAATCTCAGAAATCTCTAGGGTGTTTTTTTTTTTGTAACTAGCTATGCACTTTTAATTTAAATTTGACTGAATTAATTTTTTTTAAAAATGAAGAATAAACCCCATGTTTACTTTCAGCCTACATGAGTCTTTGACTACATATATAAACATAAATAAATATATATTTTTACCATTTTAAGAAATTCTGAAAAAATATTTTCTGAGATTTGGGATTTTAGACATGTAGTTTCAAAGCCTAATACAGCACACATTGTGTACACATGATTTTATATATACATATAAAACATAAAAATCTTCAAAGTTGTCTCTCTTTTTCTTTTCTTTGTGATATCCAAGGAACCAAGGAAAACCTTCAAACTTTAAAATCTATAATTTCCTTTTTTTCTCAACATTATTTAAAATAAAACTGATGGATAAAAAGGAATAAAAGTAATCTTAATATAAAAGTTTTGAGTTAATCTCAGGTTAATGAGCATGACTATTCTATAATATATATTAAATTAACAAAATGGAAAATTATAGTAGTATAATATGATGAAATTTTACTTTCTTAGAAAAATGGGTAGACCTCACATTTTGTTAGACTATCTGACATGACCAAGTGAGAGAGAAAGAGCCAGAATTTATTCTGACAACTCGGTTCTATTCTGTTTGTATGATAATAATTACAATGATAAAAGTAATGACTAATGTATATTGAGTATTTCTATGTACTATCCACTATGCTTTATCATTATTCTATCATTTACTCTTCACTAACACATATTGAGGTATTCATCTTCATTTCAATATTAGAGATGAGGAAACTATGAACCAGAAAGTCAAATTAACTTTCTCAAAGCACAGGATTTATAAGAGTTACTGTCAGGACAAAAAGATATCTATCCATTTTCAAAGTCCTTTCATTGCTCAATATACCACATTGACTTAGACTTTTGACCTATTTCAGTTCTCTTTTTCAATGTCCTATGTAAAAAAGGGCTTTATTCTTAAAATATTGACTATATCAAAAGCTGTAATAGGATGTAATAATACTGGGACTGGAAAAATTATTTGGATTTTATGGATGCAGTAGAAAAAACACAAGTTTTGATTTTAAAATAAAACATTATTTTCAATCCATATTTGTTCTGTCTTATAGGCAAGCAGCTTTAGTTCTCTAAAGTTCGAATGCTGAGGGTGTAATAAACTAATGATATTGGGTCACTGATACTGTCTGTAACTATACTAGTTCATAAGATTATGGGCTTAAAGTCATAAAAGCAAAACAAAAGACGTCGCTTAGATGTGATCCTCTTCTATGTGTCTGCTACATATATTTGTTATTTGAATTCAAGGGTAATATTTATTTTTAGAAACTATATTTGTACTTTTAAAATATTTGAATTTTTCGTCTTAGGGGTCTTGGAGGTCATTTTGGGTTATGATAACAGAAAATGATTAGTGAAATTGTAAAATTGCATTCCTGGAAAGGGAGCCAGAGAGTTGTTTCTTTATGTTGAACTTTTCTGAAAAAGGAACTTCATTTTCTCATTTGTGCAAAATAGGAATTAGGTCAAGCCATTTGATTCAGATTGAACAGGAATTCAACATGAATCCCATTAATTCTTAGCTACATAATCAAAAGAAAATTAACTGCTTTGAATTTAAGATCATCATTTGCAAAATGGGCAGAGTAATAACCCTATCTTTTAGAATTTCTGTGAGGACTACATGAGAAAATGCTTATATAAAGATTTAGTGTTTTGCTGAATATGTATGTAGAATTTCTAAAATATTAGCTATTATAAATGTTCCCCATTGCCATCCACCAGTTTGAACTTTTCCAGTTAAAGAGAATTCTCCAAATTGTGAAAAATGATAATGTACTATGCACATAGTTATTTGATGTGGAAATTTGTGTAGCTCCAGTGGTTTTCCAGAAATCCTAGTGTTACTAGTTTGCGGCTTTAG
This sequence comes from Enhydra lutris kenyoni, assembly GCF_002288905.1. Lineage (NCBI taxonomy): Eukaryota > Metazoa > Chordata > Mammalia > Carnivora > Mustelidae > Enhydra > Enhydra lutris. The sequence continues at coordinate 16,317,046 of NW_019154109.1, read as the reverse complement.
CTCATTCCACATAGCAGGCTATCTTAAATTACCATTGTATAATTTATTATTGTGTTATATTTTGATATGTGTTTTATATTTTTATTTTTGCCTACCCAGAAACCTTTTCTTCTTTAGTAGTATCCCAAATTTGTTTTTGTTCCTTAACCTGTTTGTTACAGTCTGGATAGAAGTGTCCATCAACATGACAGTCCACTCCCTCCTCACCCACTGTCCTCGGGTATGTGAATTAACTGAGACATTTAGATGTTCTTTCTTTGGAATATGAAACACATTTAAGTAAAAAAGAAAAAAAAAATCCCTAGAATTGAGTCGGCTGCTTTCTTCCCAAAGGTAGTTAAAGAGCAGTCTACCATTAGTCATTGAGAGTATACCTTATTTTCACTGACTCTTGATGTTTCCATATTCCATGCTACAATCGATATTTTAAAATAACTTTGTTTTTTGCTTGTACGTTTTTCAGAGGTTTTTTTTTTGTTCTTGTTTTACCCATATCACATGCATAACTATGCAATATTTATTTAATATATGCCCTTTATTTTTCTCTTTATTTAAAAGAAAAATTTATTTATTTATTTGACAGACAGAGATCACAAGTATGCAGAGAGGCAGGCAGAGAGGGAGGGAAAGCAGGCTCCCTGCTAAGCAGAAAGCCTGATGCAGGGTTCGATCCCAGGACCCTGAGATCATGACTTGAGCTGAAGGCAGAGGCTTAACCCACTGAGCCACCCAGGTGCCCCAACCCTTTATTTTTCTCTTATAAATAATATGATAAAAACATCCAAGTATAAAAAATTTCCTACCTTTTTAATGGTTCACACACAATCTAGAGTATATTACATATTGCTATATTTTATATGGCAATATAATCAAATCATTATGATTGTAATAGTTATTTAGGATGAAGGCATAAAACAATGAGATGAATAAAGAATAGTCAGAATTGAAACAGTTTGCAGAAATTCCTAAGTCCTGAAAAAATTTAGGTAATATTACAGGCATTAAAAATCAGTATGACATCTTCAGAAAAAATATATTTTGATGAGAGAGTACTTTAATATTTTTTATAATATAGGTTGGTGTGTTAAATAATGAATATGAAGTTATGACTGCAGTTAGGCCTGGGGTATTTGATAAATAAGAAATAAGAAAGGAAGAAACAAATTAAAAAGTTTGGCTGCATAAAAGCAAACAAAAACCATACCATCAGTATCTAATAGATTTGATATGAAAAGTGGCCACACTCTATTTCTTGTATTTATGATCTCATTCCTGTCACTTTTAAATGACTATCTTATTTATATTTTCAAATAATAGTCAGTGCAATCTGACATAGAGAGGCAAAACTCATGTAAAGTTTTGTAAATATGTTTTCTAGAAATGTAATGTCTTTCTCCTGTCAGCCAAGATATCATAATTCCTATCATAGTTAATTTTATTCTGAATTTCAGCATCTAAATATATGTGTGCATATATATGTTTATATGAAAATCTTTTATTATTAAGTATAAAGATTTCTCTACACAAGGTGAATTGTTCTGAAAATCAACAGGCTTTTAGACGTTTATGCTTCTAAATATTATAATTATTGTTTTCTTTCTATTCAAATCCTATTTCCAAAAGTAGTTCAGATTGCTTATATGCTCTGTGAAGACATTTTAATTCTGACTCACACCCCTTTCACATTTGCTTTCTGTCAGAAAAATACATACCCTGTCATCATAAATTCTCTCTGGCAGAACTTTTTCTTCATTGCACACATCCTATTCAGAGCCATACTACTCATCACTTGACAGGATGCAAAATGTAATGGTCATAAAAGGAAAGTCTGCTAACTTTCTCTCCTGACAATTTGTCAAAAGACACATTAAAAAATAATTGGAGAGAAACTGCACAGATTTTTTAAATGTATTGAGTCATTTTTCTTCAATGCTTGACTGGCCAGCTTGCAAGGTTCCATTCTCTCCATTATTAAAAAGCCAAGACTACTGCTTTAACAAAAGAAATAGCACTGTATTGTCCTCATCTTGCTCTCGGGGTTTGTTGCCATAGACCTCTGATTTATCTGGAGAGTCAAGAAATAAAACAGTTCTTTATCACATGACTAGTTTATGTTTCCAATTTTACCTTTCATTAAAACTGTGTTTGTTTGTTTTTTTTTCCTCTCCAAGCCTACAAGGAATATCATTAATACCCCCTGAAGTGGAAATAATAAACCCAGAATAATTTTTCCTTGTAAACTGTTTCATTAACAGTTTAATGTGCTAATAAAATTTGAGAGAATTCAACTATTATGTATGATCTGTGCTTATTCTATCACACACAAACCATTTAAACCATAGTAGATTTCAGTGACTCATAGTTACATTGTCATATGCTTCTCATGAAAACCTAAACAAAATATAATAAATGTCATAAATTATGAACTCCGTGAAGAGGTAAAATCCATATTCTTTGTAATTACAACTGAGAAAAAAACCACAAAACTTCCTCTTTAGGGAATTGAGGATGTAGGAATAAGAGATAAGTAGCAAAAAAACCAGGAAGTTTAAAATTTAACTTAATATGCTTTTAAAAAAGTAGAATCTGAACCATATCTCTTTGAACAAAAAAAAGGAATAAGATAATTTCTACATCACAGTGATTAAATAAAATAGGGATTACTAATAACAAGATTTGAAATAATCAACAGGATTACTGATAGTCCATAAAATTTCTATAGCTGCAAAGTAATACTATTGATTAAACTACAGTAATGATTTCAATGAAGTCATGTTCACTTTTTCCAAACTTATCATGACATTTTTTAAAAATAAGAAATATCTTCGGGGCACCTGGGTGGCTCAGTGGGTTAAAGCCTCTTCCTTCCACTCAGGTCATGGTCCCAGGGTCCTGGAATGGAGCCATGCATTGGGCTCTCTGCTCAGCAGGGAGCCTGCTTCCTCCCCTCTCTCTGCCAGCCTCTGCCTACTTGTGATCTCTGTCTGTCAAATAAATACATAAAATCTTAAAAAAAAAAAAAGAAATATTTTTCTAATATTCTGAGAGGCTAGCTGGCCAAGAATTTGCTCCTGAAAATGTTTCATATATCTCTGAATGAAACTAATGGAAATATTGTTAGGAACAGTTAAAGGTTTTAACAAATACTTTAAGATAAAATATTGTAAAATATAAAACAGATAAAATATTGTAAGATATTTAAGATAAAATATTGTAGAGTTAAAAACAACTCTCATGACATGTATCATTGATGAATATATATTATTTCCTGTAAAGTATTAATATTCATAATAAAAGTGATATTGTGTCCTTTTTCCTTTTTGTTTCGTAAATCCTTCCTTTTCTAATTCACTAAGTAAACTAAATCTACACACTTTTAGAATGATTTCTGGCAAGAGGGAGGAGTTAAGAGAGAGTTACTAGTAGGGAGACCCTGAGCTTGCTTTCTCCCTGGAGCATAGGTAGATCAACATCAGATCATTTTGAACAACTAGGAAATCGATTTAAGGATTAAGAAAACAGTTTGCACAACTAGAGGGAGAGAATGTGGCAGATGCAAGGTTCGCAGCTATTGGGGGAGAGAAAAGCCAGGTCCACGAAAGGAAGAGAGCCCTTTTTTGTGGCGCCAAGTCAAGTAGAAAAGGAGAAAGTGTGAGAAAAAGTAGCATGTAGGGTTCCCATAACAAGCAAAGGTGATCCCTTGGGTTGCACGGGGAGAAATCCCTCCCCTTCCTGGAGTACATTTGGAAGAGGGTATTTTGCTTCTCCAAGGATAAAAAGCCCACCAGGTGCCAATGAACATCCATTCAACAGCAAGGGACAGAGGTACCTGCAGAGGGCAGATAACCTGGTCACAGTTTTTCACTGGGTGCCTCAATGGATTCCAGCCACCAAGTACTTGCTCTGTGATTGTTTTTCTGGGACAGAAACATGCTGGGCAAAGTACTGCATGGTTCTCCTCACACCTCCTCCTGAGGTAAATGGATAAATAAATAAACAACAGTTTATTTATTTAAACTGTTGTTTATTTATTTATCCAGAGAATGGAATATTATTCAGCACTAAAGAGAAAACACGATCATGCCACAAAAAGACATGGATGAATCTTAAACTCATATTGCCAAGTGAAAGAAGTCAACTTGAAAACCCTTCATACATGTCATATGATTCCAACTATATGATATTCTGAAAAATACGAAACTATGGATAGTAAAAAATTCATTGTCAGGAGTTGAAGCAGGGTGGGCAATCAGTAGACAGAACACAGAGAATTTTTAAGGCAGTGAAAATACTCTGTTGTGGTACTATAACTATAAGCTTCTGCCTTCAACTGATTTCATGATCCCAGAGTCCTGGGCTCAATCCCATCTTGGAGTCCTTTCTAAGCATGGAGCCTGCTTCTCCTTCTGCCTTCTGCTCCCCCTGCTTCTGTGTGTGTGTGTGTGTGTGTGTGTGTGTGTATATATATATATATATATATATATATATATATATATATATATATATATTTGGAGCTTTTAAGTTGTTTTAAGTGGGACTAAACCCAGATCAACTTACTACAAGATGTATCTGATTCATTCTTAAATTATACTTTAATATTATATATTTATTCAATGAGAATTATATTTTTTAGAAGATGTTATTTATCATGTTTCGTATTTCATATATTATCTAATATCCTCTTAATTTGTAAAAACATCTCCTGTTATCAGTATGTTTCTGAGAGAATTCATGTGTATTTATGAAGAAAATTTGGAAAAGTTTTTAAATTGTAAAGCTGCATTTTGAAAAAGAAAACTAATGCACAATCTTTTCTACTTTCGGGGAGGAGTCTAATTTTGAGTTTCTTAAACAGAGTGAATGAAAACTATTAAGTCAACTCTCAACTCTCTTTACATTTCTTTCCTTGATTCTCATATGACATACCAATCAAACTTGATTCTCATACCACAATAGATTAATGAGCAAAAAAACGAAAAACAACTGAAGTGTTCTTTGTTTTCTTACAAACTCCCTTTATTATATTATAATGTCTAATATTTATAATGTCTTCTTACAGTGTAAAAAACCTACATAGAGAATAGTATGGGAAGCAAGTAATATTAGAAACCAAGTAGTATTATAGAGCAAGATCATATGAAACTGCAAATACTGAATCTACACTGTAGGAGGTTTTCTTGTGTATATTCTAGCTTTATAAGTTGCAATAAAATCTATAAGACTGTAGGGAGCAACACCACAATGGTAAGCCATCAGAATAACATGTAGAGCTCTACATTTTCCCTGCAGAATGCACAAACATCAAGAGACTTAAATCCAGACACTCTACATTCAGAGTACTAAGAAAATAAATGTGAAGATACTACGTCTTTTTCTTTATAGAATAATTCAGTGTCGCTTCATTGTATAGACCACTTCTTAGTTTATCGGCTTTGTTTCTTTCTTTCTTTTTTATATAATTATGTATAATTAAAATTTCTATGCAACAGAAATATTTTTACCTTTTTAATATTTTATTTACTTATTTTACAGAGTGCAAGAGAGACAAGCAGTGGGAGGGACAGAGAGAGAGAGAAGCAGACTCCCCACTGAGCAGGGAGCCCAATGTGAGGCTCCATCCTAGGACACCGAGATCATGACCTGAGCCGAAGGCAAACATATAACCTACTGAGCCTCCCAGGCACCCCTCAGCTTTGTTTCATATATGATTTAATTCAAAGCCATTATAAAATCACAATAATATCAAAATAAAATTTAACATAAGAAAGCAAATGGTTTAAAAGATTACTAAATACAATGTTCAACTACAAGGTTATTTTACTACTTAATTTTTACAAAAAGAGACATTGAAATTCAGATGTCCATTGCATTTTATAATGCTTTAAGTGGGTATTATATATATATCTCTAGGAACCAATATGTTGATTAAAATAATTGCATAGATAAGGTGCCTGGGTGTCTCAGTTAGTTAAGTGTCTGCCTTTGGCTCAGGTCATGATCCCCGGTTCCTAGGATCTAGCCCCACATCTGGCTCCCTGATCAGTGGGGACCCTGTTTCTCCCTCTCCTACTCCCCCTGCTGTGCTCTCTCTCTTTCTGTTTGTCAAATAAATAAATATAATCTTTTTTTAAAAATAAAATAATTGCACAGTAATATTAATTATTTATAAAATTAGTCAGTAATGTGTTATTAACATTTATGTCTCTCAGTAAAATCTGTATGGAATGCTAAATTTTAAAACTTGAAATGAAATGAAATATATATATATATATATATATATATATCGCTGCTATTTAACAGTTGATATGTTTCTGTTCCTCTTAATAGAATAATAAAAATAATTGGAGATTCTTCTTTCTCTGTAGTCTGCATAATCATTTAAATACCATTTGCCATGCTTTCCATTTTGAAAGGCTTTAAATATTGTAGGATTTAATAGAAAACTAATGAACTCAAAAAATTAGCGTTAACTTTACTAGCAGTTTCCAATTAGGTTTACAGGAATCTTTTAATAGCAGTTCGGAATCTCTATGACCACGCGTATGTAATGGTTGGTAAATTTACTGAGATTTTTAACCTAAACAGTGTATTTGGTTGTATCATCATCTTATCTTACAACTACACATACCCTGCTTTCTCTAAAACCCAGAATGAAGCGATGTAGCAAGTATTTTAAAGTAGATAGTTCATATGCACAGTCAGCTCTGAGTAAAACTCTATACCAGTCTATGTTTTATTTCAACATATTCAATCACCATTTTAAGGACCTTCTCTCCTTCTATGGACACTTGTTTTCTTCTGCCTGAAGTTCCATTTTTGTTCTCATGTTTCTTCTCTATCAAAAATGGATATCATAAATTCACAGAAAATAACATTGGCTTTGAATACATCTTCAGTCACAATAAGTAAGAATAGATAAAAGGAAAAATACAGCGGTGAGAAGAGAAGAGAAGAAAAAATTTTTCTTATTAGAAGAATTTAAGTTTCAAGCCAAATGGAATGGCTCTGTTATTAAGAGATCTTAAAATATCAGAAAATTTGCAAAACACTTTGTGTTTGTGATATCATATGAACTCCAATCTAAGCTAGCCAAGAATTCTTCTATTTCTCGCATTCTTAAAATAATTCAATAAATATTGTTTGAGCATGTGCATGTGCACAAGTCAGTAGAACAGGTAAAGTGTGTGGAAAATGTATCCTTAGAAGGACTTTCATTGTATGTTTCAAAGTTTCACGAGTACTTTTCATGATCTTCTTTGGTTGACAGCTTCTTACAGTTACAATTACAATTACAACTAATTACCTTACAATTACATCTAATTACTCCCCCCCAAATGTTACTGGCATACCACTACTAATATTGTTTTAAAATATTTCCCTTTAAAGGGGCGCCTGGGTGGCTCAGTGGGTTGAAGCCTCTGCCTTCAGCTCAGGTCATGTTCCCAGGATCCTGGGATTGAGCCCCACATAGAGCCCCCTGCATGGGGCTCTCTGCCTAGTAGGGAGCCTGCTTCCTTTCCTCTCTCTCTGCCTGCCTGTCTGCCTACTTGTGATCTCTGTCTGTCAAATAAATAAATAAAATCTTTTAAAAATTTACCTTTAAAAAATAAGAAAGTATTTATCAAAAATAGTTAATGATATTACTACTAAGGCTTTTATTGGAATGTCTTACAAGCTTTGCATTTTTACTAATATCACATCAAGTGAAAAAGATAATTTAATTAGTACTGTATCTTTTTATTTTCTAAAATTTGATTATAAGTGAAACACAGTGTTGCATTAGTTTTAGGTGTACAGTATAGTGATTCAACATCTCTATACCTTATGCTATGCTACAATTATTCCTTCTTATTATCCAGAATTTAAGGATACTTCTTCTATGACTTATCCTACCAGAACAGAGATGATAATGTTGATATTAAAAATAAAACAAGTATAAATAAAAATTCTTAAAAAAGCAAAAGTAAATATGCTATTCCACATCTTAATCCTTGTGTAGAATTTTGGTAAACTGTTTTTTTCACCACATATTCTTTTCATAGTGAAATCCTGTTATTTTTCTTTTTTGTATACCTAAGCAAAATTTTTAAAGGATATCAAATACAATGCTTATGACAAGAAATATTATTTTTTTATCATGAGAAGATGCAACTATTAACAAATCAAATCCACCAACATATAAAAGAGTAATATATTATCACCAAATGGTGTTAATTTCAGGAATACAAGTTTAGTTCAGTATCAGTTAATTTGATTTGCTAAAGATTAAGTCTTCTTGGAGAACAGAACCCTTTAAGTATTGCTTTTCTTTATTCCCAATAATTTTCCCTGTTCTGAAGTCTGCTTTGTCTGAAATTAATTTAGTCACTCCAGGTTTCTTTAATTAATGTCATCATATTGTATCTTTCCCCATACCTTTACTTTTACCTTATCTGTGTCTTCATATTTAAACTGGATTTCTTTTATATAACATATATATTTTTTTAAATCGACTCTAACAGTCTCGGTCTCTTACTTTATGTATTGAAGCATTCATATTTACAGTGATTTTTTTATATACTTGAATTACTATCTGCCATGTTCACAATGGCTTTCTGTGTGTTGCACTTGTTCTTTATTTCTTCCCTCACTCCTCTTCTTTAAAATTTTTCTAATCTGGTTTTAACTGAGCATTTAATGACATTCAACTTTCTCTTCCTCTCTTAGCCTATCAATTACATATGTATATATATAGAGAGAAATATCAAGTTGTATCTAAATGAGAGTTTACAATATATGTTTTTTGCTGGTTTTGTTTTTAAATAGAAGACCATCTTAAAATATCACTTTCCCTTCTGTACACCAGAAAGGTACTACGGTATCTTTCCTGGTTCTTCACTGTGGGAACCCAGTGGGATTCCTGAAGGTAAAACTCATAAATGTGTGAAGACCCACTTTAAATTATAGCTCCCCATCGTTTCTTCTTCTCTCTCCAGTTTACACTCAACAAAATGACCACTAAAATGTTTTTGCCAGTATATGACTCCAGGAGCTTGTTTCATGAATGCAGATTTTGGATTCGCCAGTCCTTCTAGATTTTGGGGTGACTGCTTGCCATCCTTGCCTAGTTCTTTGAAAGTCCTAACCAAATAATATGATTCTCAGTTTGTTCAGACTTGTACTTATTGTTAGGATGGGAGTGATCACTTCTAGCTTCTAACATGTTGGAATTGAAATCAGAAGTCACCTGTCATCTGTCATCAACCATCTGTCAGTGTTTGGCTAACACTAATGTGCCAGATACTACAGTGACTAATAAATTACTAAAAGCTTCCTTTGGTTTTTAAATCATTTATAAAGAAAATATTTTTCAATTTCAATTGTAATTAAAAAAGTTCATTTTCAGATAATAAGATTTTTTAGCTTCTAGAGATAACATCATATGCATAATAATGCACTACTTTGTCTTGAGCTAATGATAATTCAGATTTGTAAGTGGTGAATGCAAAATTTGGTCTTGTTTTTTTCCATAATAAAAAATTCTACATTAGTTCAAACTTAGCGTATTGAAAGTATGAAATTATCATAGATTGTGCAGGGTAGTAATGATGATTAACTCAAAAGACAAATGCTGCTCAATCTATATTTGTATTATGAGTATTGATTCCATTCAGTATGAAAAAGAAATCTGTCATGATAAATCATGTTGTAAATATTTATATTTTTAAAGTTAGTAATGTTTTGGGGTCATAAAGTTATACATGACCATAAAAAGTGAATGCCTCTGTTTATAATAAACAATAAAAATAATTTATGTCAAAATTAGTACTTCACAAAATTTTATGTACCTCTTAAAGGATATCACTGATAAATTAATTTTTGAGACATACTAATTTGATGATAGAAATTTTCAGTGAATACTCAGTAATGATGTGGGCAGCAAATAGGAGAATGCCTCAATCTTTGACCTATTAACCCAGACACTTTCTGTGTGAATTGATATAATTATATATTTCTTCTTCCTTGGTCAGTTAATAAGGCAGATTACATTAATTGGTTTGCTAATATTGATTCCATATTGCTTCCTGAAAATAAAATCAATGATAAATAGTTCTTTCTGAAATAGTGTTACATTCAGTTTATTAATATTATGTTGGGGATTTTTGCATGTATGTTTAAAAGAGATATTAGTATGTAGTTTCCCTTCTTCTTTATTTATGTGTCTGCTTGCTTGCATGATTTTTATTTTACTGCTTTTGTTTGGTTTCTGGAAGAGTTATGTAAAACTAATGTTAAATCTCCTTAAAAGTTTATTAGAGTTGTCCAGCAAAATAACCTATGCTTGGAGATATCTTTTTTTGGGAGCTTGTATTTTTTTTTTTTAAGATTTTATTTATTTATTTGACAGAGAGAGATTACAAGTAGGCAGAGAGGCAGGTAGAGAGAGAGAAGGGAGCAGGCTCCCTGCTGAGCAGAGAGCCCGATGCCGGGCTCAATCCCAGGACCCTGGGATCATGACCTGAGCGGAAGGCAGAGGCTTAACCCACTGAGCCACCCAGGCGCCCCTTTTGGGAGCTTCTTAATTTGATATTCAATTTTTTAAATGGCTATAGGACTATTATTTATTTATAAATATGATTTATAGAAATAGTAAGGGGAAAGATACTATATTTTATGTACCGTATATAGGCTTTTTTGTTGTTCATTCTTCCTTCTTAACACTTCAACACTTACTACCTTTATCATTTTGTTTGAATATCTTCCTTTAGCCTAGTCACAAGTCCTTTTACTTTTCTTTTGTTCAAGAATGTCTTTATTTCTCCTTTATTCCTGAAAGATTGTTTCACTATTTATAGATCTCACAGCTGACACTTCTTTTCTTTCAGAACTTGAAAATTATGCTGGTTCTGTCTGACTTTCATGATTTCAAAAATGAGAAATCAGCTGCTATTCAAATGTGCTTCGTTATAAAGAATGCTTTGATACTCTCCAATACTTCAGAATTTTCACTGTTTACTAAAATCCAGAAGTATAATTTTGCTGTATCTCGGTGGAGATATCCTGACGTTTATCTTTTCTTTTGGTTTTGGTCAGTGATATAAATCTGTAGATTGGGGTCTTTTGCCAAATTGATTTTATCCATTACCTCTTTGAATACTCTTTCAGTTCCATTCTCTTTTTTTCCTTCTGGAAGTAAGATAATACAACTTTCGGAAATTTTGTTTTTATTCACTGGTCCCTAAGGCTTTTCATATTTTATCAGTCTCTGTTGTGTCTATGGGATAAATTCTAATGATCTGTGCTCAATTTTTACTTAATCTATTCTCTTGTCATCTCCACTCTACTATTTGGTTTATCCATTAAAAATTATTTAATGTATTTTTTGAGTTCTTTAATTTGAATTTGGTTAATTTTTATAGCTTATTTTATTTTCCTTTCATTGCATTTCAATGGAATTTGTAGCGTATTTTAGAAAAAAATTATGATGGCTTTTGCAAAATTCTTGTCAGTTTATTACAATATCTGATTCATCTCAGAGTAAGCATCTGTTGATTGTTTTTTTCTCATTGGAGTTGTGTGTTTGTTTCTCTGTGAGGCAGGTGACTTCAGTTCTATTTTAGATATTCATCTAACATATTGGGCAACTCTGTGTCCTATTTAAATATTTTAACAGCAACTCGCAGTTTAAGTTAGCAATAGGTATTGGCCTAGCTTTTTGTGATTTTGGTTTTCAGGTTTAATTTTGAGAACTTTCATAGTGTTATTTTGATTTGCTTTGATTATCTGATGCCAGTGGGGTCCTTACTTGGTTCCTTCTGGTGCCACTTGACAAAGTAGAAAGTATTTTTACTTACAACTACTAGAGTTTCTCACTGAGGAAGAAGGGGCTTATGTTTCTGGAGACAAAGAGACTCTCATGGTCTAGTGAAAGAAAAACTTCTCTTTCCTTTACATTATTCTCCATACTTCTGGCCATTCTGACCATAGAGTATGGAGTGATTTTCTGACACCAAGCAGTTCTCCAATTCTCTGTGCGTATCAACTTGACGTCCTATAATTTAAGTCAGGTCTCAAATTATCTATCTGGAGTTAGCATCAGATCCCACAAGTTAAGGGTTCAGTCCCTCAAAACTGCCTCCTCCCCCTCCCATTTCAGACACAATTGCAAGTCCCAGGTGGTTACTTATATTTTCTGGCAGACTGGATATAAATCAGAATTTCCCACAACCCTCTTCTTGGACTTAATTTGCTAGAACAACTCACAGAACTCGGAGTTTACTTACTAAATTGTCAGTTATTATAAAAAGAAACAAGTCAGGAACAGCCAAAAGGAAAATGTTCATAGGACAAGGTATTGAGAATGGGGCCGGAGCATCCATGCTCCTTTGGGTGCTCTACATTGATGTAGAGCTCTCTGAATTCTGCACATTAGGGATTTTAATGGAGGTTTCATCATGCAGGCAGTATCAATTATTAACTCAATCTCTAAGCCCTCTCTCTTCATTGGAGAATGGGAGCTAGAACTAAAAGTTCTAAGCTTCTAATAATGACTTGATTTTCTGTTGACCAGCCCCCATTCTTAAGTTATGTGGAGCCTACCAAGAGTTGTTCTTTATACAAAAATATGTTCCTATTACCCAGGAAATGTTTCTATTACCCAGGAAATTCCAAGGGATTTAGGAGCTCTGTGTCAGAAACTGGGATCAGAAATAAACTATTAGAGGAAAAGATGCACCTACCAACTTTACAGCATGGAGAAATTACAAAAATTAGGGAATTTGGAGCTCTTCCCAAGAGCCAAGAGAAAAGAACTAAATATATATTTCTTCTTATATCATAATTTCACCCATGATGATTTTTCTTTTCCTTTCTTTTTTCCTTTTCTTTCACCCTTTCCTTTGTTGTGTGTGTGTGTGTGTGTGTGTGTGTGTGTGTGTGTGCTCGTGCACACATTATTTCATAGTTGTTGTTGCTGGCCTCCATAGCATGCCCCAACCTCCAGAAAAACTATTGAAAAATAACCAGGAAGAAATAAGTTAAAATTGCAACAAGGGATCTTGTCTTCAGAAAACCAGGTCATGAGATCCTGGAAAGCCAGTGGTGGAAGAATTAATATTCAGCAAAAAATAATAGGGCTGAATTTCTCCTGGGTTGTATCATCTCTCTCCATCACCCTTTTCTGAGAATTCAAAACTGACTCTCCCAACTCTATCTCAAACTACTTATCTGTTGCAAATGGCAAGATTACATTTTGTTTGTTTGTTTGAATGGCTGAGTAATATTCTATCTATCTATCTATCTATCTATCTATCTATCTATCTATCTATCTATATGTCTTTTTCTTGGTATTTTCTTTAGGCATATGTATATATGTTTAGGTCTATATCAAAATGTCTGGCCAAAAACTTTTTAAAAATTTTATTATAGTGAGTCATTTAGAAAGCAGTGGTTCTTATGCTTTATCCATGGATAGCCCTAAAAGGTATTATGCTAACTGAAATAAGTCAGATAGAGAAAGACAAATACCATCTAGTGATTGGTTTTTTGTTTGTTTTATTTTATTTGTTGTTTGTTTGTTTGTTTTCAGGAGGGTTTTTTTGTTTGTTTTTGTTTGTTTATTTGTTTGTTTGTTTTTTGAGATTAACTACTGATTATGGGAGACAAACAGACAAACATACGGAGCATGGCCATTTGTTGTGGCTCATAGTCCTCCTACTTCACCTGGGTCTCTGGGTGGAGAAGTGTCTACAGCCTTGTAGGAAAAGAGATAGCTTCTTCCAGCTGCTTATTGTTAGCAAGAAGGATCTGCTTTTCTGGTAGTATAGTCTTCAACTGAGGCTTTTGGCAGGACTCTTGTTGGATTCAGAGTTAGAATGTACCTACTTGAAGCATCTGCTTCTAGGGAAGTGGTTGCCAAATGATGGGTCTAGGTCACCTTCTCTCTGGTGGGAGAACACAGATGTCTGGGTGTTGTTTTTTTTGTTTGTTTTTGTTCTGGTCTTATTATCCCAAACCAGTTCACCTTCTTCTTACCATCTCTTAGTGTTTTCCTTGGTTGTGTCTTGCATTATTTCTAGGGTTTAAGTTGTACTTAATTTTGGTGAACAGGAAGGAATAGTTCTACAACATCTTGTTAAGACCAAAAATATTTTATTTATTTATCTATTTATTTGTATATTTGTATGTATTTATTTATTTATTAGAGAGAGAAAGAACATACATGCAAGGAGGGAGGAGCAGAGGGAGAGGGAAAGAGAGAATCTCAAGCAAACTCCTCGATGAGTAAAGAACCCCATGCAAGGAGTGATCCCAGGACCCTGAGATCATGACCTGAGATGAAATCCAGAGTTGGTTGCTTAACCAACTGAGCCACCCGGGCAACCTTATTTTTTTTTTTGAAATCAGTATCATTTTCAGGTTAGATTTTTTTCCACTTGACACACTAAAGGAATCTTAATAATTAAGATACTGCTTAGAATAACAAATATGTCATTTTAATAAAAAAGTGGTAATTTAAATTCTAAAGTCTATAATATACATATGTCATTCCACAATAAATTTTTCATAAACAAGTGGGTTTTCCTTAATTTCCTTAATTTCACCAATAACAAGAATTAAGAATGGATTTTATACACGTCATTTGTTTCTACAATAGTTTGAAAATATTGATGACACAACTGTTCTTCTCTATCATAATTTTTAGCTATGGTATAAGTGTAGATAATAGTGTTTAAATGAAAAAAAAAAGAAGTTTTTCTGGTTATCTCTTTGGTTATATAACTGGTTCAAATTATGCTTACTCTTTTGGGTCATCTCTAACTTGATTACTTTCTGATTTCAACCTTTTTTTTTTTAAAGACTTATTTATTTATTTATTTATTTAAGATAGTGTGAGAGAGAGAAAGAGACTATAAGCTGGGGGAAAGGCAGAGGGAGAGAGAAGCAGGCTTCCCAATAACAGGGAGCCTGATGAAGAACTCCATCCCAGGACCCTGGGATCATGACCTGAGCCAAAGGGAGTCACTTAACCAGCTGAGCCACCCAGGCACCCCTGATTTCAACCTTTGAATATGTCTTTCCTTTCACCTATATAACTCTATCTCTGGCTGCACAACTTTTCTTTTTTCTTAAGTTGTTTTTTTTTTTTTTTTTCATTTTATTTTATTTATTTTCATGTTCCAGAATTCCTTGTTTATGTACCACACCCAGTGCATACTGGGTGTAATACATGCCCTCCAGAATACTCACCACCAGGCTCACCCAACCCCCTACACCCTACACAAACCTTCAGTTTGTTTCTCAGAGTCCACAGTCTCTCGTGGTTTGTCTCCCCCTCCAATTTCCCTAACTCACTTCTCCTCTGCATCTCCCAATGTCCTCCATGTTATTCCTTATGCTCCACAAGTAAGTGAAACCATATGATAATTGACTCTTTCTGCTTAACTTATTTCACTCAGCATAATCTCTTCCAGTCCCCTTCATGTTGATACAATAGTTGGGTATTCATCCTTTTTGATGGAGGCATAATATCCTGTAGTATATATGGACGATATCTTCTTTATCCATTCATCCATTGAAGGGCATCCTTTCCACAGTTTGGCGACTGTGACCATTGCTGCTATGAACATTGGCATAGAGATGGCCCTTCTTTCCACTAAATCAGTATCTCTGGGGTAAATACCCTAAGTAGTGCAATTGCAGGGTTGTAGGGAAGCTCTATTTTTAATTTCTTAGAGAATCTCCACTGTTTTCCAAAGTGGCTACACCACCTTGCATTCCCACCAACAGTGTAAGAGGGTTCCCTTTTCTCCACATCCTCTCCAAACATGTTGTTTACTGTCTTGTTAATTTTGGCCATTCTAACTGGTGTAAGGTTGTATCTCAATGTGGTTTTGATTTGAATCTCCCTGGTGGCTAATGATGATGAACATTTTTTCATGTGTCTGTTAGCCATTTGTATGTCTTGTTTGGAGAAGTGTCTGTTCATGTCTTCTGCCCATGTTTTGACATGATTATCTGTTTGGCGTGTGTTGAGTTGAGGAGTTCTTACTAGATCTTGGATATCAGCCCTTTGTCTGCAGTGTCATTTCCAAGAATCTTCTCCCATTCCATGGGTTGCCTCTTTGTTTTGTTGACTGTTTCCTTTGCTGTGCAGAAGTTTTGATCTTGATGAAGTCCCAAAAGTTCATTTTCACTTTTGTTTCCTTTGCCTTTGGAGACATATCTTGAAAGAAATTGCTGTGGCCGATGTTGAAGAGGTTACTGCCTACAAATTCCTCTAGGATTTTGATAGAGTCCTGCCTCACATTTAGGTCTTTTATCCATTTTGGGTTTATCTTTGTGTGTGGTGTAAGAGAATGGTTGAGTTTCATTCTTCTACACATAACTGTCCAATTTTCACAGCACCATTTATTGAAAAGACCGTCTTTTCCCACTGTATATTTTTTCTTGCTTTGTCAAAGATTATTTGACCATAGAGTTGAGGGTCCATATCTGGGCTCTCTACTCTGTTCCACTGGTCTATGTGTCTATTTTTATGCCAGTGCCATGCTGTCTTGGTGATCAAAGCTTTGTAGTAAAGCTTGAAATCAGGCAACGTGATGCCCCCAGTTTTGTTTTTCTTTTTCAATATTTTCTAAGCAATTTGGGGTCTCTTCTGGTTCCATACAAATTTTAGGATTTTTTGTTCCAGCTCTTTGAAAAATGCTGGTGGAATTTTGATTGGGATTACATTTAAAGTATAAATTGCTCTAGGCATTATAGACATTTTAACAATTTTTATTCTTCCAATCCATGAGCATGGGATGGTCTTCCATCTTTTTGTATCTTCTTCAGTTTCTTTCATGAGTGTTCTGTAGTTGCTCGAGTACAGATCCTTTACCACTTTGGTTAGGTTTATTCCCAGGTATCTTATGGTTCTTGGTGCTGTAGTAAAAGGAATGATTCTCTATCTGTATTTCTGTATTTTCTGTATTTTCATTGTTAGTGTATAAGAAAGCAACTGATTTCTGTACCTTGATTTTGTATCCTGCCATATTACTGAATTGCTGTATGAGTTCTAGTAGTTTGGGGGTGGAGTCTTTTGGGTTTTCCATATAAAGTATCATGTCATCTATGAAGACAGAGAGTTCGATTTCTTCATTGCCAGTTTGAATACCTTTTATTTCTTTTTGTTGCCTGATTGCTGTTGCTAGGGCTTCTAGTACTATGTTGAACAAGAGTGGTGAGAGTGGGCATCCTTGTCGTGTTCCTGATCTCAAAGGGAAAGCTGTCAGCTTTTCCCCATTGAGGGTGATATTTGCTGTGGGTTTTTCATAGATAGATTTTATGAAGTTGAGGAATGTTCCCTCTATCCCTATACTTTGAAGAGTTTTAATGAGGAACAGATGGTGTATCTTGTCAAATCATTTTCTGCACCATTTGAGAGGACCGTATGATTCTTCTCTCTTCTCTCATTGTTTTGTTCTATCATATTGATTGAATTGTGAATGTTGAACCACCCTTGCATCCCATGGATAAATCCTACCTGGTCATGGTGGATAGTCTTTTTAAAGTACTGTTGGATCCTATTAGCTAGGATCTTGTTGAGAATCTTAGCAATCATATTCATCAGCGATACTGGTCTGTAATTCTCCTTTTTGGAAGGGTCTTTGCCTGGTTTGGGGATCAAGGTAATGCTGGCTTCATAAAAGGAGTCCAGAAGTTTTCCTTCTGTTTCTATTTTTTGAAAGAGCTTCAGGAGAATAGGTATTATTTCTTCTTTGAATGTTTGGTAGATTTCTCCAGGGAATCTGTCAGGTCCTGGGCTCTTGCTTTTTGGGAGGTTTTGATCACTGCTTCAATCTCATTACTAGATATTGGTCTATTCAGGTTGTTAATATCTTCCTGATTCAGTTTTGGAAGTTTATAGGTTTCCAGGAATGCATTTATTTTGTCTAGGTTGCTTAACTTATTGCCAAATAACTGTTGATAATAATTTCTGATGATTGTTTCTATTTCCTTGGTGTTAGTTGTGATCTCTCCCTTTTCATTCATAATTTTATTAATTTGGGTCCTCTTTCTTTTCTTTTGGCTTAGTTTGGCCAGTGGTTTATCAATCTTATTGATTCTTTCAAAAACCAGCTTCTAGTTTCATTGATGTGTTCTACTGTATCTCTAGTTTCTATCTCATTGATCTCTGCTCTACTCTCAATTATTTCACTTCTGGTTTGTGGGGTTGGCTTAATTTGTTGTTGATTTTCCTGTTCTTTAAAGTGTAAAGAGAGCTGGTGTATTCTGGATTTTTCAGTTTTTTTGAGGGAGGCTTGGATGGCTATGTATTTCCCCCTTAGGACCACCTTTGCTGTATCCCATAAGTTTTGGACTGAAGTGTCTTCATTCTCATTGGTTTCCATGAATTTATTAAGTTCTTCTTTGATTTCGTGGTTGATCCAAACATTCTTAAGCAAGGTGGTCTTTAGCTTCCAAATGTCTGAATTCCTTTCAAATGTTTTTTTGTGGTTGAGTTCCAGTTTCAAAGCATTGTGGTTTGAGAATATGCAGGGAATAATCTCAATCTTTTGGTATCAGTTGAGCCCTGATTTGTGACCCAGCATATGGTCTATTCTGGAGAATGTTCCATGTGCACTCGACAAGAATGAGTATTCTGTTGTTTTAAGGTGGAATATTCTATATATATCTATGAGGTCCATCTGGTCCAATGTGTCATTCAATGCTCTTGTTTCTTTATTGATTTTGTGCTTGAATGATCTATTACTGAGAGTGGTGTGTTAAGATCTCCTACTATTAATGTATTCATATCAGTATGACTCTTTATCCTGATTAACAGTTGTCTTATGTAGTTGGCTGCTCCTGTATTGGCAGCATAAATATTTATAATTGTTAGATCTTCTTTGTGGATAGACCCTGTAAGAATGATATAGTGTCCTTCTTTATCTCTGACTATAGTCTTTGTTTAAAATCTAATTTATCTGATATGAGAATCGCTACCCAAGCTTCCTTTAGAGGCCCATTGGCATGAAACATTCTTCTCCATCCCTTCACTTTCAGTCTGGATGTATCCTTAGTTTCAAAATGGGTCTCTTGTAGAGAACATACGGATGAGTCCTGTCATTTTATCCAATCTGAAAACCTATGCTATTTAATGGGAGCATTTAGGCTGTTCACGTTGAGAGTGATTATTGAAAGGTACGTTTCTATTGATATCATGTTGCCTGTGAAGTCCCTGTTTCTATAGATTGTCTCTATAAATTTCTGTTCTATGACACTCTTGGGTTCTTTCTTCTTTTACAGAAACACCCCCCCCCCTTAATATTTCTTATAGTGCCAGCTTGGTGGTCACATATTCTTTTAAACCTTGCCAGTCTTGGAAGCTCTTTATCTCTCCATCCATTTTGAATGTCAGCCTTGTTAGATAAAGTATTCTTGGCTGCATGTTCTTCTCATTTAGTGCCCTGAATATGTCTTGCCAGCCCTTTCTGGCTTGCCAGGTTTCTGTGGACAGATCTGACATTATTCTGATGGTCCTTCCTCTGTATGTAAGGAATTTCTTCTCCCTAGCTGCCCTTAGACTAGTTTTCATTTGAAATTCCCCCTCCTCCTTAAGTTCCTGAGTGAGCTGTCATCACTATAGAAAACTCTCACCTAACAACCCATTCTAAAGTACCTTCCTGCAGTTGATAGTCTAAAATCATTATGTTTGTCCGTATTTCACTCTTTCCCCCCAATAACATTTAAATGTCATAAGGATACAGAATTTGTCTAACTTATCTATGTATCCACAACATCTTGAAGAGTGCCTAGCATAGCATACAGTAAACACCTAGTAAGTATATTAAGTGAACACATGAATAAATAATCATTATAGTTATTTTTCCTTTTTAAGATACTTTTTTCCTAGTAGTAAATTAGAGCCTCTAAGCTTCTAACATAGCCTCTGACACAAAGTGAAAATATAATATATAATAAATTACAAACTCCTAGTGCTATTTACATAATATCAAAACAATTTTGTTAATATCCCACATTTATTTAGGTCATTTTCCTTAGGCACATGTATATATATTTGAGTCTATGTCAAAAGTGTCTGACCAACAGCTTTTCCAAATTTCTTAATAGTGAGTCATTTAGAAAGCAATTGTTCTTGTGCTTTGTCCAACCAAATGACAATTACTTCACAATAAGAAACTATTTTTCTATTATGAAAATATCTGCATGGATAAATCAAGTTAGATATGGTAGTTCTCTATCACCTGGGAATAGAGCTTCTACTTTTTTCTCTCCCATTGTTAACATATGCTTCATATATTGCTTTAAGATGGCTGCTCTAACTTTTACCAGCATTCCTTTATTTTGTATTTTATTACATGTTTATATAACAACTTGAACTAGTCACAGCACAGCTATTTTAAAATTGAAAATTTCATTTGAATCTAATAAGTTCCCTCTAAGGAAGACAGATAATAAAACAAAACTCAGAGAAAATAAAGGACCTCATCCATGTTGTGCAGGATATAGCCAAGAACCTTGCATGTCTATATGCTTACAATATTTTAGCCTATGATATTTATTCTGTGTATATAAGATGATAACATTACAATAGCTTCTCATTCTAAAAAAATATTTCAACCAGAAAGTTATCATAAAATACCTAAATCTGTATTCAGGAACAAATTAACCCAGCTCATTAGATGTCCATGCATTTTTCCCCAGAATAATGAACAAAGAGATTAGGGAGATAATGAATCTTTTCCTAACTTGACATAAGAAGGATTATTATTCACAGAATTTTCTTAGAGTCACACAATAAACACTTTACATATTAAAAGACTGATTGACCTTTAAATTCTTGGATACCGTAACTGATGGAAAAATTGATTCTGAAATTTAGCAAAGCATGTTATGATGCATTCAACTAGTTCATACATTTATGAATTACAGTGTCTCCGAATTATAATGTCTTAATGTCCTAAATAATATTAAGGTTTTTAATCTCAGTGCACTTTTACATAAATTTATAAAGTGCATTTGCAGCTGATAAAAAATAGTGACTTAAATAGACTGAACACTCCTTTATTATCATCTTGCTTTAATGGATAAACTCCAGAATTGACATTTAAACCCATTTTTTTTGTTAGAAATGCTACAATCCTTTCAATAGGTTGCTTTTATTGAGGAATATTGAAGTAGTTTGAAAAAGGGTTCAAGGAAGGTGATCTCCTAGGGAGGAAACCACAGGGCTCTAATAATAAGAGATCAAGGCAAAGGAATGGTTACTTTGTCAACAGAGAGCAGAGCCTTGATCATTGGACCTATCTTTGGTATAGGATCAAATTTTCTATAAGATGTGAAAGTCCTTAGACTCTTTATCAATTATATACCTCCATAGTAGAAAAGAAGAAAGGGACCAAATACTTTATGATCAATAGAAAAGTGATGATTTATGTGAATTTTGGCTACTAACAACATTTCTTTCTGACCTATTCTAAGTGCAGGAGAATTGGCACATGCAATCTCTGTGATAGGAAGATAATACAGCAAACCCTGGTGTGGCAGTGGCTCCTTCCAAAACTGCTGAGAGAACAAACTAAAATTAGAGAAACAAAATCTCTTTTCTAAGTTTGACCTCCATTATATTGACATATTAACTTATTTTATTAACATACTTTTATGTAACTAATTCACATCTCTGCACCTCTTCTCCCTACTTTGCTCATTAAGAGTATCAGATCATTTCAGAGGGCAGAGTTTGGGAACATATTACGTGTATTTGTATGTTTTATGTATATAGATAAATGTGTGTACACATAACTCACAAATATACATATAAACATAAACATATCAGTATATCTAATATCTAATACCACATTGTTCATGCTAGTAAGTTTAGCTACCTAAATCTCTAATTCTTTTCTTCAATTGTGAGAAGCCTGACTCTTACCATCTTAACATATTTATGTATTCTATTAGTAATCATTTCATTCTAAACATTTCATGTATATGATTATATTATAAACAGCACCACTTTTTAAAATTTTCATTTAGGTGTGTCTGGGTGGCTCAGTTGGTTAAGCATCTAAAAGGTGTGAGGTGATACCTCATTGTGGTTTTGATTTGCATCTCCCTGATGAGTGATGACAAACGTTTTTTCATTTATCTGTTGGCCATCTGGATGTCTTCGATGTCTTCTTTGGAAAAGTGTTTGTTCATGTCTTCTGCCCATTTTTAAATTAGATTATTTGGGTTTTGGGTGTTGAGTTTTATAAGTTTTTATAGATTTTTAGATACTAACCCTTTATCAGATCAGATATGCAATTTGCAAATATCTCTCCCATTCTTAAGGTTGCCTTTTAGTTTCATTGATTGTTTCCTTCACTGTTCAGAAGCTTTTAATTTTGTTATAGTCCCAGCAGCTTATTTTTGTTTTAGTTTCCCTCACCTCTGGAGTCATATCTGGAATAAAAGTTGCCATGGCTTATGTCAAAGAGATTACTTCTAGGACTTTTATGGTTTCAGGTCTCACAATTAGGTCTTTAATCCATTTTTAATTTATTTTTGTGAATGGTGTAAGAAAGTGGTCTAGTTTCTTTCTTTCATATGTTGCTATCCAGTTTTTCCAACACTATTTATTGAAGAGACTGTCTTTTTCTCATTGGATATTCTTTCCTACTTTGTCAAAGATGAATTGACTGTGTAGTTGCCAGTTTATTTCTGAGTTTTCTGTTCTGTTCTATTGATCTGTGACTATATTTTTTTTGCCAGTACCATCTTGTTTTAATCACTACAGCTTTGTAATATAACATGAATTCCAGAATTGTGATGCTTCTAGCTATGCATTTCTTTAGAATGACTACTGATTTTATTCTATAAGATTAAAAAAAAAAACTGCACAAAAATAAAAAATGCAAAACAAATCAATATCTATGGAAGAAGACTCAATATTGTAAGCATGGCTGTCTATGATGTATAAATTTAATAAAATCCTAATTCCACTTTTTCAGACTCTTTTCAACAAGACTACTAAACTCTAGATTTTGCATTTGTAAAAATTTAAATAGTATTAAATATGTATAAAATAAGTGCAGTGAGAGGGACTAACACTACCAGATTTTTAAAAATAAATAAATAAGCTTTAGTTATTAAAAGTTATTTTGCCATATACATGTAAAGAAAAAAAAGTGATTGCCTAGGTGGCACCATTGGCTGAGTGTCTGACTCTTGGTTTCAGCTCAGGTCAGGTTCTCAGGGTGGTGAGAGTGAACCCCACATCGACCTCTGCACTCAGGGTTTAGTCTGCTTGAGATTCTCTCTTCCTGTCCCTCGGCTCCTCCTGCTCATGTGCTCTCTCTCTCAAATAAGTAATTAAATCTTAAGAAAAAAAAAAAGGCGTTATAGAATGAAAAGTCCCTAAGCAAACATAAATAATCAGAAGAGTTAGTATAACACAAATGTATTAGTGCAAACCAGAAAATTTTAGTATTTAAACATGGTCTAGGGGAAAACAGAAATTAAGAAAAAAACATTTATTTGGATCCATACTTCTTATTGTAATCAAGAAAAGTTCCAATTAATCAAAATTGCAATATGAAACAAAAATAAACCATAAAAACTTTAGAATGTAACAGTGAGGGGATTCTGGGTCACTCAGTTTGAAGAGCATGCCCCTCTTGATCTCCAGGTCATGAGTTGAACCCCATGATGGATGTAGAAATTACTTAAAAAAAAAAAAAAAAAAAAAACTTGGAGTGCCTGGGTGGCTCAGTGGTTTAAAGCCTCTACCTTCAGCTCAGGTCATGATCCCAAGGTCCTGGGATCAAGCCCCATATCAGGCTCTCTGCTCAGCGGGGAGCCTGCTTCCTCCTCTCTCTCTCTCTCTGCCTGCTTCTCTGCCTACTTGTGATCTCTGTCAAATAAATAAAAATTAAAATTAAAAAAAAACAAAAAATAAAATATAAAAGTGATGTTTTCTATTATAAATCTGGAGTGGAGAACATATTTCTAACTGTCCCTCAGAACCAGGAGCCATTAAAATTAAAAATTAAAAAAAAAATGTTCAGGACAGAAAACAGCACTTCCAATACTTTTGCACAGGGGTTTCATAAGGGATCAAGGAGAAGTGCAATTCAAAAGACAAAATAAGAAATGATAAATTGGGCAAATTAGATTATGGTTCATGTTTCAGAAAAAGGCCTTGATCCCCCAGTATGTAAAGTTTCTGAAAGTTAATAAAGAAAAAAATTTACATTTTTTTAAGATTACGTATTTATTTGACAGAGAGAGAGCAAGAGAGTACAGGCAGAGGGAGCAGCAGAGGGAGAAGGAGAAGCAGGGAGCCTGATGTGGAACTCAATCCCAGGACCATGGAATTATGACCTGAGCCTAAGGCAGTTGCCCAACCAACTGAGCCACCCAGGCACCCCAAGAAAAAGTGAAAAATTAATAGAAAAAGCTAATTTATAGGAAAACATTGTTGATAGGACAGTTAATTAAAAGCTACTTAATGGGGCACCTGGGTGGTACAGTCAGTTAAGCACCTGACTCTTGGTTTCGGCTCAGTTTGTGATCTCAGGGTTGTGGGATCGAACCCCTGGTCAGACTCTGCATTCACTGCAGAGTCTGCTTAAAGAGTCTTTCTCTCTCTCCCTCTGCTCCTCCCGCCCTGTGTGTGTGCTCTCTCTCTCTCTCTCTCTCTCTCAAATAAGTAAATAAATCTTAAAAAAAAAGAAAAAAAACAACAAAAACAAAAATCTCCTTAACTATCTGAAAAGATGCTCAGCTTCACTTATGAAAGAGAATTTTAAATGAGATTTTGCTAAGAGTTCTAATTTTGTATCATATCTATAATGGAGTAGCTTGTGTTAGATTAACTCTGTCACAGAGAAAAACCTTAAAGTCTGGACAAAATTAAGACAAAGAAACAGAAGCCAGCTACTTAAAAGTATGAAAGAGCAGTCAAGGCACATGGGCTCCAGGGTACAAATTCTGGAAGGAGGAGAACCTGGTGACATGAGTCAGTCTTCCTCAGTTGGAGTCTCCTCTTTGAGGCATTAGTGAATTAGTGGTTCTGGGTTGCTAGAGGAGAGCATCAACCTACAGTTCTCTGCAGCCTCATAAATCTGAATTGACACAAATTGGGTTTATTTCTTATTTTCAACTGGATTTTAGAAAAGTCTATACTTCTTTAAATAGGTGCACTCAATATACCATATAATATCTACTTTGAAAGCTAATTTGGCTACCCCACTTGATTTAGAGCATGAGATGTTTTTGTTGGGATAAGAATGCATTCATGTAACGTGTCTCAGATAATTAGTCTTCCTTCTCAGGTTTTGGAGCTCTGAGAATGTCTTAGAGACATCTTTGGAGTGCCAAATACAAAAGCTACCATGTAATACCATTGAAAATGACTTGTGCTAATGAGATTTTTTTTTTGGTCTGACAATAATCAGCATTTTATGTTTAGCTGGTTGTACATGTTCTGTCTTCTTTCTATGAAATCTAGGTGCATATGGTCATAAGCAACTTTACCCATGCCACCTTTCCTCATGTCTACATTTTTTAATTCTTACAAGGCATATGCCTCAAGCAGGTTGTGGGCTATGGTATTAGGAGTTTTCATTAGAGAGCACAAGGTTCTCCCTTCTGGAATACCAAAGCTTTGTTTGAATTATATAATATTTGCCTCATGAACTAATTATTATCAAACTAATTGCAGTAATTTCTGTGAACAAGATAAGTACTGAGCTGGTTCAAACACCCAACATGATAATCCTAGGGAGTTTAAACTCCAAGAACGATAAAATCTTGAAGTTTCCTGGTCTAAACCATGACCAAACTAATTTGGCCTAGATGCGAGGGTTAAACTCTCAGCATGATGTTATAATCATACTATTGGGCTCTTTTTTCCTCTCGTTTAACATCTTGAAAATATGTCTCTGTTAATCTCTGATTTTCATTCTCTGATATGGACATTAACAGAAGCTCATTAACAAAAATGAAGTATTCTCTCTATGCGCCGTCCTTATGGCTCCCTACTTACTTGAAAGCAGTTCTGTAATGACTTATCTCTTTGCACTGAAATGATGACACATGAATGAGTAATATCTGAGAGTATAAAGAATTTTGCCCAAGGTCCTACAGCTGATAACACCTCAGGGTCACCACAGGGATAACTGGCATGGAGACATTTAACTCTCAATAATTATTTTAAGCCTCTTAAATCACATTTATGTTTCAGACAAACCATATTAGAGTTTCATATATAAGGCATATACATTTCTCTTCTGGAAAAATTGTTTACTTCCGTCACTGCTGTATTGGGAATACTCCATAGTATACAATTTGGTAGAGGACCTCCTAGCAGCTCCATCTACATTGGAGCCAACCTACAGTGTAAGATCTTTTGGGCTCAGACATCTATATTTTTGTATTTATTAGTAAACTCTCTTAGATGCTCAAATATTTAATAAAACTACCATACATGTTTAATAAAACTACCATACATAGTTCTAACATTTTCTGGTTAAGTTGGCTCCACATTTATATCTGTTAGAATTTCATTGGCTATTATGTTCAAAGGATCCCACAAATTCAGTTTCCTCTTTCTCACATAAAAGTCAGGCTCTCGAAACGCGATATATTTGTCTATTTGCTGTGATCTACTAAATTTTTGGTACCTCAATATTTTTATTCATATCTGCTATATACTTATTCATGTCAATTAATTGTTTGGTGTTAATAATGGGATCCTAAAGACTCTGATAGCCAGCCAGCCCTTGGACTATACAGTGGTTCTCCTTAGCATTGGCCAAGAGAATGTCCCTAATTTTGTTTCCCCTGTTCAGTCATGAAGTAGAAATCGGGACATTTGATTTCTCCAGCTAATCAAGTTTGTCTGCTATTATAGTATATCTTAACTAGTTGTATAACCTCTGCTTTATCCTGAGGATGAGTAACTCACTTTAATAGCATTTAATTATGCTGGGGGGAAAAAGTCATTTTTTAATCAAAATTCATGGCTTTGTGGTAAAATGTATGACCTTTCATTTTATAAAAATCGTATCTGACCTCATTGAGCCATGCCTAATTGGTTTCAGTTTCCCTTACTTCTAAACTGGTTTCAACAACTTTTCCTTCCTGTGTCTGGCTATTACCTTCATTTTCTCTTTATGACCTTCAAAAGTATAAATCTCTTATTTCCCAGATATTTGGGAATTTTACTTTCTCTAAATTTTTGGAATCATACCTTCATTTTTTACAATATGTGTTTCTAAATTTACCCCATGTATTAGAGTAAGATTTCACAGAGCATTTCTCTGTTGCATGTATTATACCATTGGAGACTCTTAACATTGCCATTTTTTAAAAGATTTTATTTATTTATTTGAGAGAGAGTGACAGCACAAGTGGTGGGGAGGGGCAGAGGGAGAGGGAGAAGCAGGCTCCCCACTGAGCAGGGAGCTCAACAGGGGACTCAATCCCAGGACACTGGCATCATGACCTGAGTTGAAGGCAGACACTTAATGGACTGAGCCACCCAGGCACCCCTTAACATTGTCATTTAATTTAACTGAGAAACATATGAGATACAGTGGACATCATCACTGGTTGTAATTTATATGGGGCAAACTGGGTAAAATTTTAGCCATAAGTATAGTGTAGCTTTGAAATTATTTTATTAGCATATGAATTTGACCCTTCCTGAAGGGCCTTTTTGTGTCAAATAATACTCTGCTCACCAGCAGTGGTAAGAAAATAAAGGAGAAGTAGGTGTTGTTAGGGTTATGGATTTAAGAAGTTAGGCAGTGATAACTACAGTTGTGATCACAATTTGACTTAACAGTTAATTATAATAACCGCAAAGAAGAAAAGAATAGAGAACATAAGGAGAAATGTTATCCCCACTTTTAATTTTTGATATGAAAGGATCTCCACTAAAGGATCTCTACTAATTGTTCTCATTTTCATCTGCTACAAAAAAGAGGTATGAATTACCTGGTTGATGTGTGATTCAATTGGGTAGACCTATGTTAACAGTTTATTAGCACAGGCTGGACCAATAGAGTTAATCTTGTGGTGCTTCCATATAGCCTAATGGCATCTAGAGGCTCCAGCTGACTGGATACTATGCTATTATTTCAGTGTCTTATTCTGTAGACTCACTTAACTTTCGAGTCTAACTTTATTGAAATTCAGCTTATAAGTTCTGTGATCCATGTATACATTACTATTCTCTTTATGTTTCAGCAACATTGATTAGCATTCAGTGCAGTTCATAGTTTTATATTCTTAAGGCTAAGGGGTACAAAAACTAATGTGCATTTTGCCTCATCTCCAACACTAATATAGCATGATATTAGAGGATTATTGCCATGAAGACTGCATGATAGGGAGGGCAATGCAATTTTTCCCTTCCTTATCTATGAAGGAATAAAAGAAATTTACATACTATTAAAGAACAAAATATATTAAAGTACAAAAATACCATTAAAACAACATAGTTGTGTTTATTAAGGCATACATTTATGTAATTTCTACACTTTTTTTTTTTAATCCAAAGCATTCATTCATGAAGAAAGATACTTAGCATTCAGGAGGTAATTTAATGAAGGAGACCTCCATGAGAATGGTATAAAGTTTGATTTCTCTTGGTGGGTTTCAGTCTTAACCATGCTTTATAAAAATGAGCAATGGTTGAAAGATTTCTTGATAACATCACAAGGGCTCATTTCCACAGCAGCACCTTCTCCAACCTGCAGAGCCTTACTGTGGTGTTCTGGTTAAGTTCTAATTTGGCTAATTAAATTCCACCTGCATATCTGACTTCTTACGGTTTTCAGCCCTTTTTGCAATCTTCTGTTATTTCCTGTTTTGAATTGATGACTGCTGTGCCCTGTGGAACCGAGGCAGCATAATGCACAGGAAATTATTCACCCTGCTTCTGCTGCGGTTGGAGTAGAGCATAACAGTCTCCAGCTCCATTTTTCATTTCACTGTAAATTTGTGAAATAGAATCATTTTCCTTGTTTCTGTTCTGCTAAGAAAATAAATTCCATAGAAACCTGTACCTGTTCAATTTCTATTAAAATATTTACTTATCTAACCAAAAGTTAGAAGATATTTTTTTATATGCACAGAGAATATAGTGGACTTTTAAAGATTTTTAAGCAAAATTTGCAAAGTTATTATTGATTAAAATAAACCTTGATTCATTAAATTAAGATAGCAACCTGCTTTTGCTGATTGAGCTGTCCACCACTAAAGTCGCAGGTAGAAAACTCAACCTGTATGTGTACTTAGTAAATAATGTATGTGTCTGAATGCAAACTCAGGTCATATAGTTCAATTTGAGGTCAGATGACCATATTTGTTGTAGATGAATTTCAGTGGTTCTGGTACCAGCTCATTTTCATCAGGTCATTCTGAAGAGGAAGTATTTCAGTCACGTTGTTGACCATGTGCCCCAGCCCCTTCTCTGTCCTCATTTTCTAGACACAGAAACTCTCCAGTTCCCACTCCGCCTAGGTCTAAAGTAACATGGAGTACATGGTGATAAGTATAATAGTACAAGCTGGGCCTTTCCTTTTCATACAGGTAGACCATAGATTATACCCTATTCTAAAAGGAAAAATATATTACTTTCAGGTTTATTACTCAGTATCAACCATATAAATAAACGTGGAATTCCAGTGGGTTTAGAGAAAAGCAATATTATCAAAGAAATATGTGGACTCTGGCAATGGTTAATATTTCACCATAAAAAAACACAGAATATGATAATAAAATAAGTACATTGAAGTCAATATTAATACATATATCTTAAAGAACTACAGATGTACAATTTATGTAGACATATTTATTTTCTCACCAGATTTGCTTCAATGAATATATATATATGTGTGTGTGTGTGTGCACATATGCCCATTATATTAATACTATATATACTGAATAGAACATAGTACTTTTATTTCATTTGAAATAAAACATAGGCTTATTAATTTATTCATATTAGCCAATCCAAGTTAGGAATGGAAATTGTAGATTTTTTTGTTTTGAAATTTGAAAACGTTATGCAGGATATAATTCCCTTTGAAATGAAGATGTCTGTGCTATCTTAGAGAAAAAATGGGTTGTGTGAGTAAATGTGTACACATGTGGGTGTTACCTGTCTGCACTCTAATTGAGAGGTAGAAGCATATACCCAAACTTCGGCCTCTTTGGAAACGCCAAGGCTCCCTTACCTCACTTAGAAGAAAATAGAATGTGAGTCAAGGAAAAAAAAAAAAAGGTGTCATTAAGGAGAAAATGGTGTCACTATACTCATAAAGGAATAATAAATAAAGCAGTTAACTGGATGACAGTGTACTTCCTTTCTTTTCTTTTCTTTCTATCTTTTTTTTTTTTTTTTGCTTCTTTTATTCTTTTATAAGCTTAATGAAATAACTTGAATCTGTAGGCATAACCCTGTCAGGTGGCATCTCTGCCCTAGTAAAACCAATGGAAGGCCGGAATACAACCCAAAAAGACATATTACAGGCTTTTGCTTGTACCTATCTCTAAAGGATACAAAGATACCATCCAATGTCAAGTCTACCTTGCATACCTGAGCAGAATAAGATATTTTTTCTTTGTTTCTTGAATCCTGCAATGTATATCTTTCAAAAATCCACCACTAGTGAAATTGGACATGGTAGATGCCTTGTAAAGAATTCAATAATCTAATCTCTGATTTAGTTATGTAATTTATTAAACTAATGTACTGATTATTCTCTCTTGCACATGTAAGTGACAGTGGCTTTCATGCCATAATGCTATGATCTGTTATCCTTAGTTCTCAGTATTTGAAAAAAGCAATTATACATTCTGGCCTGAGTTAATGAGTTAACATTGCAACATTAGATCTTTTAATATAAGTAATGATGTGTGTGTGGTCAACCTAAGATCAAAGGCCATTGAGACAGACAGAACTCACATGTAAACCCCAAGTCCATTAAATACCTAAACACTCAGAGCCTTAGTTTTCTTGCATATAAAATTTAGATATTGTTGCCTAACACTCACTCTCTCTCTCTCTCTCTCTCTCTATATATATATATATATATATACACATGTATATATATATAGTATTTGATATAATAAATGGTCACAAAAATCCATGATTCTGGAATAGAAGACATACATGTGACATAATGAAAAATCCTTAAGTAATGGAGTTAAAACTATTCCCCGCCAAATGCTATGGGGCTCAATCAGTTAAGTGATTTCAGTTCAGGTCATGATCTCAGGGTTCTAGGATTGAGCCCCATGTCAGGTTCCCCACTCAGTGGGGAGTCTACTTGTCCCTCTGTCCCTCCCCCTGCACATGCTCTCTTTCTCTCTCTACAATAAATAAATAAAATCTTTTTTTTAAAGCTAGCTGTATTTTCTTAATATACTAGTTAAATTTTCTCTTCTTACTTCTAATATACTAGTTAAATTTTCTAAGTTCTTACAGAAGAGATATTGAAAATTGGTTACAGAAGTAGAGCATTGTTATAACTGCTTGAGATTTTATTGCATATATGAGATGATTAAATGAGTTAACCAGGGGGCACCTGGCTGGCTCAATTGGTAGAATGTGTGACATGAGTTTGAGCCCCATATTTGGTGTAGAGATTACTTAAAAAAAATTTTAAGTCTTTAAAAACAAGAACTAACTATTATAAAGCATTCAAAAAATATCTGGTACATAATACATATTTAAAATACTTTTATTATTAGTGTATGCATGGTTCGGAGGGTTTTATAGTAAAATATAGTTTTTTTATACTAAAATGTGGATTCAGTGGTTTTCAATAAGTCCTTTCTTCATGGCAACATCATGAGTTTACAAACTATTCTAGTTATTTTTATGTACCTACCTACATTGGTTAACTTATATATGGCTGAGTCTATCAAGACAAACATTTTCAGAGTGGATGAAAACAGGTAATAAGCCCCTCTGGCAGAACTAGTACTTTCAAAAGATTTAAGTCTGTCTGAATATAGGAAATGGACTACTTGTATTTATGTCTTTATAAAGGGGATAAATGAGAAATCTTAATAAAGTAATCACTATAGCTTAAAAACATGCAAATATAGATTTATGTTCTGCTTGCTCTAATCCTTTTTCCTTTTGACATACCCTCAGATGGCTTATAACTTTTGTGCCTTTGGCTTTACACCTACAAAATATCATCAATATCACTCTTTCCAAAGCATATATAAATAAATGATTTTTTTCAACAAAGAAATAGATATTTGTGTATCTTAATTCTTATGAGAGTAGAACTGTATCATAAATAATTTAGTTCTTAATCTGAAATATCAGTAGCTAATTTTTCCTGTTACACCTATGTTCCCTTAGGTCATAAAAGCACTTCTGTTTTCCCTTCTAAGCAGGCAAAATCAGATACATATTTTGATGTTAGATTTCTATAAAAATCTTTTCTAGAAACTTCATAATCATATGGCTTTGGGCAGTGTGCCCAAGTATCAAATATGTGTATAATTTTATCAATGGCTCTTTTCCAAAGGATGTCTTTAATAATTTGCTCTGTTTTAAAATTGATTTGTTCTGCTTTTCACAAAACTGAAATGAGACATGTCATTTATCATTTCAAGACTTTAACAACTAAGCATTAGGCCGAGCTTGGGGCCCCTCTGACAACAGGGTTCTGTGGAACTGCTCAGGTCACATGGCCATGAAGTTTGTTCTGTTTTTAAGGTAATAATGAACTTTGGAAAATAATTTTTCTCTTGATGGCGAGGTCAGGGGTTTTCATTCTGAGGTGATCTGCTATTGGTTGTATGTTTTACACAGATGACTGGTTCTTACCAATACAACTGTGATGCCATGACCAAAAAAAAGTTTGTTTTCTTGAGAAAACCAGAGATCATACTGATCATAAAACATAGTATGTTTTATTGTCTTCGGTGAATTCAATAACTGAATAAATATGTTTCTTTATATGTTTGAGATGTATGTCTCTCATTTATTACATTTAGATTATTTGAAAATCAATTTATCCAATATTCTTTTGTGTCTAAACAAGTATTAATTCTTAACTGATATATTTGTGTGATAAATTAATGTATTTAATGTATATATAATCTCAGAAATCTCTAGGGTGTTTTTTTTTTTGTAACTAGCTATGCACTTTTAATTTAAATTTGACTGAATTAATTTTTTTTAAAAATGAAGAATAAACCCCATGTTTACTTTCAGCCTACATGAGTCTTTGACTACATATATAAACATAAATAAATATATATTTTTACCATTTTAAGAAATTCTGAAAAAATATTTTCTGAGATTTGGGATTTTAGACATGTAGTTTCAAAGCCTAATACAGCACACATTGTGTACACATGATTTTATATATACATATAAAACATAAAAATCTTCAAAGTTGTCTCTCTTTTTCTTTTCTTTGTGATATCCAAGGAACCAAGGAAAACCTTCAAACTTTAAAATCTATAATTTCCTTTTTTTCTCAACATTATTTAAAATAAAACTGATGGATAAAAAGGAATAAAAGTAATCTTAATATAAAAGTTTTGAGTTAATCTCAGGTTAATGAGCATGACTATTCTATAATATATATTAAATTAACAAAATGGAAAATTATAGTAGTATAATATGATGAAATTTTACTTTCTTAGAAAAATGGGTAGACCTCACATTTTGTTAGACTATCTGACATGACCAAGTGAGAGAGAAAGAGCCAGAATTTATTCTGACAACTCGGTTCTATTCTGTTTGTATGATAATAATTACAATGATAAAAGTAATGACTAATGTATATTGAGTATTTCTATGTACTATCCACTATGCTTTATCATTATTCTATCATTTACTCTTCACTAACACATATTGAGGTATTCATCTTCATTTCAATATTAGAGATGAGGAAACTATGAACCAGAAAGTCAAATTAACTTTCTCAAAGCACAGGATTTATAAGAGTTACTGTCAGGACAAAAAGATATCTATCCATTTTCAAAGTCCTTTCATTGCTCAATATACCACATTGACTTAGACTTTTGACCTATTTCAGTTCTCTTTTTCAATGTCCTATGTAAAAAAGGGCTTTATTCTTAAAATATTGACTATATCAAAAGCTGTAATAGGATGTAATAATACTGGGACTGGAAAAATTATTTGGATTTTATGGATGCAGTAGAAAAAACACAAGTTTTGATTTTAAAATAAAACATTATTTTCAATCCATATTTGTTCTGTCTTATAGGCAAGCAGCTTTAGTTCTCTAAAGTTCGAATGCTGAGGGTGTAATAAACTAATGATATTGGGTCACTGATACTGTCTGTAACTATACTAGTTCATAAGATTATGGGCTTAAAGTCATAAAAGCAAAACAAAAGACGTCGCTTAGATGTGATCCTCTTCTATGTGTCTGCTACATATATTTGTTATTTGAATTCAAGGGTAATATTTATTTTTAGAAACTATATTTGTACTTTTAAAATATTTGAATTTTTCGTCTTAGGGGTCTTGGAGGTCATTTTGGGTTATGATAACAGAAAATGATTAGTGAAATTGTAAAATTGCATTCCTGGAAAGGGAGCCAGAGAGTTGTTTCTTTATGTTGAACTTTTCTGAAAAAGGAACTTCATTTTCTCATTTGTGCAAAATAGGAATTAGGTCAAGCCATTTGATTCAGATTGAACAGGAATTCAACATGAATCCCATTAATTCTTAGCTACATAATCAAAAGAAAATTAACTGCTTTGAATTTAAGATCATCATTTGCAAAATGGGCAGAGTAATAACCCTATCTTTTAGAATTTCTGTGAGGACTACATGAGAAAATGCTTATATAAAGATTTAGTGTTTTGCTGAATATGTATGTAGAATTTCTAAAATATTAGCTATTATAAATGTTCCCCATTGCCATCCACCAGTTTGAACTTTTCCAGTTAAAGAGAATTCTCCAAATTGTGAAAAATGATAATGTACTATGCACATAGTTATTTGATGTGGAAATTTGTGTAGCTCCAGTGGTTTTCCAGAAATCCTAGTGTTACTAGTTTGCGGCTTTAGCTCATTCCACATAGCAGGCTATCTTAAATTACCATTGTATAATTTATTATTGTGTTATATTTTGATATGTGTTTTATATTTTTATTTTTGCCTACCCAGAAACCTTTTCTTCTTTAGTAGTATCCCAAATTTGTTTTTGTTCCTTAACCTGTTTGTTACAGTCTGGATAGAAGTGTCCATCAACATGACAGTCCACTCCCTCCTCACCCACTGTCCTCGGGTATGTGAATTAACTGAGACATTTAGATGTTCTTTCTTTGGAATATGAAACACATTTAAGTAAAAAAGAAAAAAAAAATCCCTAGAATTGAGTCGGCTGCTTTCTTCCCAAAGGTAGTTAAAGAGCAGTCTACCATTAGTCATTGAGAGTATACCTTATTTTCACTGACTCTTGATGTTTCCATATTCCATGCTACAATCGATATTTTAAAATAACTTTGTTTTTTGCTTGTACGTTT
This sequence comes from Enhydra lutris kenyoni, assembly GCF_002288905.1. Classification (NCBI taxonomy): domain Eukaryota; kingdom Metazoa; phylum Chordata; class Mammalia; order Carnivora; family Mustelidae; genus Enhydra; species Enhydra lutris. Next base: position 16,281,529 of record NW_019154109.1, on the reverse strand, counting down.
TTCAGAGGTTTTTTTTTTGTTCTTGTTTTACCCATATCACATGCATAACTATGCAATATTTATTTAATATATGCCCTTTATTTTTCTCTTTATTTAAAAGAAAAATTTATTTATTTATTTGACAGACAGAGATCACAAGTATGCAGAGAGGCAGGCAGAGAGGGAGGGAAAGCAGGCTCCCTGCTAAGCAGAAAGCCTGATGCAGGGTTCGATCCCAGGACCCTGAGATCATGACTTGAGCTGAAGGCAGAGGCTTAACCCACTGAGCCACCCAGGTGCCCCAACCCTTTATTTTTCTCTTATAAATAATATGATAAAAACATCCAAGTATAAAAAATTTCCTACCTTTTTAATGGTTCACACACAATCTAGAGTATATTACATATTGCTATATTTTATATGGCAATATAATCAAATCATTATGATTGTAATAGTTATTTAGGATGAAGGCATAAAACAATGAGATGAATAAAGAATAGTCAGAATTGAAACAGTTTGCAGAAATTCCTAAGTCCTGAAAAAATTTAGGTAATATTACAGGCATTAAAAATCAGTATGACATCTTCAGAAAAAATATATTTTGATGAGAGAGTACTTTAATATTTTTTATAATATAGGTTGGTGTGTTAAATAATGAATATGAAGTTATGACTGCAGTTAGGCCTGGGGTATTTGATAAATAAGAAATAAGAAAGGAAGAAACAAATTAAAAAGTTTGGCTGCATAAAAGCAAACAAAAACCATACCATCAGTATCTAATAGATTTGATATGAAAAGTGGCCACACTCTATTTCTTGTATTTATGATCTCATTCCTGTCACTTTTAAATGACTATCTTATTTATATTTTCAAATAATAGTCAGTGCAATCTGACATAGAGAGGCAAAACTCATGTAAAGTTTTGTAAATATGTTTTCTAGAAATGTAATGTCTTTCTCCTGTCAGCCAAGATATCATAATTCCTATCATAGTTAATTTTATTCTGAATTTCAGCATCTAAATATATGTGTGCATATATATGTTTATATGAAAATCTTTTATTATTAAGTATAAAGATTTCTCTACACAAGGTGAATTGTTCTGAAAATCAACAGGCTTTTAGACGTTTATGCTTCTAAATATTATAATTATTGTTTTCTTTCTATTCAAATCCTATTTCCAAAAGTAGTTCAGATTGCTTATATGCTCTGTGAAGACATTTTAATTCTGACTCACACCCCTTTCACATTTGCTTTCTGTCAGAAAAATACATACCCTGTCATCATAAATTCTCTCTGGCAGAACTTTTTCTTCATTGCACACATCCTATTCAGAGCCATACTACTCATCACTTGACAGGATGCAAAATGTAATGGTCATAAAAGGAAAGTCTGCTAACTTTCTCTCCTGACAATTTGTCAAAAGACACATTAAAAAATAATTGGAGAGAAACTGCACAGATTTTTTAAATGTATTGAGTCATTTTTCTTCAATGCTTGACTGGCCAGCTTGCAAGGTTCCATTCTCTCCATTATTAAAAAGCCAAGACTACTGCTTTAACAAAAGAAATAGCACTGTATTGTCCTCATCTTGCTCTCGGGGTTTGTTGCCATAGACCTCTGATTTATCTGGAGAGTCAAGAAATAAAACAGTTCTTTATCACATGACTAGTTTATGTTTCCAATTTTACCTTTCATTAAAACTGTGTTTGTTTGTTTTTTTTTCCTCTCCAAGCCTACAAGGAATATCATTAATACCCCCTGAAGTGGAAATAATAAACCCAGAATAATTTTTCCTTGTAAACTGTTTCATTAACAGTTTAATGTGCTAATAAAATTTGAGAGAATTCAACTATTATGTATGATCTGTGCTTATTCTATCACACACAAACCATTTAAACCATAGTAGATTTCAGTGACTCATAGTTACATTGTCATATGCTTCTCATGAAAACCTAAACAAAATATAATAAATGTCATAAATTATGAACTCCGTGAAGAGGTAAAATCCATATTCTTTGTAATTACAACTGAGAAAAAAACCACAAAACTTCCTCTTTAGGGAATTGAGGATGTAGGAATAAGAGATAAGTAGCAAAAAAACCAGGAAGTTTAAAATTTAACTTAATATGCTTTTAAAAAAGTAGAATCTGAACCATATCTCTTTGAACAAAAAAAAGGAATAAGATAATTTCTACATCACAGTGATTAAATAAAATAGGGATTACTAATAACAAGATTTGAAATAATCAACAGGATTACTGATAGTCCATAAAATTTCTATAGCTGCAAAGTAATACTATTGATTAAACTACAGTAATGATTTCAATGAAGTCATGTTCACTTTTTCCAAACTTATCATGACATTTTTTAAAAATAAGAAATATCTTCGGGGCACCTGGGTGGCTCAGTGGGTTAAAGCCTCTTCCTTCCACTCAGGTCATGGTCCCAGGGTCCTGGAATGGAGCCATGCATTGGGCTCTCTGCTCAGCAGGGAGCCTGCTTCCTCCCCTCTCTCTGCCAGCCTCTGCCTACTTGTGATCTCTGTCTGTCAAATAAATACATAAAATCTTAAAAAAAAAAAAAGAAATATTTTTCTAATATTCTGAGAGGCTAGCTGGCCAAGAATTTGCTCCTGAAAATGTTTCATATATCTCTGAATGAAACTAATGGAAATATTGTTAGGAACAGTTAAAGGTTTTAACAAATACTTTAAGATAAAATATTGTAAAATATAAAACAGATAAAATATTGTAAGATATTTAAGATAAAATATTGTAGAGTTAAAAACAACTCTCATGACATGTATCATTGATGAATATATATTATTTCCTGTAAAGTATTAATATTCATAATAAAAGTGATATTGTGTCCTTTTTCCTTTTTGTTTCGTAAATCCTTCCTTTTCTAATTCACTAAGTAAACTAAATCTACACACTTTTAGAATGATTTCTGGCAAGAGGGAGGAGTTAAGAGAGAGTTACTAGTAGGGAGACCCTGAGCTTGCTTTCTCCCTGGAGCATAGGTAGATCAACATCAGATCATTTTGAACAACTAGGAAATCGATTTAAGGATTAAGAAAACAGTTTGCACAACTAGAGGGAGAGAATGTGGCAGATGCAAGGTTCGCAGCTATTGGGGGAGAGAAAAGCCAGGTCCACGAAAGGAAGAGAGCCCTTTTTTGTGGCGCCAAGTCAAGTAGAAAAGGAGAAAGTGTGAGAAAAAGTAGCATGTAGGGTTCCCATAACAAGCAAAGGTGATCCCTTGGGTTGCACGGGGAGAAATCCCTCCCCTTCCTGGAGTACATTTGGAAGAAGGTATTTTGCTTCTCCAAGGATAAAAAGCCCACCAGGTGCCAATGAACATCCATTCAACAGCAAGGGACAGAGGTACCTGCAGAGGGCAGATAACCTGGTCACAGTTTTTCACTGGGTGCCTCAATGGATTCCAGCCACCAAGTACTTGCTCTGTGATTGTTTTTCTGGGACAGAAACATGCTGGGCAAAGTACTGCATGGTTCTCCTCACACCTCCTCCTGAGGTAAATGGATAAATAAATAAACAACAGTTTATTTATTTAAACTGTTGTTTATTTATTTATCCAGAGAATGGAATATTATTCAGCACTAAAGAGAAAACACGATCATGCCACAAAAAGACATGGATGAATCTTAAACTCATATTGCCAAGTGAAAGAAGTCAACTTGAAAACCCTTCATACATGTCATATGATTCCAACTATATGATATTCTGAAAAATACGAAACTATGGATAGTAAAAAATTCATTGTCAGGAGTTGAAGCAGGGTGGGCAATCAGTAGACAGAACACAGAGAATTTTTAAGGCAGTGAAAATACTCTGTTGTGGTACTATAACTATAAGCTTCTGCCTTCAACTGATTTCATGATCCCAGAGTCCTGGGCTCAATCCCATCTTGGAGTCCTTTCTAAGCATGGAGCCTGCTTCTCCTTCTGCCTTCTGCTCCCCCTGCTTCTGTGTGTGTGTGTGTGTGTGTGTGTGTGTGTGTGATAAATAAAATCTAAATTTTAGATAATTATCTAAAATCTAAATTTTAGATAAATATCATTATACATTTGACCAAACCTATAGAATATATAATATCAAGAATGTACCCTAAAGTAAACTATGGATTTTGGGTGACTATGATGTCAATATAGGTTAATCATTTGTAACAAATTTAACACTCTGGGGGTGAATGCTATTAATGGGAGAAGCTATGCAGGAGTGGGGAGTAGGGGATCTATGGGCCATCTCTATATCTTCTCAGTTTTGCTATGATCCTAAAACTACTATGAAAAAACAAACTTTTAAAAAAAATCTTTAAAAATAAATTGTTGCAGTAAAAATAAACCTCCATATTAGAATTTATTTAAGGTCTCTTTGAAAAAAATATATCTATTACACGTGAGATATGTTTTATAAAGTCTTATACTTTTATATTTCTCATATGCTTAACCCTAATTGAATTCAAGTTAGGTTCTATGACTACTTCTCTATTTAAGATTGTAGCTAGGTCACAGAGTGCCTGGATGGCTCAGTCAGTTAAGCTTCTGCCTTCAACTGAGTTCATGATCCCAGAGTCCTGGGCTCGATCCCATCTTGGAGTCCTTTCTAAGTGTGGAGCCTGCTTCTCCTTCCGCCTCCTGCTCCCCCTGCTTCTCTCTCTCTCTCTCTCTCTCTCTCTGTCATAAATAAAATCTAAAAAAAAAATGTAGTTAAGTCAGGAGGCATAAAAATAAAATATAATAAATTATCAATAATCAGAATGAATTAAATATATATAGTTCTAAGACTACTCAGCAGATATTCTTTTCAACCATTTTCTTTTCAACAGAAATACTTTTATTCCATAATATTTTCCAAAATGACAACTTCTAAAGCATATGGAAAAGTTTACTAAGAACTGTTGCCTTTGGTGTCTTAGCACTCATGTTCATGCTACATTATAGGTATATTATAAAAGAGTATCAGTGATAATGTGACATTTTAGGGGGAAAAAGCATGTCTTTCATGTTATAAAGTAAACAGACATGTTTATAAAAATTTTACATATCTCTTCATGAACTTATATACACATTTGAGATTAGTATCTAATACTCTTTTCTAGTGGTAGTGTTATGAAAAATCTGAACACTTTTGTCATTTTAGCTTGAGATATATAAAGAAGTAAATTTTAGAAATGGGGCTTATCAGAGTGGCAGAATGGAAGAGTTTGATTGAGAGAGTCAGTTTGGACAAATAAATAGAAAAAAAAATGACTTCCTTGAATCTATGGTACATTGCAAAGTTTAATTTTTGCTGATTTGAAGTCTCTTTCTTTCACTCTTTGGTCTTTTGCACCCATCACTGTAGGGTAGTAATTCCTCACAGAAATCTGCTGGAAGATAGGAATGGTTAAGTATTCATCATATGTTTCTGCATTTTGTAATACATTGGCAATACCATTTTAATCATTTTATTTTAATTTATAATTTAAGACTAATATCTTTAGGATTTGGATTTAATCACTGATTTTTTTGTCTCATGTCTCTTATTTATCCTTCATATTGAACTTAAATAGTATTTATTATGTGCAAAACTGGAGAAAAAGCAAACATAAAAGATATAATACAATGCATAATATCAAGCAAACTCTGCTTATTTTTGTATAATTATTTAAAGTTAACATTTTCATGTTATGGAAATAAAGGACCAAAATTGTAGAAAAGTCTATAATTGCTTTTGGCTTTCTTTCAAAACAGCATGTTAGAGGATATAGAGTTCAAATATATTCCTTCATTATGTTTTTTTTCCCTAAGGGAATTTTAAGAGATTATTTTCCTTTTCTAAAAATTTCTTAACAAATATGTTGAAGAACTTGATCTTGTGTATAGCCTTTCTTTTAAAAATTTATTCAGTACTTTCTGTCTTCATCTGATCTAGGTACATAAATTGTATCTGTTTCATAAGTAATTATATAACCACCATGAAATTTGATTTTTTTATAGATGTGTAGATTTGATTTGCCTTTTGAAATAAATCTAAATGAATTCTAGTAAAGATGGTACAATGATGAGAAATGAAAAAGTCCTGTGGTAGAAAATATTATTTGTTTATAATCATTTATTATTCCCAGAACATAATGTCCTTCCTATGGTTCAAATATAGTTGCCTGTGTGATGTCCTTTCATTTGGCCATGTGACTTTCTTTTTCCAAAGAAATGTGGATGGAACATAATTAATGCCAAGTAGATTCATCCATATTCTTGATTTCACTGAATGCATCCATCCCCAAGATGTTTTCAGACATGCTCCACTCTTCTTTGTTTTTCCTATAAACAAGTCAATAGATTTAGAAAATGAACCAGGTTCTGTTTCAGTTTTTCGGCAAGACTACTTCCTATGTGATGATGATGTATGTTTCTTGTTGTTGTTTTGGGGGAAGTCATTTTTCTTTTTCTTTTTTTCTTTTCTTTTCTTTTTTTTTAATGTTAGCAGTTAGTGATAAACAGTGCCCAGATCCATTATTTCATTTGTTGTTGCAAATGGTACTTTTATTATCCCATGATTTCTTCCTCATTTATTAGCTGGAATATTTTCCAGAATGAGAAATTTCATGCCATCAAATATGTATCTTATTAGTTTACACATGAAATGCATGTTAAATACTTGATTATTTTTTAGCATGCTGAACATTTTATAAAACAGTAACTTTATTTTTTAGCATTCTCCAATGGAAATCAATAAAGATTTGCTTGTTTTAATTTTCAGTTCTAATTTTTAGTTTTTATGTTTGATATTCTTAAGAACATATTTAATATATTTAAAATCTATGTCAGATATATTTCATATTGGTGCTCAAATTGTCGTTTTGACCTGTGAAGATGTCTTCAAATTGGCCTTACTTAACTTTAATAAATATCTGTAACTCTGAACCTGTTTTCCTCCATAATCATAACACTCTTTTTAATAGCTTTCTTTCACTCTGGTATAACAATATGCCCTACTCTCATTTTGTACTTTTTCCTGCCTCAGTTCTGAAATTAGTCGTTACATCAAAAAATGCTTTTAGTGTAAATTATATTTAGAGACCACATATAAGCTGTTCATTCTGTTCTGTTGTTTCTCCATATTTTTAGTGGATAGAACCAGAAAGTGTGTGTGTGTGTGTGTGTGTGTTACTACGTTTTCCGGTGAGCAGAAATAACATTTGAAATTCAAATAAGAATTCAGGATTTTTGTTTGCTTTCTACTTTAATTATTTGCTTTCTAATTGCATCTAGTTTATCTTAAGATAAAATCTTGGTTCTTAATGGTATTGTCATGATGAATTACTTGTTTCATCCTGTTGATATATACATTTTTGTATCTTAGTATTTTCAGAAGAAAAGATTATTAATAACACTAATCACTTACAGTAGTTTCAAGTTTTTATTCAGTTTATTTTGGTCCTTTGAGAAATACATGACTAGAGAAGTACAATCAGGTTATTGGATTTAAAGTCAAATTTTAGGGGCACCTGAGTGTCTCAGTCGGTTGGGCATCTGCCTTCAGCTCAGGTTATGATCTTAGGGTCTTGGGATCAAGCCCCGCATTGGGTTCTCTGCTCGGTGGGAAGCCTGTTTCTCCCTCCCCCACGCCCCCTGCTTGTGTTCCGTCTTTTGCTGTGTCTCTCTGTGTCAAATAAATAGAATCTTAGAAAAAAAAATGAAGTTAAATTTTATTTCTTAAGTTTCACATATGAGTGAAATCATATGGTATCTGTCTTTCTCTGACTGACTTCTTTCACTTAGCATGATACATTCAAGCTCCATCCATATTGTTGCATCTAAGAAAGAATGTGGATGAACATATTGGAAAGGGGGAAAAAGAGAGGGAGGACGCAACCATAATCTTTTACCCTTACCTACAGAGAACAAACTGAGGGTTACTGGAGGGGAGGTGGGCAGGGGGATGGTTAAATGGGTGATGGGTATTAAGGAGGGCAATTGTTGTGATGAGCACTGGGTGTTATATGTAAGTGATGAATCACTAAATTCTACCCCTGAAACTAATATTACATTGCATCTTAACTAACTAAAATTTCAATTAAAACTTGAACTTACTAAAAAAAAAAAAAAATAAAGTCAATTTTTATAATTCTTCATTGCATAGAATGGGCTGTAGAATAGAGCTCAGAAACATTGAGTTCATACCTTTTACTTACTTTTGATTTTTAGGAATTACTTTTTAAATATTTACTTTGAATAATTATTGTGCAAAACATTTGCTTGCTTGTGAAATTAAATCTACAAAATGTGGTACATGAAGAGAACTCTAGTTTCTATTTTGTCCTTTTCATCCTGTTTCCTTCCATCCTCATAGGTGACTTTATGTTAACTTTGGTGGTTTCTTTTTCTATTTTTTTGAAAGCAACATATTTATGTTCATGTCCTTTTTTAAATTTATATTTTAATATGAAAATTTATAAGCACACAATTATAAGTTTACAGAGTAATAATAGTTGTATTAGCAACCAGACTAGCTATATTTAAGTAAGTAGTGTCTTTAAACAAATATGTTAATGTTCACAAACCTAATGAGATTCAGACACAAAGAGAGCTGGCATTTCATATCAGCTTATACAAATACAGTATCTTTATTTAGTTTATCTTTGCCAATACTCTCTTTTGTTGATTTCAGTTTTAAAATTTATTCATTGCAATGACTGAGTTTTGCAATTTTCAGTATGTTCATTTGGCATTTTCTATCATTATAAATTTAATATTGCATAGTTATATAAAAGAAAGTGTTAAAAAGCATAATATCAAACATGTTTTAGTTATATTTGTATGACATTAAACATTTTGGAAGCATATGGGTATGTAAAAAAAACAGAATGTCTTATTTCTTGAATGATATCCTGACTAGGATCAATCACATTGCTTGAGAATCACATTGCTTGAGAATCAACAAACTCACCAATTCTGAGGATTTCTGATTGTTGTATTTGCTTGAAGGTAAATAAAAGTTTGATTATTATTCAGTTTTCTTTAAGATTTTATTTATTTATCTCACAGACAGAGACCACAAGTAGGCAGAGAGGCAGGCAGAGAAAGAGAGAGGAGGAAGCAGGCTCCCTGCCAAGCAGAGAGCCCGACGCGGGGCTCGATCCCAAGACCCTGGGACCATGACCCGAGCTGAAGGCAGAGGCTTTAACCCACTGAGCCACCCAGACACCCCGATTATTATTCAGTTTTAACTGAAATTATAATGTGATCATTTCTTTCTTAATTTTAGTAAAGCTTGGAAAATATTTAGATTATTTCGTGTCTTTTTTTTTATTCTGAATAGAAATACATTTTTGAGAAAATACAAATGCCAAAGTTGTCCCACAATTGTTAGTTACATTTTTCTTTTTCCTCTGGAGCTGTAAACGCTTACTTATAAAACACAGACCATAATGGCATTTCCCATTCTCTTTTTTGCTTATCTTCCACCTGTATCTTCATTCCATTCACTTAACCATCTAATCTTAATTAAATTCAATTAACTTCTTTTTTTAATTAAAAAATGCATTTGTCTTTGAAAGTACCTAAGGAAAAAAAAAAAAACCTATGGAATAAAAATCAGATGAAGACATTACTTTGTTAATATTTCAGGGAAATAACACTGATTGTCTCTGAACACAATACTTGAGATCTTAGTACCGTACTAATTCCTTTTATGAAATCCAGTGAAGATATTTAATAGTTTGATCATCATCTCTTTTATTTCATCATCCTTAATTTGAAAATCTCAAGATTTTCAGAACAGGATAATTTTGCTAACAAAATAATGAAATAGATAAGTCTTGCATCTACAAGTAGTCATAGCATAAGCAAAATGATGCATTATTAGAACTGTGGTAGTCCATAGAAGTTCTTTTTTTCCTACCCCCTGTTTTCTATCTAAGTAAGCTAGTTATGTATCCTTTGTAGTTCATTAAAAAACAAACTTTAATATTTTATTATTATATATAATAAAGAATGTAAAATCCAGTTCATTTTTAAATTTTGTAATCAATGTGCTTGACAGTAAAGGAAGAAAGCACTAAGCAAACATGTTATTAACTATTCCCACTTCTCCCATTGCCATTGTATTTCTTAATAAGTTGTGTATCAAATATGTCAATAACTGAGTGGAAACAGGAAGCTGACTTCAACAAAGTATCTATGTTGGGAAAAGAGAGAAATGCAAAATTCTGCAAATTTTTATTCTCTGAGGAGATTTGAAACCTCTGGGCAAAGTAGATCTGAATGTCTGAGAAGTTTATAGTAAGGTGAGTTGTAATGATACAGACACAAAATGTTACATGTTTTAAGTATTTATACAATCTTGTTTGCGTGGTTAAGTCTAAATTTGAATTGGTTGTACTGACACAATACTTAAGAAGCCTTCCTTTAACTTTCAAAACCATCTTAGTTTGAATAACAGTTTATCTGATAACCTAATCATGATTCTTGAGTTTATAGTTTGCAGACATAGATACTAGAAGAGTGTCGTCTGGAAGACATGATAGAAAGGCAAAGCTGTGAAAGGTGGAGATAAACTAGCTAAGAAGAATATGTACGATAGTTTTAAATAAAAGGGCCAAGTAAATACTGTGAGCTTGTGACTATCTGTTCTAGTATCTACCTCTAGGACATTGACATATTGAGATCTTTTGCAAAACTAGTTTTTTTTTTTTTAAGATTTTATTTATTTATTTGACAGACAGAGATCACAAGTTGGCAGAGAGGCAGGCAGAGAGAGAAGAGGAGGAAGCAGGCTCCCCGCTGAGCAGAGAGCCCGATGCAGGGCTTGATCCCAGGACCCTGGGATCATGACCTGAACCGAAGGCTGCAGAGTCTTTAACCCACTGAGCCATCCAGGCGCCCTTTTTTTTTTTTTTAAAGATTTTTATTTATTTATTTGGCAGAAAGAGAGATCAGAAGTAGGCAGAGAGGCAGGCAGAGAGAGAGGAAGGAAAGCAGGCTCCCTGCTGAGCAGAGAGCCTGATGCGGGGCTCGATCCCAGGACCCTAAGATCATGACCTGAGCCGAAGGCAGAGGCTTTAACCCACTGAGCCACCCAGGCGCCTCTGCAAAACTAGTTCTTATGAATTAATTTATAATAACATTATTTTATAAGACTTCCAGGTTGGAACATCCTCAATAGCCAAATTAGAGGTCTAGGAGAAGAAAACGCATTCCCATACATTTCAGGGTTTAAGGATAGGTTTCCATTCTGGTAGAAATTTAGGTATAGGGGTGCCTGGGTGGCTTAGTGGATTAAGCCTCTGCCTTTGGCTCAGGTCATGATCTCAGGCTCCTGGGATCAAGTCCTGCATTGGGCTCTCTGCTCAGCAGGGAGCCTGCTTCCCTCTCTCTCTCTGCCTGCCTCTCTGACTACTTGTGATCTCTGTCTGTCAAATAAATAAATGAAATCTTAAAAAAAAAAAAGAAATTTAGGAATAGTTAGAGAAAATGGAAACGAAACCTACTGGAGGAAGATGGTGCATCTTATAAGGGATCCCTCCTGATATGGTTTAGCTAGAGTGTTTCTCATTATTTATTTGCTTTCTCAAAATGTGAACCTCTACTGTGTCCAGTATAAGTGTAACAAAACTGACTCTAGACTTTTTGCAGAGTAGAGATAAGAATCCTAACAATGCGAAGCTGGTAAAATTAGCTCACTATGTGTACTATACTTACCCTACTGAGTGGAGGTTTTTCAATGTCTATAATATGATGAGACCCAGAAAGAAGTCCCATTTTTGTCAATAGCCACAGTATTAAGTATTGTTTTGTTTGGTTTTGTTTACAAATGCTGTATTAGATTTACTTACATGCTTGCTAATTTATTATTCAATCTTGAAACAATGAGATAAATTAAATGTATGTAAATTCATTGCAGATCCCTATATCAAGATTAGCATTAAAATATTTATCATTATGGTCCTTTTTCCTACTGCTTTTCATGTTGTATAATTATACCAAGTCATAATGAGCATAGAAATAGGGATGCCTGGGTGGCTTAGTAGGTTAAGTTTCTGCCTCCACCTCATGATCCCAGGGTCTTGGGTTTGAGTCCCACATTGGGATCCTTGCTCAGCAGGAGCCTGCTTCTCCCTTTGCCTGCTGCTCTTCCTGCTTGTATGCATTCTCTCTTTCTGACAAGTAAAATCTTTAGAAAAAAATAGAAATATATCACATAAAATATGGCAAAGAAATAATTTTCAAATTTTTTATTAAAATTCTACATATAATATGGCTTAAAATAAAGGGAATGCAGAGCCAGATTGTTTCAGTAACATTAGGATGAGGTTTGAGGGGTTCATTTGGGTGATAGAAGCCAAGAAGGATAAAGTCCATTCATTTAAGAACACTGAAATGGAGAAGCCAGAATATGCAAAGTTTGGGCCTAATTTGTGTCGTCAATAATTGAAAGAATCAGCCAATTACTGAAACTGTAAATAGCGACATTTTGGCATAGTGTTAATATAGGAGGTTTTGTTCTTGGAGTTCTTGGAGTTTTGACTTACCATGTCAGAAATCAGATTATGTTGACACCATCCTACTGGCTAATACTTCCACCATCCTAACTCCGGTACTAGATATGTGTATGAAAAAATGATTACAAAAATGGGGGTTACAGACCCAGTGGTTCCTGTCTCCAAGCATGGAGAATACCTGTACCTATTTTAGCCAACCCAAATTATGTGCCAGATATCACAGAGTCTATAAGAAATATTTATGTTTTTAGATCTCCTGAACCAAGTATCTCTGACCATAATGAAATTTGTTTTATACTATGTTCTTGCCTGATTTATTTGCAGACATAGATACTAGAACAGACATGTGTGAAACTTTTTGAAGTGTTTTTTAAAAATTAACATATAATATATTGTTTCAGAGTTCCAGTCTGTGATTCATCAGTCTTACACAATTCACAGCACTCACCATAGCACATACTCTCTCCAATGTCCATCACCTAGCCACCCCATCCTTTCCACCTCCCTCCATACCAGCAACCCTCCGTTTAGTTCCTGAGATTAAGAGTCTCTTACGGTTTGTCTCTCTCTCTCTTTCTCTCTCTGGTTTTGTCTCGTTTCATTTTTCCCTCCCTTCGCCCATGATCCCCTGCCCTATTTCTCAAATTCCTTATGTCAGTGAGATCATATGATAATTGTCTTTCTCTGATTGACTTATTTCACTTGGCATAATACTCTCTAGTTCTATCCATGTCCTTGCAAATGGCAAAATTTCATTTTTTGATGGTTGCATAATATTCCATTGCGCACACACACACACAATGGAATACACACACACACACACACATACACACACACACACACACACATCTTCTTTATCCATTCATCTGTTGATGGACATCTAGACTCTTTCCATAGTTTGGCTATTGTGGACATTGGTGCTATAAACACTAGGGTATGAGTGTCCTTTTGGATCACTACATTTGTATCTTTGGGGTAAATACCCAGTAGTGCAATTGCTGGGTTGTGTAGCTCTATTTTCAACTTTTTGAGGAACCTCCATACTGTTTTCCAGAGTGGCTATACCAGCTTGCATTCCCACCAAAAGTGTAGGAGGCTTCCACTTTCTCCACACCCTCACCAACATCTGTCGTTTCCTGACTTAATTAATTTTAGCCATTCTGACTGGTGTGAGGTGGTATCTCATTGTGTTTTTGATTTGTATTTCCCTGAGGCTGAGTGATAGTGATCACTTTTTCATATGTCTGTTGGCCATTTGGATGTCTTCTTTGCAGAAATACCTGTTCACGTCTTCTGCTCATTTCTTGATTGGATTATTTGTTCTTTGGGTCTTGAGTTTGATAAGTTCTTTATAGATTTTGCATATGTTCCTTTTATCTGATATTTGCAAATATATGCAAATATCTTATCCCATTCTGTCCCTTGTCTTTTGGTTTTGTTGACTGTTTCCTTTGCTATGCAAAAACTTTTTATCTTAATGAAGTCACAATAGCTCATTTTTGCCCTTGCTTCCCTTGCCTTTGGCGATGTTCCTAGGAAGAAGTTGCCTAGGTCAAAGAGGTTGTTGCCTGTGTTCTCCTCAAGGATTTTGATGGATTCCTCCTCACATTTAGGTCTTTCATTCATTTTGAGTCTATTTTTGCATGTGGTGTAAGGAAATGTTCTAGTTTCATTACTCTGAATGTGGCTATCCAATTTTCCTAACATCATTTGTTGAAGAGAATATCTTTTTTTCCATCGGACACTCTTTCCTGCTTTGTCGAAGATTAGTTGACCATAGAGTTGAGGGTTGATTTCTGGGGTCTCTACTCTATTCCATTGATCTATGTGTCTGTTTTTGTGCCTCTACCATATTGTCTTGATGATTACAACTTTGTAATAGAGCTGGAAATCCAGAATTTGATGCCACCAGCTTTGTTTTTCTTTTTCATCATTCCTCTGGTTCCATACAATTTCAGGATTATTTGTTCCATGTCTTTGAAAAAAAGTTGATGGCATATTCATAGGGATTGCATTAAATGTGTATATTGCACTTGGTAGCATAGACATTTTCATAATATTTGTTCTTTCAATCCATGAGATAGAATGTTTTTCCATTTTTTTGTGTCTTGCTCAATTTCTTTCATAAGTATTCTATAGTTTTCCGAGTATAGATTCTTTGCCTCTTTGGTTAGATTTATTTCTAAGTAAGTTGTAATTTGGAGTGCAATTGTAAATGGGATCAACTTCTTAATTTGTCTTTCTTCTCTTCTGTTGTTTGTGTATACAAATTCAGCTGATTTCTGTGCATTGGTTTTACATCCTGCCACTTTACTGAATTCCTGAATGAATTCTGGCACTTTTGGGGTTGAGTCTTTTGGGTTTTCCTCATAAAGTATCATATCATCTGCAAAGAGTGAGAATTTGACTACTTCTTTGCCGATTTGGATGCGTTTTATTGTTGTTGTTGTCGTCTGATTGCTGAGGCTAGGACTTCTAGTACTATGTTGAATAGCAGTGGTGATAGTGGACATCCCTGCAGTGTTCCTTACCTTAGGGGAATAGTTCTGAGTTGTTCCCCACTGAGAATGATATTTGCTGTGGT
The DNA here is from genome assembly GCF_002288905.1 of Enhydra lutris kenyoni. NCBI lineage: Eukaryota > Metazoa > Chordata > Mammalia > Carnivora > Mustelidae > Enhydra > Enhydra lutris. The sequence goes on along the minus strand of NW_019154109.1, from coordinate 16,266,454 downwards.
TTTTCATAGATGGCTTTTATGATATTGAGGTATGTGCCCTCTATCCCTACACTTTGAAGAATTTTGATCAAGAAAGGATGCTGTACTTTGTCCAATGCTTTTTCTGCATCTGTTGAGACTATCATATGGTACCTTGTTCTTTCTTTTATTAATGCATTGTATCACATTGATTGACTTGTGGATATTGAACCAAGCTTGCGGACCAGGAATTAAGGTCATTATATATTATCATTATATATAAAATTATCTATTAAGTTCAATAATCCCACTTGGTCATGGTGAATAATCCTTTTAATGTACTGTTGGATCCTATTGGCTAGTGTTTTGGTGAGAATTTTTGCATCCATATTCATCAGGGATATTTGTCTGTAATTCTCCCTTTTGTTGGGGTCCTTGGCTGGATTTGGGATCAAGGTAATGCTGGCCTCATAAAGTGAGTTTAGAAGTTTTCCTTCCATTTCTATTTTTTGGAACAGTTTCAGGAGACTAGGTATTAATTCTTCTTCAAATGTTTGGTAGGATTCCCTTGGGAAGCCATCTGGCTCTGGGCTCTGTTTTGTTGGGAGATTTTTGATAACTGCTTTAATTTCCTTACTGGTTATGGTCTGTTCAGGTTTTCTATTTCTTCCTGATTCAGTTTTGGTAGTTTGTAGGTCCCTAGGAATGCATCCATTTCTTCTAGATTGTCTAATTTTCTGGTATATAGTTGCTCATAATTTGTTTTAATAAATGTATTTCTTTGGTGTTGGTTGTGATCTCTCCTCTTTCATTCATGGTTTTATTAATTTGGGTACTTTCTCTTTTCTTTTTGGTAAGTCTGGCCAGGGGGTTATCAATCATATTAGTTATTTCAAAGTACCAGCTCCTAGTTTCATTAATCTGTTCTACTGTTCTTTTGGTTTCTATTTCATTGCTTTCTGCTCTGATCTTTATTATTTATCTTCTTCTTTTTTTTTATATTCTTTTTTTTTTTAAGATTTTATTTATTTGTTTGACAGAGATCACAAGCAGGCAGAGAGGCAGGCAGAGAGAGAGGAGGAAGCAGGCTCCCGGCTGAGCAGAGAGCCCGATGCAGGGCTCGATCCCAGGACCCTGGGATCATGACCTGAACCGAAGGCAGAGGCCTAACCCACTGAGCCACCCAGGCGCCCCTATTTATCTTCTTCTTTTGGGTTTAGACTTATTTGCTGTTCTTTCTCCAGCTCCTTTAGGTGTAGGTTTAGATTGTGTATTAGAGACCTTTCTTGTTTCTTGAGGCTGTATTGCTATACACTTTCCTCTTAGGACCATCTTTGCTGCATCCCAAAGATTTTGAACAGTTGTGTTTTCATTTCCATTTGTTTCAGTGATTTTTTAAAATTCTTTAATTTTCTGGTTGACCCATTCATTCCATTTTTAATAGAATGCTCTTTAGCCTCCATGTATTTGAGTTCTTTCCAACTTTCCTCTTGTGATTGAGTTTGAGTTTCAAAGCATTGTGGTCTAAAAATATACAAGGAATGATCCCAATCTTTTGGTAACAGATGAGACCTGATTTGTGACCCATTTGTGATGTGATCTATTCTGGAAAACATTGCATGTGCACTAGATAAGAATGTGTATTCTGTTGCTTTTAATATATTTGAATATATTGAATATTTCTGTTGTTCTGAATATATCTGTGAAGTTCATCTGGTCCAGCGTGTCATGTATTTCCTTGTTGATCTTTTGCTTAGATGATCTGTCCATTTCAGTGACAAGAGAGTTAAAGTCCCCTACTATTATTGTATCATTGTTGATGTGTTTCTTTGATTTTGCTATTAATTGGCTTATATAATTGGCTGCTCCCATGTTAGGGGCATAAATGTTTAAAATTGTTAGATCTTCTTGTTGGATAGACCCTTTAAGTATGATATAGTGTCCTTCATCTCTTATGACCGTCTTTGGTTTCAAATCTAATGTGTCTGATAGAAGGATTGCCACTCCAGGTTTCTTTTGATGTCCATTAGCATGGTAAATGGCTTTCCACCCCCTCACTTTAAATCTGGAGGTGTCTTTGGTTTGAAAATGAGTGTCTTGCAAACAACATATTGATGGATCTTATTTATTTTTATCCCATCTGATACCCTGTGTATTTTTTTTAATATTTTATTTATTTTTCTATTTGACAGGCAGAGATCACAAGTAGGCATATAGGCAGGCAGAGAGAGAGAGAGAGAGAGAGAGAGAAGAGGAAGCAGGCTCCCTGCTGAGCAGAGAGCCCAATGCAGGGCTTGATCCCAGGACCCTGGGATCATGACCCAAGCCAAAGGCAGAAGCTCAACCCACTGAGCCACCCAGGCACCCCACCCTGTGTCTTTTGATTGGGGCATTTTGCCCATTTACATTCAGGGTAACTATTGAAAGATATGAATTTAGTGCCCTTGTATTGCCTGTAAGGTGACTGTTACTGTATATTGTCTCTGTTCATTTCTGGTCTGTTACTTTTAGGCTCTCTTTTTGCCTAGAGGACCCCTTTCAATATTTCCTGTAGGGCTGGTTTGGTGTTCACAAATTCTTTTAGTTTTTGTTTGTCATGGTTTTTTTCTCTCCTTCTATTTTTACTGACAGTCTAGTGGGATATAATATACTTGGCTGTGTGTTTTTCTTGTTTAGAGCTCTGGATATATCATCCCATGCTTTCTGGCCTGCCAGGTCTCTGTGGATAGGTCTGCTGTCAATCTAATGTTTCTACTATTGTAGGTTATAGACCTCTTGTCACGAACTGCTTTCAGGATTGTCTCTTTGTCTCTGAGACTAGTAAATTTTACTATTAGATGACAGGGGTGTTGACCTATTTTTATTGATTTTGATGGGGGTTCTCTGTGCTTCAGGGATTTTGATGCCTGTTTCTTTCCCCAAATTAGGGAAGTTCTCTGCTATAATTTGCTCCAATATACCTTCTGACCCTCTCTCTCTCTTTTTTCTTCTGGGATCCCAATTATTCTACTATTGTTTCATCTTATGGTATCACTTATCTCTCGAATTCTCCTCTTGTGATCCAGTATTTGTTTATCTCTCTTTTTCTCAGCTTCTTTATTCTTTATCATTTGGTCTTCTATACCACTAATTCTCTCTTCTGCCTCATTTATCCTGCAGTTAGAGCCTCCATTTTTTATTGCACCTTTTTAATTTCAGCTTGATTAGATTTTAGTTCTTTTATTTTTCCAGAAAACGATTCTCTAGTGTCTTCTATGCTTTTTTCAAGCCCAGGTAGTATCTTTATAATCGTCATTCTGAACTCTTTTTCTAACATTTTACTAATGTCCGTACTGATTAGGTCCCTGGCAGTTGGTACTTCTTGTTTTTTGTTTGTTTGTTTGTTTTTTTGTTTTGTTTTTCTTTTTTTTTGAGGTGAGTTTTTCCATTTTGTCATTTTGTCCAGAGTAGAATAGGTGAATGAGAAAACAAAATGATAAAAGGGTAACAATGACCGCAGAAAAAATATACATTAAACAAATCAGAAGAGACCCAAAACCAGGGGAAAAGAAAGGAAAGGAAAAAAAAAAAAAGAGAGAAAGAATATGACCAAGCTGGTGAATAGAACAGAGCCACATACTAGATTTTGGGTACATTTTGGTCTGTTAGAAGAATCTGCCTCCCAAAATTTAAAAAAAAGAAAAAAAATATATATATGCATAAATAAGGATAAACATGATGAAGGGATGGGATATGACTGTAATGATGAAAATTTTTTAAAAAATTAAAAAAGGAATTGATAAGATATGAAGTTAGTTGAAAAAAGAAAGGGAAAAAAAGCGAGAATATGATCAGGCAGGAGCCTAGAACAAAGCCATACACTAGATATTTAGGATATATTTTTGTCTGTTAAAAGAAATTCTATCCCAAAATTTTAAGGAAAGAAAAACTTATATATACATAAAAAATAAGGTTAAATACAATGACAGGGTAGAATATGATTATAAAAATGAAAATTTAAAAAAGTTTTTAAAAAATGAATTTATATGATAAGATGTTCATTGAAAAAGGAAAGAAGAAAATTTCAAAAATAAATAGAAAAAGAAAAAGTAAAGAAAATTTAAAAAATTACTTTGAAAAAAAATTACTTTGAAAGACTGAAAGAATCATGGGAAAAAGGCCATGAATTCCATTAAACTGGAGTTTTGCAGTTCTCATTGATCAGAAAATTTGGTCTTGGCTTTATGTTCTTACTGACTTTCTGGGAGAGGGGTCTGTTGTAATGATTCTCAAATATCCTTGTCCCAGGTGGAATTGCACCGCCCTTGCCAGGGCCAGGCTAAGTGATCTGCTCTGGGTTCACTCTCAGTAGCTATTGTTCCTGGAAAGCTTTCCATACACCTTTGGAGGATGAGAATGAAAATGGTGGCCTCCCAATCTCTGGCCCCAGAGGAGCCAAGAACTCAGGGCCCCACTCCTCAGGGATCCCTCAGAGATCTCCCTGGTCTCTGGCCACACCGTGCTCACCTAGCCTGTGACTGAGCATTTCTATTCCTGGCACATGACCCTGTTTGGAGTTTCCAAACCCAGCAGATTCTTGTGGTGCATTTTTGTGCTGATTCTCTTGGGGGAGGAAGGGGAGTCTCCCCAGATTTGTCATTTGTTGGGTCCCTGTTCGAAGAGTAGTTTATGGCAACCCTGAGCTGATAGACCACTCCACAGCTCCATCTTTGCAGCCAGCTTCCCTGCTCCAATACTTGGGCACTCTGCCACACTAAGACACAACCTCCCCCCCATCTTTCTGTGACCATGAGGGTCCTGAGGTCACACTGTCCTAGTGAAGATCCCACCCTCTACCCACCTACCCCCCACATCCGCTTAGCCACTGGACTGAAGTCCCTCCACGGAGCAGATTTCAAAAAGTTCTGATTTTGTGCTCCACTGCTCTATCACTTGCCAGTAGCCAGCTGAGAAAGGCTCCCTCTCCCCACGGTTTATCTTGACAAATATCACCTTGGATTTACTTCTCTGCATGTCCTACCTTCCAGAAAGTGGTTGCTTTTCTGTTCCTAGAATTGCTGTTGTTCTTTTCTTCAATCTCCTGTTACGTTTATAGATGTTCAGAATGGTTTGATAACTATCTAGCGGAGTTCCTGGGACCAGATTAAATTTAGTTCTTCTACTCCTCTGCCATCTTGCTCCTCTCCTTTTTGAAGTATTTTTAATCAGAGAATAACATGACCTTTTCTTTTTAGAAGAGATCGTTCTGCCTGCTTTACTGAAAAATGTTCAAAGAGAGGATAAGTGAAAATGATATCACCAAATACATTTAACTGAGTTAAATCAAGTAGGACGTGATGATGGTTTTCAAAGAAAACCTTGACTTAGTAATGGAGGGAAATAGGTGAATATAAAATCCATTTTGTGGGTAGAACCATGGACTTTAGTCATTATTAGGTTGTTGAATTTATAGAACTATAACTTAAATTCATCTTCTCTATCTTTATTATTCAAACAATCAATTTGGGTATCTTACTGAACTACAGATTCTGATTTAATAGGTCTGAAGTGAGGCCTCAGATTCTGAATTTCTAACAAATTTCCTAATGATGTTGACACTGTTCACCTATAGTTTGCATGTTGAGAGACATATTTCTAAGCTATCCTTAAGCCTCAGTCACAGGAAATGTGGCCAGATATTTGAGTTAATAAAGTATAAGGAAGACTGAAAGATTCTCTGCTTCCTTATCCTGGTATAGTACTCTGATAATCAGAATTAGGGCAATCAGTCCACAGATTTCAGCTAATACAACATATTGATTAAAATAGGCATAGTTTTTAAAATCTATAAACTTATATTCTAGTACAAATGTCAGTGAACCAGAAAAAATAAGTAAAAAATTTCAAAGTACATATTACAAAAAAATTATGAAGGATATACAAAAGAGCTGTACTTTAGATTGAACATCCAGGGAATGTCCACTTTATTTAGTTTGAGACATGAAGAACAAAATTTGAGAGAAAAAAGGACCAAACATAATAATGATTTTTGAGGGTGCTAGTATAATGAGGTTGTTCTTTTGAGATTTTGATATAAGCTATCATAGCTAGAGAGGTGTTACATACAAAGAGAATAGTTGCAGTGTCTAGAAATAAAATCAAGCTCAGATTGTACATAGTGGTGTTGCTAATAGTTAGATCTTGCATGTATCTTTCAAGCATATAAGAATTTGTCAAATTTGTAATTATATTTCATTTCTTTCTTGTTATATTTAAACTGAAAAATGCCAAAGCCACATTTTTATTAGGTTTAGTTGTCTATCATTGTACAACAACACACACACACAAGCATTTTAATATTGAATATCTAATAATTTTCTGACACTTCATAAGCTTTTAATAATTTTACTTGTGCCAATAATCTTTCTATTATTATTTCATCTATTTTAAATTTTTATTTTTTCATAATCTTTAAATTCATTTCATGTTTCTATTTATTATAAAAAATGGCCTAAATAAAAGTAAATACAACAAAGAAATTATACTATACTATTTATTTAAAGTATTATACATTATACATTTATATATTTGATGTACACTTTCATAGAATTTAGCAGATGTACAGATTTGTGTAACTAATGTAATCAGCATCAGAACAGTTTCATCAACAGAAAAGTCTCTCCCTTGTGCTGTCCCTTTAGAGTCACACTTTCTCTCCAGGGCTATCCACTGACAACCACTGATCTAATCTCCATCACTATAGTTTTGTCATTTTGAGAATTTAATATAAATGGAATCATGCAATATGTAATGTTTTCATTCAGAAAAATAAATTCACTTCAAGGAAGGGAATACTAGTGACTGGAATTACTAGCCATTGTTGTGCTTTGAAAGTCAAATTATTATTTGTTTATGGGATAACAATTTTGAAAGTTAGGTTTTGCAATGAATGCAGAAGGTAGGTAATTTTACATATTCTAGACTTTCTCTACATATTTGGAAAACTTAGATCATAGAATTTTTATGACTCAGAGGAATGAAGTAAGGTCAGGTCATAAGTAAGGATGTACTATAAGAATAATCTCACTATATGCATACAGTAGGCTTGCACCATATGGAGGACATGGTAATAGTAGTCAGTCACAAAGTAGGATAAAGGAGTGAGGGGAGAAGGGAGCAGAGGAGAGAAGAGAGGTGTAGAGAGATAATTGTAATTTGCTACTTTTTCCATTTTATTTATATCAAAATCTTTTTTTTGCAAAAACCACAGACATAACAAAACGGAGAATGACTTACATGTCTTTATTTTAAGTCATGTTATTTTGAACTTATCTGAGAAACAAATCACAGACCAGTAATACAAAGTAGAAACAAGAAATCATTAATGAACAATTAAGTCAACTGGTGCAGGAAATAAGCAATTAGAGCTTGCATGAAGAGAAATCAATACCTACTTGTAACTTTTTCCAACAACAAACTTCAAAGCAATAAATGTGGGGGCTTACTTTACTAATGAAAGCTATGTAACCAAAGTTGAGATAATAAATAGAACAAGATAAGGAAAAATCCTGGCTATTAAAAAATAACTAGAAAATTTATTACATGATAAGATAATTATCAGAATCTTCCACAAACATAAGCCAATAAATCTTAAATTTCCTTAAAAATAAAAATGACCAAATATTCTTCAGGGATAATTTAAATCTGACTAGTCCTGTATCTCTGAAAAGTAAATAATAATAATAATAATAATAATAATTAACAAGAAGAAGAAGAAAGGGAGGAAGAAGAAGAAGAAGAAGAAGTAGTCTCATAGAAAATTCCTTTATAGAAAATAAAGGGAAAAGAAACACTTTTATACTAATTTTATGAAGCCAGCTAATCATGGATACAAAAACATTAAGGAACATTACAAAAAAAGGAAGAAAATGCTCCCCCTCTCAATTATACTCCTTTCTTTTTCCATCAGTCAATAAATGTATCCTATCCAGTCATTCTTTCGTTCTTTCATTCAGGCATCTAAGCTCCCAATTTGATTCTTTAAATAATTGCCTTCAATCTTCACTAATTCCCTCAGTTTCACAAATTACCTTCTTCCAAATTCTATACTTTGTCTCTTTATGTTATAAAAGATATCCTATTCTTCCCTCTTTGTAAGATGTGTTTTTCTTCAATTATGTTACCTATGTGCATACATTCTGACTTTAATTATACTGGGGATTCAGGATCCACTATATCCACTTCTCTAGCCTCAGCTCTTATGTTAAGTTGTTAATTTGTAGCCAGATTTCAATAAGTATACACTGAATGAAGTGAGCAATAAATTAATTAATAGCTTGTTAATCTCCTTATACCTAAGAGCCTAGAAGGAAATACAACCTAATATGTGCACTAACTTGGTGTTTGTTGAATTTGGTTTTAGGCATATGACCATTTATTCTGCCTTGTGCATATTAACAATAAAATATACAGAAAGAATTGTTAGTTAACATTACAGTGCCAACAGTTTCTGGGAGAATAAGTTAAGTATGATAATAGATGTCAATTCATGCCACATGATGTTAAAACTATGTGGCTCGTAAGTAGAAACGATTGGTAATTATGGTATCTTAGGAAATATGATAATGAAAGCATTGAAGAATACAAAATGGCAACTTAAATAGATCAAGGAAGGCATTCATTGAAAAACATCTTTTTTTCTTATAATATATTTCACACATTTTATAATGAGCAAGTAAAATAATGACATATAAGATGTCACCTTTGATGATTTTGCTGTCTGGTTGTAAAAAAGTCAAGTGAATTGACGATTATATTACTCTGTCATAAGTGCTAAGCTACGGTATATGCACTGTTAAAAGAAAAAGTTGCTCAGAAGTTATGATTTCAGAAAGGGAAAATGCTATGTATGAGAATAGTCATAAAATATATGCAGTAACTCAAAAGTGGGATAATAATGACTTGTAATAGATACTAGCAATTAAAATAGAAATAGTTTTTGGTTTGGGTTGAGGAATAGGGAATACCAACAATGAGTCAGAGAGATTGCCAAAGGCATCTTGTGCCGTATGCCAAGAGAAGAGCCAAGGGAAAGGAAGGCATAATCAAAAGAAGCTGACCTTGTGGACACCAAATAAAATGGAGATTCAATTTGTGTGCATTATTTGGAAACAATGTGATTATTTGTAACCCATTTTGAGGATATAGAGATATAAAAAGTAGGTGCCTGGGTGCCTCAGTCGGTTAAGTGTCCGCCTTCGGCTCAGGTCATGAGCTCAGGGTCCTGGAATAGAGCCCCATATTGGGAGGGAGGCTGTTTCTCCCTCTGACCCTTCCTTCTCTTGTGCTCTCTCACTCTCTCTCTTAAATAAATAAATTATTTTTAAAAAAGATAAAAAATACTTTTTTTTTCCTTAAAAAACTTATTGGCAGGGGCGCCTGGGTGGCTCAGTGGGTTAAGCTGCTGCCTTCGGCTCAGGTCATGATCTCAGGGTCCTGGGATCGAGTCCCGCATCAGGCTCTCTGCTTGGCAGGGAGCCTGCTTCCCTCCCTCTCTCTGCCTGCCTCTCTGCCTAGTTGTGATCTCTCTCTGTCAAATAAATAAATAAAATCTTTAAAAAAAAAAAAAGAAAACTTATTGGCAAATTAAGTGCTGGATAAGAATATGGGCATGAGAATGTAAAAGAGGTCTTGCTACCATGAGGTGACAAGATGAGGATCCCAAGTGCACTGAAAGTGGAGAATATTGACCACGAAATATGGAAGTTAGAAACCTCAGTTACAGAAGTTTTGTTGTTGTTGTTTGTTTTTCCACTTGGAGCATCTTTGCACAAATCTCAAAGTCCTATTAGAAGAAATAAATTAATGTTCTCAATTCAGTATAAGCAGATGATTTCTGTTACCTCCCTAACTTTATTGAAACTAAACAGAAACCTGAGGAGTTATTTGAAAGGCAGAGGGAATGAAATCTAAGCTTTAGATCAGTGTTAAGAATTATTGACTAAGAATTACAATGACAATGTTATATCCATACATAAAAGAACTATTTTATCATAGAACAAACACTGAAATTTTTTGAAGGTGAAATAGGTAAACCTTGCAATAAAAATAAGTAGAACTTTACATTTCCCTTACATTAAATCTTTTAACTCTTACCTTCACACTCATTGCCCACAAGAGACTATACAAAATATATAAACAGACAAGATGAAACTGTTTCATAAATGATTATATAATTATTTTACAAGTTTCTGTTAGCAATATGACATTTCTGAAAAATAAAGACATATATGCCAAACAAGTAAATTGTATCTTTTTAATGCTTCCTTTAAGAAAATTTCAAAACAAATGCAAACATTCAGAAATTTAATTGCTACACAGTAGTCTGGCTTTAGGAATTTTTTTGTCTTTATATTTTTTGAGCATATCTGCTAAATATTAAACTTTATTTGTAATTATGATGCAAAAACACAGCTGAGGAACTAAACATATAAATTAGGTTCTGTCATAAGCACCTATATATGCAGTTTTAAATATACAAAGTATACATAATGTTTAGTAACAAACAAAAAAGTAACGAATCTAGCTAAAGCTAGTGTAAATATTGTACTATCCAGTTTTATTATAATTCAACTAGAGTATAGGAAGAATAATTTCCATCCTTCACCATTGCTTATACTATGTATAGCTATGTACAGTAAGATAATTTTCTTGCATAGCTTTGTTTTCTAGTCTTTGCTTTTGTTCCTAAGTACAAACATGTTCTGGGCTCTAAAAAAAAAAAAAAAAAAAAAAAAAAAAGAATCTACCTGAGAAACCAGCATTACAAGTTTTTCAAGAATACTTGAACAATCTTATATAAAACCTTTAATTGGCACCTTTTTTTCCCTTCTAAAATAGATTGTAGTCTGGTAAAATTAGAGTCTAGCAAAAAAAACAAAAATGCTTCATTATCCTCCACTAGGTTTTTCGAGAACACTCAAGCTTATTTTGATGTTTTAAAATAAGTAGGTATAATAAATAACTATAACAATATTACCAAACTATTAGCTCTTACTTGATCAAGACAATACATTAGTATGTTGTAGTGCTATCTTTAATGTGATTCATTCATGTATATGTGATATACTTTAAAGGTATTGTATAAATAATAATAGTTTTGATACATAATTTAAGCATTATATTTGCAAATAGAGTGACTAGAAATAAAAGATTCATTTTGAAAGTAAAATGCCAATAGATACGTAGGGTAAGTTTGTTAAAATTATTATTGAATTAAAATTTTTGCAATTGGAGATCATCAGAATTATGAGAGTAATAATGATAATTTGTTAATTAACATAACATATTAACAAAACATAACAAAAACTGTATTAACATTTAGGTAAACAAATATGACCCTCAGGATGTCATAGCAATTTAGGATAAAATTTGTATAGATATAAAAAGAAAAATTGAAATGAATTATATGTGATATCCTAGAAATCATAGACACCACTAATTATTCCTTTAAAAATGATTTCAAAGAGGCCAAAGAAAAGCAACATCTGATGACTATAGATATTTATTATAAAAACATAATACAAAAAATATTTTTCAGGATAACAATTTCTTCTAATTTTTCACCCAGGAAACTCCTAAGGTTGCAAACCAACAAAAACTAAGGCTTAATCTGTTAGTAGAGAACAATTCATGGATAGGTTTTTATGTTATGCATACTGTATAGGAATTTCTCATAGTTCTGAAACCTTAGTATGGATAAGCATTGCCTGAGTTGTCTATTAAAAATATATAGTTTTTCATTATCTGTTCACAGGGATTTTAATGTCTTTTAATATTTAGTCTTGGGGGGGCGCCTGGGTGGCTCAGTGGGTTGGGCCTCTGCCTTTGGCTCGGGTCATGGTCTCAGGGTCCTGGGATCGAGCCCCGCATTGGGCTCTCTGCTCAGCGGGGAGCCTGCTTCCCCCTCTCTCTCTGCCTGCCTCTCTGCCTACTTGTGATCTCTCTCTCTCTGTCAGATAAATAGGTAAAATCTTTAAAAAAAAAATTTAGTCTTGGGACTCCTGTGTGACTCAGTCAGTTAAGTGTTTGCCTTTGGCTCAGGTCATGATCCTGGAGTCCCAGTATGGAGCCCTACATTGGGCTCCCTGCTCAGTGGGGATTCTGCCTCTCCCTCTGACTCTCCCTACCTCTCATGCCCACTCTATTTCTCAAATAAATAAATGAAATATTAAAAAAAATATTTAGTCTGAGGTGGGGTCCAGGAATTTACATCTTTAACAGATAAGCAACATGATTCTTAGTTATATAATTTTTGGACCAAGTCTGGAGAATATAGCTAATAAGCAGTGATCAAAGGATTTTAAACAGGGAAATGACATTTAAATAGATCACCCTAATTGTAAGGTAAATGATGGTTGTGAGAACAAAATTTTAAGAGAGAAATTAGTTAGCAATATGATGCAAAAATTTAGATAAAACATTAGGATTAGACTATGGTGGTGTACCAGAAATAGAGAGGATAATTTGATTCCACAACTACTGAGAATATATATGTGTGTGTGTGTGTGTGTGTGTGTGTGTGTGTGTATTTAAACTGAAATTAGTTAATATATACTGTAATATTAGTTTCAAATATACAATGTAGTGATTAAACACTTCCCTACAACACCTGGTGGAGAATTTATATTTGTGAAATATAAACATGGCTTGAATTCAAGATAAGGTAAAATAAAGGGGGGAGGGGTTTCCTTAGAATACCTGTTTTTGTCCTCTACTTTGTGTGACTGGCTAGTTGGTCAGGACATTAAATTAAATAAGGCATATGGCAAATTTAAGGCTTTAAATTGGTGGTTTATTATAATTAGGTATATATTCTAATATCTTCATGTGAAAGATAGTGGAAATTTAAAGAATGAATTTTTAAAAATCTAGCTCCAAGGGCAGGAGTATACAAAGCTGTGTACAGGGAGCAGAATGTGTACAAATATCAGACTAAGGAGTTGGAGGAAATATCTCATCATGTCCAATTATGAAGCCTGATCCAGATGAAGTCCTCATCTCTCAACCACAACTTCTGCACTTTCTACAAAGTAGTGATAGTAGGTCTTCACGTGGGCCAGCAAGGTATAAGCATGCTCTGGTGTCAAGAAAATCCAGGGAACACTGAAAACCTTTTTTGTTGTCGTTGCTAGCGGTGGTTTTTGTTTTGTTTTGTTTTTTACTGAAGTTATCTCCCTGTGGCCCATCTTCTACTGCCCATGGAGAACAAACAACAGCATTTTCTTCAATATCTCCTGAGTGACCTGCACCAATAGAGGAAAGAAACTCATCAAACATGAGGCAAGATAAAGCAACACATATTTAAATCTAAGTATCATCTTATTTACAGGAGAGTTATCAGATTCAAGAGGACAGACACATCATAGAGATAAAATGAAGATAAAAATTTCATTTTGAGTATGTTGTATTTTTGATGAGTGTAGAAAAGATGTAAAAGTATGAATGTCAAAGTGAAAATTGAGTGCATAGATGTAAATCTCAAGAATGAGAGTGGGGTTAGACATACTGATTTAAGAAAGAAAAGTTCCGAGCAACTGCAGTCTTTCAAAAATTACATACATTGATTACTATATAAATATAGTGTATAAATTTTTAAAGTGTGGAAAGGTAAAGGGATTAATATATACCAAATATAAGACATTCTGGTATTTTTCTTAAATACCCTTGGTACCATCTTAGACCATGTCTTTTCCATGTTTTTTTTTCTTTTCCATGTTTTTGATTACACTGTTGGTTTTCATTTTTTTTTTTTTTAAGATTTTATTTATTTATTTGACAGACAGAGATCACAAGTAGTCCGAGAGGCAGGCAGAGAGAGAGGGGGAAGCAGGCTCCCTGCTGAGCAGAGACCCCCACCCCCCGATGCGGGGCTCAATCCCAGGACCCTGGGATCATAACCTGAGCCAAAGGCAGAGGCTTTAACCCACTGAGCCACCCAGGCGCCCCGGTTTGCATTTTGATCAATGGGCAATAGAGTTATTTATATGATGAAACATGAGAAAAATGCATGAATAAGAATCTCAGTTTTGGAGCAATTATTTATAAGCTTGGTCTGATGGTATTAATCATTATAAGAAAATCTTATTTAGTCTTTTAGAGTTTATGAGATACTTCTACACAGAAAATCTTACTTCATCCTCACAACTGCCTTATAATAAGATTTTAACATTCTTATTTTACATTAAATACAATTGAGATTCAGGAACCTCAGTGTTTTTCCTGGCCATATAACCAATAATACCATATCTGATATTAATAATAGGATTTTGCAGTGCTGGGCATTTGACTATAGTCAAGGTTTAGAATGAGGGTACTCTGGGTGATAGAAGTGGGATGAAAAGAACTGATATGTGAAAGGACAAGATTGGCCTGGTCATGGTGAAGAATAAAGTACCTAAAACCAAGAGTTATAGTGGACCTGGGTCAGGAAGTGAATCCAAAGTCCAGGTGATGAAGCCCAGAGGATCAGAATCCAGGCAACAATGAAATAGGCAATGCAGAGTGAGGAACCAAGCACAGAACTTCTCTCTGCAGGTGATTGATAAGTTTTTTACATATAATGGCGTGTGTGTGTGCATGCATGCATTTGGATGTATGTGAGGAAACATGTCTTCTCTGGTTTAGAAGACAGATGGTTCCTCACAGGGAATCTTAGTGCTATTTCCAGGAGTCCTAACCACTGTGGAGCAAGACAATGACAGGCAAATATTCATGAGTACCTGCATCACAAGAATCTTGATGTTACATGATTCTAAACTTAGAGGGAAGATAGTACATAGGCCCAACTTCCCCTTAATTGAAAGAAAAAGTCTTTACTTTGGGATATAAAAAAAAAAAAAAATAGAATAAGAATTTCTTTCTCTGGGGAGGGTATGAGCAAGGGACCTAGATCTTTATGCTCCTGGAATTTGAGTTGATGTCTGTAGGTCAAAGAAGTCTGAGTCTCCAAATCTCGTTAGAGCAACACATGACGCAGAGCTTCTGAGGCAATTATCCTTTCATCAAGCTTGACAGCGCTCTTAGGTCAAAAAGTCTGGGCCTTGAAGAAACACAAACATATTCATGAACATTGTTTTCTAAAATTGCTGACATGAAAGCAAGAGAAGAGAATGCAGCTTGTACCAAAGCCTCTTGAGATGGAGTTTCCCCTTCCTAAATTGCTCGCCAAGCTTTTCAGCCACATACATTGTCTCTGTGTTTTATTTCATTCTTTTAATATTGTTGTTTTCCCTCTCATTTTATCTGTCTGCTGTAAATATTTATTTTTAACATTTTCATAAAATACTCATCTTCTATAAAGTCTGTTGTAGCCATGATCACCACACTGAATGTGTGCCCTTCACCTCACACTACTTGAGCCAATCTACTTGCACATTTTTCACATAGTTATCCTAGGAGTAGCAGCAACCCCTCCTGAAATGTTGTGGTCTGGTTTTCTGATGTGACCCAGGGATAAGGGGGAGACTGGGAGGAGGAATTTGAAAAGGGACCAGTCACCATGGGGTGGCTATACTTTTAATGCTGTATTTCATCAAAAGAATTTTTTTCTTTCCCTTTAAGGAGTTTCTTCAATTACACTAGCTCAAAATATCATAGGCATCTGTGTGGCCCCAAAATACAATGGCCTGTCAATAAATATGATTAATTAGTCATAAATCCAAGACCACAAAGTCATTACTATTTAAAAATTGACATAGTGCATCATGTTTTGAAATAAAAGGCTACTATAAAGCATTGTTAATAAAAGACTCTTTTACTTATCAAAGTTGAATGGTAGTTTTAAGAAGTTAGTCTCTACAAAAGCTTTAACAAGATGAATGGACTTACAACACTGTCAGAGCTAAGAAAAACTTGAAAATAACTGACAAAAAAAGAGGCCCAAGAGACATTTATCCATTCATCCTCACCACTACAGATACTGTCTGACAGCACATCTAGTTTCTCTGATGTTCTTTACAAGAGATTACATATCTGACACAGGATTTTTATAGGTAAATACAAGAGTTGCTTGCTATAAAATGGCCTCTTGAGAAGTTTACAATACCTTGGCATCACTTTCAAGAAGAAACAAGACCTAAGAAATCTCACTAACCATAACTATATGTGTTCTTCCCCTTGCCTATCTCTTACTGTAGAATTTGTGAATACCAAAATACAGGACACTTTTTATCCCATTAAAACTGTTTCTAGCTTTTTGTATATAAGTATGCCATTTCTTATACTGCCCTGGGAGTTTTCTCATACCATTATTTCTCCTAGAAGACTCTTACCCAATTCTCTTTGTCTTGGACAACAGTTTAGGTTTTCTATTAATGTAATTCCCCCAGAAATGATTTCCCTTTATCATGTAGGTCCTTTTTTAATAGGTTTACTTGGCATCTGGCACTCTCCCTTTCATGTCACTTTTCAGAATTGAAATTTTTCAATATTTCCTTACTGTGGTAGACCATACATCACAAGGGCAATGACCATGTTCGTTTGGTTCATTGTTCTATCCCAAAGGCCTAGAAAGTGTCTTCTGTAGTGTACATAGATTCCTAAATCCATGAATTATAATAAATTTATAAATTTGAATTTATTATTTTAGAGATTGAGTAATATGAGCAATTGGAAGACCAAGATCTGTATAAATGATTGGGTGACTGAAGGGGTTTGGATCTGAGATACTGAATTTCAGAGTGCAGTGTGGTCAAAATTTAGAATATAGACTAATTTATGCAGATCTTGAAATAACACATGGTAAGTGATAAAATATAGAGAAAAACATTAGCAATATGTAAAAAACTTCAGTAGCAAAGTGGGAAAAATAGAAGTTCTTTGTAATACTGTAACAAATAAACTCAAACAAAATAGAAGGAAGCAGATAAAAATGATGAAGGCATAAACTAGAAAATTTTATATTAATAGAAAGTACCTACAAAACTTTTTTTTTCTTGAAACACATAATAAAATTAACAAACTTCTGTTGAGACTAATCAATAAAAACATAAAGGGGAGCAAGAGAGGAAAAAGGCACTCATACACAATATCAAAAGTAAAACAAGATATTTAGCAAATAAAAAATCACAATTCTTTTTAAAGATTTTATTTATTTATTTGACAGACAGAGATCACAAGTAGGCAGACAGGCAGGCAGAGAGAGAGGAAGGGAAGCAGGCTCCCTGCTGAACAGAAAGCCTGATGGGCTCGATCCCAGGACCCTGGGATCATGACCCGAGCCAAAGGCAGAGGCTTTAACCCACTGAGCCACCCAGGCGCTCCCAAAAATCACAATTTTAAACAAGTACATAATCCTTTATCAACATGAATACATTTCTCCAATATATAATTTGTCAATAACATTTATTTATCTTCTACAAGTATATGCAACATGATATATTTCATAAATATTTAAGATATTTCAAACTAGGTGCACTTAGGTGGCTCAGTCAGTTAAACATTTACCTTCATCTCAGGTCATGATCCCAGGGTCCTAGGATTGAGCCCCACATCAGGCTCCCTGCTCGGTAGAGAGTCTGCCTGTCCCTGTGCCACTCCCCCTGCTCACTCTTTCTTTCTTTCAATTAAATAATAAAACCTTTAAGAAAAAGATATTTCAAGATAATAATGTATAATGTATATACATAAGTAAATATATGGAAACCCATACTAGCTATTTATTGAAATGATAAACATTAATTATATTACCACTGGGAGTTGAGGAAAGAAATTATTTTACAAATGGATACCTAATGAGATTCAACTGTATCTGTAATATTTTATTTATTAAAACAAATTTAAACATGGATTTGAGTAAATATGGTTTAATATTAGCAGCTATAAACATGATTTGTGGGTTTTGGGATGTCCTATTATTCTCATTACAAGTCTGAATTTTTGAGATATTATATTTTATGAAATTAATTGAAATTCTGCTTCCAAGAAGATGTAGTAGATACACTTTACCCTATTCCTCCTGATATGTATAACTAAAATCTCTGACCATTGTATATAAAAAGTAAGAAGATAATTAAAGGTAGAGAGAACTCAGACTGACTAGGGTCTTCAGTACTCAAAAATCAAGTTTCCTGGGTTTTCTGTTTGCTCTATGCATTTCATAATGGATGCTAGTAAAGTCTGTAACCCAGAAATGTCAATAGGCACAACAAAATAGCCCCAATAAGCTTGATCTCTTGAGACAAAGGAACAGGGAGACAAAACTTTGAGGAAATGACCTCTATTACAGCCAAACACCACCAGCAGTTGTCCAGTGGGTAGCCTAGATGTCCACCCTTGGCTGAATAGAACAAGATGTTTCAACCCCCTTGCTTGGGAGGCTCTAAAGAAGGATGCACAGAGAACTGGGACTTCATCTCTACCATGATGTCATTGGAGACCATGTAGGAAGCCTAGACTTTCACCCCAGCCTGCCTATGTTGAAGAATCCTTCTCTCTCCCCACTGACGCAGAGTTAGAGGAAGCCTAAAGGAGAGGCGGGATTTTTGCCCATCAGCAAATGGAAAGAGACTGGTCCCACTGCAGCGTCAGTGAATATTACTCCTTTTTGGGGGGGTGGGGAGGGAGGTTAATCTAGTGGGTTAAAAAATTAATTCCAGTTTATTTCTTATAATAACTTTCTAGCTATACCTTTTTACATTTTTAGTGATTTCTCTAGAGATTAAAAAAATGTGTCCTGAACCTATCACAGTCACCTTTTACTTATTAAATAAAATGTAAGAATCTGGCTGCAGATATATTAATTACCGTCACCCTTTGTGCTACAGTTTTCTTGTATATTGCATTTCTATACATTACAAACCACACAAGGCAGGTTGTATTTACCATCTTATATGTCCTTTATTATTTTTTTTTTCCATATCCAAATTTCTGTCTGGTGCCATTTCTTTCTATTTTTTTTTAAGAATCTATTTACTGTTGTTGGCAGTTCAGCTCTAATTTCTACAAGTTTACTCGCGTTTTATTTATCTATATAAGGCTTTGTTTTGTTTCCAAAGGAAGGATAGTTTTGCCAAATATGGTATTTTGGGTTAAGATTTTGGACTTTTGTTTTATTTTTCAATAGGATTTCATCAAAATTTAAAACTTCTGCCTAACAAAGTATCTTGTTAAAAAGGTCAAAAAGACAAGCTACATATAAGGACAAATATTTGCAAACTTTAGTTCTACAAAGGAATTGTTTATAAGAATATGTAAACACTGAAAACTTAACAGTTAAGCAATTAGGAAATGAACAGAGTACATGAATAGATAGTTCACTGAAGAGGATTATATTAGGCTTCTCCAGGGAAACAGAAGCAGTCGGCTATCTATACATAGGTAAGGAGAGAGTATTATTTTAAGGAATTGTCTCATGTGATTTGAGGGCCTAGCAAGTACATGATCAATTTGCAGGGCAGGCTGACAGAGTGGAGGCCCAGGAAAGAACTCAAGTTGCAACTCAAATCCAAGGCATTCTGTAGGCAGAATTTTGTCTTTTTTAGTGGACTTCACTTTTTTTAAGGACATCAACTGAACAGAAGAGGTCCAACCCACATTATAAAGGGTAATTTGCTTTTTCAAAGTTTACTAATTTAAATGTTAATCTCATCTTAAAAAATACCTTCACAGGTACACCTGGACTGGTGTTTGATCAAATATCTGGGTAGCCTGACCAAGCGGATACATAAAATTAGCAATCACTATTGTATGCAAATGGCAAATAAGAACTTGAAAGATGTTCAGTATTAGCCATTAGAGAAATGCAAATTAAAAACTCAATAAAGTATAACCACACACCTTTCTTATCAGAATATCTATGATTCAGCATTAAAGTGACATAAAATGCTGACTAGGATGCAGTGAAATTGGATCATTTTTACATTCATGTGGCATTATGAAATGGTACAACCACAAAAGAAAACAGTTTGACAGTTTCTTAAAAACTGAATATGTAACTATCATGTGATCTGGCCATTGCACATTTATCCCAGATAAATGAAAACTTATATTCTCACAAAAATATGCCATAAATATTTATAACACATATATTTGTAATCACCAAATCTGGAATTAATTCAAATGTCCTTCAACAAATGAATGGCTAAACAAACAGTGGTAAATACATACCTTGGGATACTGCTTAGCAATTTGATACATACAAAACTTCTGATAAATCTCCAGAGAACTATCCCGAGTTTAAAAATGAATTTAAAAATGATAATTCTGAATAGCTACATAGTGTATTATTCCATTTATATATAATGTTCTTGAAATTATAAAATTGTAGAATAGAGAAGAGAACACAAGTTTCTAGGGCTTAAGATAGACTAGAGAAAGAAATTATAGGTTGCCAGGACTTAAGGAGGTAGTAGGGGCAGGAGGGAAGTGAGATGTATGTGTGCCTATAAGAGAGCAGCCTGAGGAATCCTGTGCTGATGGAAATGTCCCTTGCATTGTCTGCAGCAATGCCCGGGTCCTGCTTGTGTATTGAATTACACTTTTGCAAGATGTTAATTTTGGGGAAAATTATGTAAATGGTAGGGATATCTCTATTATTTCTTACAACTGCATGTGAATCTACAATTATTTCAAAATAAAATGTTTAATTAAAAAATCAGCCAGGGACACTAATGATAGTCTATCTTTACAGAAAATAAAATTAGTTACAAAAGCAATTTGTGAGAAAGATCTACTCATATTGATACAGAAACCATGTTACTAAACCTATCAACAAATTATTTGTTCTGGAAAAAAAAAACATATATATAGCATGACAGTTTTCATTAAAAAGTAGTATTTATTATAATATTTTAAAAGGTTGCTAAAAAGGCTACACATACAACTGTGGACAGTGGTAACCTTAAGAAAGGTGGTTTCTTGTGAAGACATCTAGATTTGTGTAGCTTGGGGAACATTTTGTTTTATTTTTTGCAAAACAAATAAGGTCCAGGAAATGTTACACAACTATGCCTAGTTCTTTCAATTTTATTTGCTTTGTGTTGGTTGGTTGGGTCGTAGGTTTGGTTTTACTTTGTGAATCTTTGCAGGATTTTTACATGATAATCTGTTCAGTCCCTGTTTTTGGAGCAGCAAGTTTGGTGATCCGTGCCAGAGACCAATGATTTTGATTATTTTCTTCTTTTATTTCTCGGTTCTTATTTGCACAGCCCCACCTTCATTCCTAGATTGTGTTCCAAAGGAGTATTGATATGAAGGAGTATATGTGTTGTACCTTTTAAACATTTCATGATGTAGCCCAGATTTACCAGACTGCCAAGAAATCCTGAATACACAGACTAAAGTAGTGATTAAGTGGTCCTTTGGTTTCATATTTAACATTTCTACATAAATGGTAGAAGTTGTGTATCCCTTCACTTTTAAACAAATACATTAAGAAATATATCAGAACTGGTAGCAAATTTTCATAAAGGGCTTGGCTCCATTTTTGATATTTTACTACTAACTGCTTTCACACCCCATCACACACCCTTTCCCTTTCACTTCTTGTCTGGGAAAGCCAGTAAGAAAGCTGGAGAATTTTGGCACACATGGGTGGCTCAACTGGTTAAGTGTCTGACTCTTGATTTTGGCTCCGGTCATGATCTCAGGGTTGTGAGATCAAGCCCCATGTCAGACTCCAGCCTGAGTGTGGAGCCTGCTTAAGATTCTCTCTCCCTCTCCCAGAACAGAGCAAAGGGAGGAAGGGAAAAAGAAGAAAGGAAGGAAGGAAGGAAGGAAGGAAGGAAGGAAGGAAAGCAGGCAGGCAGGCTAGAACATGTTTTGGTGCTAACAGGAAGTTCAAACCATAAAAAGTCCAGGAATATAATCGCACTATCCTCTCAAGAATTTGCTCACCCTTGTTCTCTATCCCATTTTCAGACCAACCCAGGAGGCTGCTTTATTTTCCCATTATGTAAGGGATACACTTATCCTTGGTTTCTTGGTGACAGTGTGGGGTCATCAGTCTTGATATCCAAACTGTTTTTTAGTGGGATGTGGATCTCACGTCCACGGGGGAACAAGAAGACCATTGGTACAGAGAGGCAGGGTATTTAAACGATCTACTTTTTGACCAGAATCTTTTTTGCCTTAGGCTTGCTAACTGGCTGTGTTGTCTGCTGATGAGCATACACTCTGAGCTGCTGCTGCTGCAGATTCAACCAACGTATGTTGAAAGTTTTTCTAAGTGGCTTTTAAAGTGAAGAGTATGGGATAGGGCCTTCCTTAAATGGTCCTAAGTGGTTTTGACCTAAACCTATCTGTATGCTGCATTATGTATCTAGGTTCAAGCTTAGGCCTCACTGATGTTATGTTTAATGGAATGACTTACCCTGTGACCATTTTTTTATATGTCTCAACCAGGCTTTGCTCCTCTCCCATCTTCACTGCACAAAATGCTCAGGGAAAAGACTGATGCCCTGGGTAATATTCAGAGTGTTTCCTCATGAGAATGAGTAGTCACCATGGGCAGGCTGAGGTTCACACTCTGAAAAGCAGATAATTCACGGGGATGCATACTTTAAAAGCTTCTTCTCTTGCTGCTTCTTCCTAGACCTCTGTAGTTAGAAGGATCCAGATCCTTAGGGCTATAGGGAGAATGGCAGACCCATAGCACAGACCCTTATAAAAAGTGTCCCCTAAATGTCTTATTCCAACTTCAATTAAATGACCAGAGTACACTATAACCATATTGCATAATTACAAAATAGACAAAAACTCAGTTTTTTAAAAGATTTTATTCATTTGTCAGAGAGAGAGAGAGCACAAGCAGGGGGAGTGGCAGGCAGAGGGAGAAGAAGGCTCCCTGATGAGCAAGGAGCCTGATGTGGGGCTCCATCCCAGGACCCTGGGACCATGACCTGAGCTGAAGGTAGATGCTTAACTGACTGAGCCACCCAAAACTTTGGTTTTTAGTGAGTGCCTCAGATTATCAGCATAACAAGGACATAATTCAAATATGACCTAAACTTAGAGTCCTTAGATCCAATAAAACAATAACTACAATGAAAGACACCTAAAACTCTGATGATACTGATTTGGGAATCTCTGGAAGGAGAAAATGATAAGGGAGAGAGGACATCCCTCCTCTCCAACATATATCCCATAGCCACCAGAGAGAGAGAGAGAGAGAGAGAGAGAAGAAGAGAGATAGAAACAGAAAAAAAAAAAAAAAAAAAAAAAGGAAAAAAACTTTTCTTCAAAAAAATGCATCGGGGCCTACAGTTTTACCCAAGCAGAAATCCAAATTTTACTAATTAAAAAAAATTATATAGTAAAAGGTTTCAGACCACCAGTTAGCTAGTGAGCCCTTATAATACAAGCTCTGAATTAACTTGGGCTAAATGGGTGGTGAGGATTAAGGAGGGCCCTAAACTCTACCCCTGAAACCAATATTACACTATATGTTAACTAACTAGAATTTAAATAAAAACTTGAAACAAACAAAAAAATGAGAATTATTACAAAAAATAATATCTATTAAGATTGACAATTAACAAAGCTTTATGGCCTTAATAAATACTGGGTCTTAGGTTGCAGATATACCTGGAGGTCCCACTAAATTTTAAACAAGTTACCCTTATAAGAGTTAGAGGAGTTACTATTCATTAAACAGAAGACACCAGGTATGCCTTAATGGTTAAAAATGTCACATTGCTTAAATGTCATACGGTTGTAACAGCTGTTGTCCTAAAATATCCCTTAGTAGGCATGGAAGTTCTGGTCTGGTGAACAATAAATTTTAATAAAATTAAGTCTTTACTCTTAGAATTGGCTTAGCAAAATGAGATCACATGGAACTCCTTCTCGTCTAGTAAAAATAACCAATACAATACAATATAGAATAAAACAAGGCCAATGGGAATTAAAACCAATTGTAGGCACTTACTAAAGGAAGGGGCCTTTGTCCCTACTGCATCTCCCTTAGAAAACCCAATTTGGTCATTTTAATCCTGACTTAAAAAAATCGTTCCTAACAAGGGATTTCTATAAGCCTTAATTTCACAGCACCCCTTATTAAGGTTCCTATATAAAATACTATTAAAATGATTGACTCCATCTAATCAGTGACTAGAAAATAGTTTGCTCTTATGGATCTTTCTAACATGTTTTATCCAGTGTCTATTTATCAGCAGTAACAGTTAGCCTTTACTTTCAAACAGACACAATATACTGTCACCAGGCTACCCACTCTCAGCACTTCCATCATTGCACACATGCTTTGCAGGCAAGAGCTTAATTACATTCAACATTGTCTAGGAACACAAATATAATATTACACTGGTGTCATCCTCTTTAGAAAAGAGTCATTTGACACATTCATCCACAACATCCAATCATTCATAAATGATCTTATGCACACACATGTGCATGTACACACACACACACATACACACACACACATGCACCCCCACACCCACAAAGAGATGGGTCATTGCTCAACACATAGTACAAGGCCCTGCCGCCTCAATTAACTTCTGGGCATCATAGGGTCAAACAAATTCTGCTTTCTCTCTGACACTGTTAAGAAACAAATACTGACCATTTTAGCATGCACAATGTTAAAACAAGTCCAATAGTCTTGGGGCTTTTGGATGCTGTTTGTAACATAGTCCTCATTTACCAATTTTATTCAAGCTAATTTATGCTGTTGCAAGTCAGACCACTTTGAATGTCCTTCCACCCACCAACAAAAGGCTACAGAATCTATCTATCCAAATTATAATACATACAGGCACATCCCTTATGGCCCAACAGAGACTCTAACTTTAGAAGTTTCAGCACTCATCTTTCATTCTTCCTGAAGTCTCTGTACCACTCACAAAGGCCATAAAATGCCCTTGAACTTATGTTTAAAGAAAACTGGCCTTCTTGGTCCTATCAGAGAAACCACTGGCTTCACCTTGAGCTTATGACTCTCTGCACCCCGATGCCCATTAATGACGTTCATTACGAATGCAGGTTCATGCATGCTCAGCATGGCCATAGAAGCCTCTTTACTAAAATGTAAATTATATCTTTGGGATAAATACAAAATTGGGCCATCTGGCATATTCTCTTTGCAGAGGAAAATGGCTTCTTTTTGTCCTCACTCCCTTGCCATAGATTATGATGCTGGGGGAGGCCACATCTCTTTCAGGACCATTAGCAAATTGGACCAAGTTAGGCTGAAGCGTCAGCAGGGTTGATTCCTTCCAAATCAGTTCCATGCCTCTCTTTTGGCTTCTGAGGATGTGCAGGCAAAGTTTGTGGCAGCATAACTCTAATATCTGCTTCTATCTTAACTAGCACTCATTATGTGTGTGTCTGCAGTCTTTCCAAATTTCCATCTTCTTATAAGGGCATCAGTGATTGGATTAGGGTCCACCCATCTGAGTTCCACTTAACTTGACTACATCTGCAATGACTCTATTTCCAAATAAGATAATCTTTACACGTATCTGGGTTAATGACTTAAACATATAATTTTGAAGGACTCAGTTCTACCCACTCCTATTCTTCTCTTGCTCTATATCAAGTTATGACGATAAGAAGACCCATGAGCTCCCTTCCTTGATGTAGGCAGGATATTCAAATCATGCAAATCCCAACTCACCCAAAGGACTCTTCACTCTTCTGTAACCACAATAAAACTCAAGCTCTCGGTCCCCTTCTTACTCTGTCAGCCCTATTCAAGCTTTATTATGTGAGAAATTAAGCTTTCCATGTCTGGTTGATGACTTTGTAATGGTTTAAGTCTTGAAATCTCAACCAATTTGGGCTGGGGTTGGTTGATGACATCTTCTTTGGGACAGTCACAGGATAAAAACATTTTTAATTTATTTTGGTATTTTAACTCATTTCTCTTTTAGATTGATAGAATAAAACAAGGCCAATAGGAATTGCCTAGGATAAAGAACAAAGTAGTCACACCCTTTGAAGGATTCACAGTGTTTTATAATAAGATTTTGTGTGTCTGTCTGCATGTGCACAGTAAGAGTTATAATTAAACTTTACATACTAATAAAGGATGCAAAAATAGAACTACTTAAATGCATTTACAAAAATAAAGTTTGTCACACTTTACTTTTGTTATTTTTATTGTAGTAAAAATACTTCACATGAGATCTACCCTCTTAAATTTTTTAGTGTACAATATGGTATGTTGAAAAATAGACATAATATTGTACAGCAGATCCCTAGAACTCATTTGTCCTGCATAACTGATTCCATAAGGATTTATATCCACTAAAGAATGTATCTTCATATCCTCCTTCCCCAGGACTGTGACAAAAACCATTGTACTCTCTGTTTCTATGACTTCGACTATTTTGAATACTTGATGTAAGTGGAATAATACAGTATCTGTTTCTCTGTGGTTGGTACATTTCACTTAGCATCATATCAGTTGGCAAGAGTTCAGTTCATCCAGTTGTCACATATGGCAGGTTTACCTTCTTTTTTCAGTCTGTGTGTGTGTGTGTGTGTGTGTGTGTGTGTGTGTGTATAAACATCACTTTTTTTTATTCATTCATCATTAATGGATATTTAGGCTATTTCCATATCTTTGTATTGTGCATAATGCTGCAATGAACATGAAACACATATATAGCTAGAGATACTGATATCTAATTATTTTATATGTAATAACCAGAAATGGAGTTGCTATATCATATGGTAACTCTTTTAAATTTTTGAGGAACCTTCATTTCTGCTTTTCATAGCAGCTGCACCATTTTTATACCAAGAGCAGTGCACAAGAGTTGCAAAGTTCCAACAAATACGTTTTGGTATTGTTATTTGTTTTGTAATGGTCATTCTAACAAGTTATGAGGTATATTTTGTTATGGTTCTGATTTCTGTTTCTCTGATGTTTCAGATTGTTCACCATCTTTTCATATACCTTTTGGTGACTTTTTTGTCTTCTTTGGAGAAATGTTTATTCTTTTTCTCATTTTAAATTGGATTATTTGTTGTTTTTGCTACTGTTATAGAAGTTCCTTAAATATTTTAGATATCAATCCCTCATCAAATATATGGTTTGCAAATATTTTTTCCTGTTTTTTAGAATATTTTTTACTCTGCTGTTTTGTTTGCTGTTCAGATTTTTTTAGTTTGATGAAGTCCTGCTCGTCTAGTTTTGCTTTTATTGTTTGATCAATAAACAGAATAGAGAGTGCAGGAAATAAACACACACATATATGATTAACTGGTCTTCAACAAGGTTGTTAAGAATACACAATGGGGAAAGTATGACCTTTTCGGCAAGTTGTGTTGAGAAAACCGGATGTCCATCCACTTTGAAAGAATGAAACTAGACTATTATCTTACACCATACACTGATATCAAATTAAGATGGATTAAATAAACATACGATTTGAAACCATGAAAACTTTAGAAGAAAAAGCTTCATGACATTGGAGTTGGCAATGATTTTTCATGTATGATACCAAAGGAATAAGCAACAAAAGCAAAATTAGACAAGTGTCACACATTTTAATTAATTTTTATTGACATTCAGCTTTCTAAATATATAAAATAACTGAGAATTAACAAAAATGTCTCATAATGTTTAAATTACATGATATAATGTTCTTTTATGAGTTAAGAGTGATGACATATCATTTTTATAGTCAAAGTTTCTAGAATATTCCATGATGTTCTAGTGATAAGATGGTATTGTAGGCAGAATTAACCTGGACTATGTTTAATTACATGGCAAAGGAATTAGTGACCTAGAGATGAGATTATTTGGAATTATTCCTGAGCCTAGTGTAATCACAAGTCTCTCTATAAAAAGGAGACAGGAAAATTAGAGTTAGTAATAGAAATGTGTAAATAAAATAGAAATAGCCTTTAGAATCTAGAAAAGCTAGGAAATAGATTCTCTCCCTACAGCTTTCCAAAACCTTGTGTTTTTATGTCATTCAGGTTTCAGTCACTAAGTTTGTGGTACTTTAGTATAGCACCAGTAGGAAACTAATACATATGATAAATTAAAATCATTTTGATAGACTAAGAAAGTTGATCTAAGTTGAACTAAGAAAGGTCCCATCTTATTGATATTAAACATGAAAAATAAATAATAAAAGTATTCAAGCACATGAGTTTACAGTTTTCTCACTTTTAGGAAGGATTTTTTTTTTCTACATTCATTTTTCATTTGTTTTCTAGTATGCTTTTGTCATTGCTGTTTTAGTCCTAACTGGATTTTATTAAAGCAAATGCCTTGCCTTTTTCCTTAGAGATCTGGAAGAGGTCACTAGGTGCTTACAACATGTTCAAGTATTCCTCCTACAACTCCCTTTGCAATTATTCATTATTCAACAAGTGAATGAGCTATTCTGTTGATTGATGTTTTAGCTTTGCTAAAAATATGAGAAAAGATATTCTTCTTCAAGCACATATAGCTTAATATTCACACAGATATTTCTTTCTTAATCCTAACTGTGCGGTGGTTTTCTCTGTGTTTCTAGAGTAAGATCCGACACTTTTATATTCATTCTTCAAAAAGAGTAAGCTTTTTGTTAGAAATGTTAGAAACAATAATGCAAATAAACATTTTATTGTTTATGAGACAAAAACACTTTGATTATACTCTAATTCACACAAATATGTGGGAAATATGGAGATTTAATGCAAATATAATGGCAACATTTTCCCTTTCAAGAATAAACTTGTTTTCAGGCAAAGTCAGATTGTTTATAGCAGCTCCATTTAGTAAAAATTCAATGCAATCAACATATGTTACTTAAATATTCCAGTTGTCATTTTTTTAAAAAAATCAAAAAGAAGTGAGCAAAAGTAATTTAGTGATATGTTTCATTTTGCTTTCTATACCCAAAATATTGTCATTTAATAATTAATTTATAAAACATCAACTTATTTTACTTTTTTTTAATGAAGTCTTCAAGATTTGATGCACATCTTATACTTCTAGAACATTTCAACTTGAACTAGCCATATTTCAAGTTCTTAGTAGCTAATAAGTACTGCATTGGATGACAAATGTAGGTAGGAATAGTAATAAAAACAAGGACTAATAAATTAAAATTGTTTAATGAACATAACTAACAGTCCAGATGATTTGATGCCTATTAGTATTGTTCCAGAGAGTATAAAATCCTCCCAGTGTTTTCCTTCTTCAGTTTAGTCCATTTTTACCCTAGAAAGCAAGGGTATGTTTCATGCAAGGACTTGACAGGATAGCACCATTCTCGTGACTATGTCATGTTAAGGAACATAGAGCACAAGGAACCATAATAGATTCAGTGTAATAAAAACAAAGAGATAGAAAGCAAAAAGAAAAAAAATCAGATAATTAGAAAACTATCAAATATTTTGCACAGGTTAATCTATTTTTATTCAAATACAATTTATAATACTGTTTAATATTTAATTAAACACTGGGTTACTTTAGAAAGAGAGTATGTTGTGTAAAAACAAAAAGAGAGCGATAATCTTGCTATAAGGATACTACTCTCCTACCACAGAGAGGCATGGACCAAAACAATTCTAAACATTAAAAAGAAGTTCAAGATTAGTTGAAGAGAACAAAAAAGAAAATCTGTTCTGCTACAATATAGAAAACTATTCTGGCTGTGACATTATTTGTTTTTAATATTCAAAATGATATATAAATCCACTTCACTGTCTTGACAAAAGATGTCACATCCATATTATGGATATAAAAATTGCCAGTGAAATTTTAATGATATTGCTATATTTTTGTTGAAAAAGTCCTTTCTAGAAGAAACCACATTATGGCAGTTTTTTAATTCTTACTTTGTTGGTATAAATTTTCCTATTTAAAAATAAAATTAAATTTGGTCAATTGATTCTTTATTCAATTTATGTCATATTTTACTTGTAACTTGTGATTATTGTGTATTTTACTCGAGCCATTATTGCCACTAAGCCAGATTTTGGGACAGTTTTTTTTCAAAATTTTTTCAAAAGAACTGACTCTCAAATTTTTAAAAAAAAATAGTATTTGGATCTCAATATATTATCATTTCATTTTACTATTTAATGATTTTTCTGAGGGAATTTTTATTGTTTAAATGTTACTGCACTAATGGTGGCAGTTATGACCCTTCAGCTTATCACAAGAAAAAGATGTAATATAGTAAGTACATTAAAATAAGGATAGTATCACAGACACATGCTGTCACAGAGCAAGGAGTTTTATGACATCAAGTATGTCTCCTATTGGCCTTTTAGATTCTTGGACTGACACAATTTCTCTCTGGGATCAGAATCTACTCATTCTCAGGGAACACCTGGGAAACAGGAACACCAAAATGGAGCTTATGCCAGGGGTTTCTGTATTTTGCTGGTTACGTAGGTGTATATTTGCTCTGAAACCCCCTCAGTAGCAAAGCCCTGTGTAGAATGGGGAAGGCAAATCTCACCGAGCTCAGGTGCAAATTGTTATGTTCATTATAATTAATAAATAATGCTATCAAGTTGGAACAAACCTCCTCTGAACTCTTCAGAATTATGGTTGCAAAGAAACACTGGTACTCAGTATGTTTTATGCCTTGACCAAGAGTTTGTACCATGCATTAGAACAAGTCAAGCTAATTAATCCTCAAAGCAGAGTTACCAATAAGATATGATAACTCTGTCCATCTGAAAAAATATATATATCCCACTTATCAAAGTGTAGATTTTTAATTAATTTTTGTCCATTAAGAGCATTTTTTTTTTATTGGAGCAAAAAGAAGAGAATACAAGTAAACAAAATGTCTATATTTGAGTACCAAGAGAGATCTAAACATTGGTGTCAAATACCTTTATTTAGAATGAATGTCATTTCTAGTTTTTTTTTTTTTTTTTACATAGTTACATTTGTAACAACATAATAACCTCTAAACTCTACTTCTCTCATAGTGCAATTTCTGCCACTCTCTATTAATCTTGGTATTATATGCAGATATTGGAATTTGGTGGACCCCTGAAGTAGAGAAATTATGTAATCATCTTAGAATGCCATGTTAAGAAGAAATGCTTTAAGGGTGTGGGTGGCTCAGTCAGTTAAGCGACTAAGGACTCTATTTCAACTCAGGTCATGGTCTCAGAGTCCTAGGATTAGCCCCCTGCTGGGCTCCTTGCTCATTCAGGGGTCTGCTTTTCCCTCACTCTCTTCCTCTGCCCTTTCCCCTGCTTCTCTCTCTCTCTTTCTCTCTCAAATCAGTCTATCAGTGAACCAATCTTTTAAAAAAAGAAGAAATACTTTAAAAAGTTATGTTACAGGAAGGAGAGTTTGTGTTGTGTGAATGGAAGTCTTGGTCCTTGGATTCCACAAAAAGATATGCTGGAATAAAGACCACCAGAAGGAAAGGAGCAAGTACAAAGCATTTAATTAAAGCAAAAGTACACTCTGAAGGTGGGAGAGTCTGCAGATTCTATGAGGTAGAATAAGCCTTACGTTGTTTGGGGCTGGGAGTAGCTGTGAAGAGCAGGGGGTGGTCGCTAAAGGAGGCAGCTTCCAGTCATTGGGGAACTCTTTCTACAGGTTGGCAGGTGCAGTTTTTGACCCAGAAGGTTCGTATCCTAAAGGTCAATGTAGGCTACCTCCATGGGATGAGGCTGTACCCACAATGCAAATGCATTGTAATGAGCCTAGGGATCACCTTGGGGCAGAGGTGGAAGAGAAGGGTGCTCTGCACCTCCAGCCAGTGGGGGCTGTCAGCCCCAAGGACAGGATGTTGAGCCCCGGGGGGTTTTAATGTAAAGCTTATTTATCACCGTTCCTTGC
Organism: Enhydra lutris kenyoni; assembly: GCF_002288905.1. NCBI lineage: Eukaryota > Metazoa > Chordata > Mammalia > Carnivora > Mustelidae > Enhydra > Enhydra lutris. The sequence goes on along the minus strand of NW_019154109.1, from coordinate 16,234,737 downwards.
TTCCAGCTCACGTCTCTATCATTCTCCTTCCAGGACTTGGGGCCCTGCCTCCTGGCATTCCTTCCACTGCTCATGTAGAGCTTGTCCTAAGAGTTACACCATTAATATAATACATTTTTCAGGGGGGAGATTGATACAAAGAATGTATGATCACCAAACAATAATTGCTATACAAATAACAATATATTTAATAGTAAATTAAATATAAATAATGAATGTATAAATAATTAAATTATACTTCATAAATATTATACACTCTGGTATAAAACATTTGCTCTTTTTTGAGCTCATAGAGACTACATTACCAGTAAAGGATTGAGCACATAGACTACGTTATTAGTAAGGGATTTTGAGATTACATTATATTTCTCTTCAGGAAGAATTCTTATAAATACTACTGTTTCACTTGAAAATGCTTAATTTTTCAAGAAACCATGTAGCTATTTTAGTTGTTGAAGGCACCCTAATCCATAATTCCCAAACCAAAGTAAAACCAGGGAAAATATATTAATGTTTCTATTCCTTAAATAAGTCTGTAAGTCTAAAGATCTATGACATGAGATTTACTATTGGCTATACATAAATATATATATATATATAATATATATATATTTATATATATTATATGCACATATAATATATAGAGTTAATTAGTTTGTTCCACAGGGGTGTATTGTTATTCAATTTAGAAATAACTATTGGGCAGAAATAACTATTGGGCACTGGTTCCTGTGTTTAGTATGTAGAGTTTGAAAGTCAGAGAAGGAGATTTGCATTAAATTTTTTACACTTTAGAAAGTTTGCTCTCTGGAGATTTTGGTAACAGAATTTATCAAATCTTTTATATTGAAGAGTAAGAAGAAAATAAATTCTTTTCTACTCTTTCAAAAAGTACAGATCTCAAAAAACAAAAAACAAAAAAACAAACAAAACCAGAAAATACTTTCTTGATTTGCACTTAGGCACTTGGGTGAAGAGAAACTAGGCTTCTTCCAGACTAAAGTTCTTTTAAGAGTCCTTCTCCAGTAATTTTGAAGCCGTGAGATGCTCATAACAATATCTCTGAGGAACGTTTGTAATAGGAAAGAAAAAAAAAATCACTGATGTGGAGTAAGTAGCATATGAAAGCCAGAAACTTTCTGGTATAAATCCCACTAGCCTGTGTGCCAGTCACACATGTGCGTTCGTATGGGTGTATGTGTGTGCAAGTCCCACAAATACAGAGAGTAAATGGGATTCAGACAAGGTGAATAAATATCCTGTTGAGACTGCTAGACTGCTATATCATCTTTTGTTTAGAAAAACAATGAAGTACAAAAGCACTTAGGTTTTTCCTTCAATCTATGAGTTTGTTTAATTTTTAGTAGGTATAAAAATGATAATTAAACATTGGAGAAAAAAGCGAAGTTGACTGTTGGAATGTATTAAAAGGTAAAAAGGTAAAAATAAGTATCACACTAATTTTTTCAGTTTATCAATTTGTGACCATTTGGTGTATGTTAGTCAAATATTTATCAAAAATACCTTCAAAAGTCTATCTTATTTCAATAATATTGTATATAATTATATCTAAATGCGTGGGTGTGCAAATATAAATGTATATATGCATATACAAAAATTGTTACAGTTTTGTTTCTTTCTCTCTTTATTTTTTTTAAGATTTTATTTATTTATTTGTCAGAGAGAGAGAGAGAAAGAGCACAGGCAGGGAGAGCAGCAGGCAGAGAGAGAAAGAGGCTTCCTGCTGAGCAAGGAGCCCAATGTGGGACTCGATTCCGGGACCGTGCAAACACGACCTGACCCAAAGGCAGACGTTAACCGACTAAGCAACCCAGGCAACCCAGTTTTGTTTCTTTAATAATGACTGTTAAAAAATGTGAAAAATATAACATATGCAAACATAAAGTAGAAATTTGTAAGCCTTACAGAAAGAAATTTTAGCATACTTTTGGCATTCAAGAAAACACATACATTTATTGTAAACCCAGTATTATTCTCTTGTCTATAATGCAAATTGCAAGGCTTTTGTTAACCTTGTAATTAGTAAGCTTAAGTCCATACCAGTGTTGCTAAATAGGAAATTGAGGACCAGCTAACAAGCTATGATATGACTTGTTAATTACCCAGTTTAAAATTTTCTACTGTGCGTTAATAAAGTCATGAAGATGGTTTCAGCCTTTCTGTTATTTTGCTTATGGAAATCCATGTCAAACCTGGAGATGAAATAATTTAGTACAATCAGCTTTAATTGTACTGTGTCAGCTGTTTTCCCCCTTGTTTCTCAAAACATTTCTCCTACATTTACTTGCTTTGGTATTTAATTTGTCTGACATCAATTTTTCCACCCCAAATTTGGGGTTATGTTTGTGATTTGTTGGTATAGTTTCTGTTTCCCAAATAATCTTTGTCCAAACTTTGTTACCAATTTTTAGTAGAGTGTAAATAATTGACCTAAATTGCCCCAACCAAAATATTTGTTTTACCTACTGCCTTATATTTTTTTCTTATTTCTTGGGATTTCTTTGTTTTCTCTATTTTATGACAAGTTTTTGTTTTGCTTTGTTTTTTAGATAGTTACATTTTCTAGTGATTTTTAGTTTTGTTTCTTCTGGTAGTTCCTTTTATGCCTTCCAAGAAATAATACTGACACAACAGTATAACTCTTAAAGTCTATAATGAGATTTGATTAGTTGTTCATTAGTCTGATCATTTAAAAACATTTATTGGCACCTAATATTTAATGGTATCTTGGTACACCAACGTAAATGTAATAAAGTTCAAGTATTAAGGGTTTCATTTAATTGTGGGGAATTCAAAATATAAATAGATTTTTATAATATCATGATGTTAAAATAAGAGAGATTGATTTCATTGACCAAAACAAAACAAAAACTAAGCTCTTTCTTTCACCATGTCAATGGAAAATGCAAATACTGTCTGAAATACAAAAATGAACATAGCTTCCACAATATCCAAATTTTAGGAACTTAAGTGATTACTTTCTTAGGAATTCAATCCTAATTCCTAATTAGGTATTAATGGTTAATTTATAATTAATAGATGAATGTTCACTGTAATAATTTCTTACATTAGAATTCTAGTCTCTCAGCATGTCTTTATAGAATATTCTTAGCTTTGATCTCACAGGTGTTCTAAGCCACTATGAAGTCCTAGAGATTGAAGAGAGAGATAATGTTGAAGAGGAGTGATGTCAGGATGGTACATTGCCCTCTTGATTTTATCTATATCAACTATTGAAAAGAAGTACATCATTCCCAAACTAATCATTCATGAACTGATTTTAATAAATTTTTTAAAGATTTTATTTATTTATTTGACAGATAGAGATCACAAGTATGCAGAGTCAGGCAGAGAGAGAGAGGAGGAATCAGGACCCCTGTTGAGCAGAGAGCCCAATGTGGGACTCGATCCCAGGACCCTGAGAACATGACCTGAGCAGAAGGCAGAGGCTTAACCCAATGAGCCACCCAGGCGCCCCAATGATTTTAATAATTTTTAAATAAATATCACCTTCACAAAATAAAGCTTCATTCCAGCCTCAAATACAGCTTCATATAAAAAAGAGTTATTCTGGGGCTCCTGGGTGGCACAGTCGGTGAAGCAACCTACTCATGGTTTAGGCTCAGGTTGTGATCTCAAGGTTATGTGATCAAGCTCCACCTTGGGCTCTGCACTCAGTGTGGGGTCTACTTGAGATTCTTTCTCCCTCTCCCTATGCCCCTCCCAGTTGTACTCTGTCTCTCTCTCTCTAAAATAAGTAAATAAACCTTAAAAAAGGAAAGAAAGGAGATTTCCTTCCAGATGTGTTTATTTCTTTGTCATTTATGGTAACATGTTGAACTGTACGGAACACATGCCAATGAATGAATACTAAGGTACAGAGTGAGACTTGGGTAAAATTTAGTATTCTAACCTTCAAAACAATTTTTTAACAAACACAGTGCTATATTCACTTTATTTTGTCTCCCTTTTCTATGAGTAGTCACTCATTGTGTGTGTCTGGGCACATGCTTGCAAGCATGTGTAACAGCATGTGTAGCTCTTGTTTGTCATCAAAATTGGGTTTTTTATTTTCTTAACTTTATTTTTACAAAAGATATTTAACAAATTAATACTATTTTTATTTGTGGCTGGTGACATTTTGAAGAATGATTTTCTTTTCTGATAAATGATCTTAGTTATATTCAGGTCCTCATATTGTTGATTCAAAGGAGTTATAAATTATGCATTCTGGGGGCGCTCAGCGGGTTAAGCTGCTGCCTTCAGCTCAGGTCATGATCTCAGGGTCCTGGGATCGAGCCCCGCATTGGACTCTCTGCTCAGCAGGGAACCTGCTTCCTCCTCTCTCTCTGCCTGACTCTCTGCCTGCTTGTGATCTCTCTCTGTCAAATAAATAAATAAAATCTTTAAAAAAAAAATTACGCGGGGAGCCTGGGTGGCTCAGTGGTTAAAGCCTCTGCCTTCGGCTCGGGTCATGATCTCAGGATCCTGGGATAGAGCCTCACATGGGGCTCTCTGCTCAGCAGGGAGCCTGCCTCCTCCTCCTCTCTCTCTCTGCCTGCCTCTCTGCCTACTTGTGATCTGTCTGTCAAATAAATAAAAATCTGTAAAAAAAAAAAAAATTACGCATTCTGACAGGGATATTTGGGAAATCGATCCCCAGAAGAATATTCTTGAAATCATTAAAACTTTTCTACTTGTTCTCATATTTGGCTACTTGGATATTTGAATTTCCAAATATTTTCAAACATAAACATCGTTCAGAAAGCCAAAATAGGTTTACAAACACTGTGTCTATGAAAGAGAACAATTCCTTTTACTGCATTGTTATTTAGTAAAGTATGTATCTATTCCCACTAACTAGGAAATGTGAGTTTAAGGGGGAATTAAATTAGTAATCATGTTTATATTGATAAACATAGTTTTTTTTTTCTTTCTTAGGATAGCTTCCTCACTTTCTGAGATGTTAACGTTATTAATTTTATTATTTCTTCTTTACTAATTAATGTTAAAGCTATAAGTTTCTCATTATATATCATATGTTTTGATACTTACTAACATTAACCTATATATGTCTTGTAATGAACATATGGCATCTTTTTAGGCCCACATATTATTTTAAGTTATATATTTAAATACCCACAACTTTAATTTAACTTTGTTTTGTAACTGTAGTTGATTTTTAATATAATTGTGTCATAGGCAACATAATTTTGGGGATACAAATAATTAGAAACATATTAAGACTTGATTTATGGTGCACTGAACTGGTATGTTTTGTGTGTAAATGTGTTCATTAGAACTGTGGTTTTAAGCTACTCCTTATTGTTAAAATATTTAAGCAGACTAATGTTTAAAAACATAAGTCTTACCTTTTTAAAACCTACACTCTATTAATTTTTTTTGTGTCCTTCTCTAACACTTCCTGAGAAATATGTGATATCTTCTAATCAGTTTTCCTTGTTCTTTTTTCTCTATATATTTTAAAGGTTATTATTTATAAATTTTAATCATTTTATATGTTCCTGGATAATTGAAACTTTTTCACATTAAGTAGCCTTTTTCTTATATTTATTTACAAACTCTTAAGCATATTTCCAGTCTGTGTTTTAGATGTGTATCTTTTAGCTAGTATATAATTATATTTTCACTATTTTTCTTCCTCTTTATTTAAGAATGTCATAATTTACCATTTACTTCTTTTTACAATTCCAATATAATTAATGTGCAGTACTATATTCCTTTCAGGTGTATAATATGCTGATTCAACAAGTCTATACATTATTCAGTGCTTAGCATAATAACTACAATCTTAATCCCCTTCCTGTATTTCACCTATACCTCCACCCATCTCCATTCCGGTAATCACCAGTTTGTTCTTTACATATAAGAGTCTAGTTTTTGTCTCTGTCTTCTTTGTTCATTGTTTTATTTCTTAAATTCCACATACGAGTGAAATCATATGGTATTTGTCTTCCTCTGGCTAACTTACTTTGCTTAGCATTATACTTTCTAGATCTATCCATGTTGTTGCAAATGGCAACCTTTCATTCTTTTTTATGGTTGAATAATATTCCATTGCATATACATACCACTTCTTCTTTATCCATCCATCTATCTATGGCCACTTGGGTCACTTTCATATTTTGGCTATTGTAAGTAATAGGGCAATAAACAAAGGAGTGCATATATCTTTTCAAATTAGTGTTTTCATATTCTTTTGATAAGTACCCAGTAATGGAATTACTGGATCATATCATTTACATATTTTTTGATAATAACTGATATGTTTGAACTTATTGCTCTCAAATTATTATTTTATACTATTTTCTATATTATTCATTAGCTCTTTTCTTTCCTGCTTTTATAGAATTTTTTTTCTCTGTTCATTTGATATATCATAAATTTTAAATATGTTTTGAATTTCTTGTAACAATTTATGGCCATGAGATAGAACACAGTTCAAAATTTATGTGAAAGTCATTTGGAGTTATGAATTCTCCGATGTCTGTTAAATAGTTTATCCTTCTGCTGGAGATTTGGATCTTTAGGAATTTAGTGTTTTCCTAGGGTCACTCCACACAGCAGCAATAACCCATATTGTATGCTCTGGTTCTTGTATGTTGTGCCCTGTGGGCAACTGGAAGTGGAGGGCTATCTGAATTTTGAGGGATCTTCAAATGCCTTCATGGTAGTTGTTGGTTTTGGTTTGCTTGCCTTTCTATTTGTCTTTGTTCTACTCTTTTGATCTTATGATTTATTTTTCTTTCTTGCAAGATCATTCACATTATTTAAAGTGTATGCATTGCTACATTTTATTTTTTTTCTATTAATATATAATGTATTATTTGTCCCAGAACTACAGATCTGTGAATCATCAGTCTTACACAATTCACAGCACTCACCATAGCACATACCCTCCCCAATGTCCATAACCCAGCCACCTTCTCCCCCTCACCCACCCCCTCCAGCAACCCTCAGTTTGTTTCATGAAATTAAGAGTCTCATATGGTTTGTCCCCGGTCCCATCTTGTTTCATTTTTTTTCCCTCCCTACCCCCCATGACCCCCACCCTGTCCCTCAGAGATATGATATTCCTCATATCAGAGATATCATATGATAATTGTCTTTCTCTGATTGACTAATTTCACTTAGCATAACACCCTCTACTGGTTTATTTTATCAAGAGTATGTGTTTTATAGGGAGTAGGCATACACGGTAAATGGAATTTGGGGGAAATTTTGTCAGCTATATTTTGTAGAGTAAAGAACTATGTTTAATTTAGTGACTTAAAAAATAGCCATTAATATGCCTCAAGATTCTGTGGGTCAGTAGTTTGAGTTGAGCGCACCTGGGAAGTTCTGAATAGTTGTTATGATATATCAGGTGCTCCTAAGATTAGCAAGAGAGAGCAAGTTCAAATGAACAAGAAAACTTCAAGCTGTTCCCTCTTCGTATTAACTATTACCCCATTTTTTAAAGAAAGTTGTATGGTCAAATGAACATTTAACATTTAATTAAAACCACTCTACCCCTTTTATGAAGAATTTCAGTGTAACATTATAAAAGTACTAGAAAACAGAAAAAGGGAGAATTTATGGCTATATTTGCAATATACCACAAAAAGAGAATTTTCTTATTATTGATTTAAGTGTAATTTTCCTCTTTAAGTGACATTTATTTCATCGCTCTTAATCATTAAAATGCTATTAGTCACATAATGATTTTGAAAAATTAATATAGGCTTCTGAAGCTAGTTAAAGCTCTATAAGGACAAATGAATAACATATTCTCATTGTATTATTTTAATTAAGGAAGTACTTAGAGATATATATTTTTATATAACTTCTAATTTTTTAAAAGATTTTATCTATTTCTTTCAGACAGAGACCAAGAGAAAGAGAGCATGAGTCGGGGGAAGAGGTAGAGGGAGATGCAGACCTGCTACTAAGCAGGGAACCCATGTGGGGCTTGATCCCAGGACCCCAGGATCACGACCTGAATCGAAGGCAGATGTTTAACCAACTGAACCACCCAGCCGGCCTTATATAACTTTTAATTTTAAAATATTTTTAAATATTTACAAGTTTCTGTTCCCAAGTTTATCATATCACATATACTGCAAATCATAAAAATATTTAAGGAAATAAACATACACAATAACTTCTAGTAAAAATAAAGGAAAAAATAAACACAAAATTGAGCATAGGAATTACCAATACAAGGAAGAAGGAAAAAAAGGTTGTAATTAGGGATAAATCTGAAGAGATTCTAAATTAATGATGGTATTCCTTCTCTTAAACTGAGAAGTGGATATCTAGAAGCCCATTATTTATACTGTAATTAAATATAACACTGCAGTATTGAGCAATGCTAAGCTACTGATCTTTTTTTTTTTCAATAAATGTTACTAAGTGAAATGGGTAACCATGTTTAAAAGTGAGATTCCTGGGGCGCCTGAGTGGCTCAGTGGGTTAGGCCGCTGCCTTCGGCTCAGGTCATGATCCCAGGTCCTGGGTTCGAGCCCCACATCGGGCTTTCTGCTCGGCAGGGAGCCTGCTTCCTCCTCTCTCTCTGCCTGCCTCTCTGCTTACTTGTGATTTCTCTCTGTCAAATAAATAAATAAAATCTTTAAAAAAAAAAAAAAAGTGAGATTCCTGAGCAAACTGAGGGTTGATGGAGAGAGGTGGGTGAGAAATGAGCTAGATTGTTGACGGGTATTAAGAAGGGCACTTGTGGGGCTGCCTGGGTGGCTCAGTGGGTTAAGCCTCTGCCTTCAGCTCAGGTCATGATCTCAGGGTCCTGGAATCGAGTCCCACATCGGGCTCTCTGCTGGGCAGGGAGCCTGCTTCCTTCTCTCTCTCTCTCTCTGTCAAATAGGTAAAATCTTAAAAAAAAAAAAAAAGGGCACTTGTGATGAACACTGGGTGTTATATGTAAGTGATGAATCACTAAATTCTACTCCTAAAACCAAAATTACACTATATGTTAACTACCTACAATTTAAATAAAAAGTCGATACCAAAAAAAAAAAAAAAGGGATTCTTGACCTCTAATTCAAGTCACATATAAAAAACCAATTCCAGTAAAATTATAGCTATAAATGTTAAGAGAAGAATAATCATGTTTCTAAAGTAAAAGCAAAATAATATTGTATGACCTCCAGTTGTGTACATTTTAAAATAAATTTTGTTGATAATATTCTAATTTTTAAATATTTGAATAATCATTATGAATATAATTTGTTTAATTTTGCTTCGATGTATATGAGTGACTTTCTTGATAGTCTCTTACTAACATATACTTATTTGGAGAAATTATTAAATGAAAGTATATAGATTTTGACAGAATGATCTGGTAGAATATGAAATTTCAAGGGAATTTCAACAAGCCTATAAATAAATTTTATAGGAAAAGAAAGCGTATTATATAATAGTAATGTTCTTTGCATCTGAAAATGAGAGAGTTTAATGGTCAAGTGATTCAAGTTGTGGTTTTGTAATTTCTGGAACTAAAACACTTCATGACTTCAACCATGCGTATGCCATCTTTAGTCAATCAGTGACTACATTCACTTGATCAAACTGTATTAGTTTCTTATTGCTCCTGTTATCAAATAGCTACAAAACTCATGACTTAATATGACACGAACTTATTCTTTTACAATTGCAGAGGCCAGATGCCTAAAATCAGTTTCACTAAAATCAGTTTCAACTAAAGTCAAGGTGTTAGGATTCTGGAATTTTAAAGGGAAAATATGTTCCTTGCCTTTTCCACCTTTCGCAGGTATCATGCGTCCCTTGACTTGTGGCTTTCTCATCTTCACAGTATCTAAGTCTAATCTCTGCTTTCATGATCACATCAGCATCTGTTTTGGCTTTGACTTCTCTTGTGTGCCTTTTATAAAGATTGTCGTGATTATAATGGTCACCCTGATAATCCAGAATCCAGATAATCCAGACAACGGATCTAAAGAGCTATAATCACACATAAAAAGTCCTTTTTGCCATATAAGGTAGGATTCCCAGGACTGGGGACTAGGACATGTGTATATTTGTGGGTACTGGGTTATGGGAAGGAAGAGCCTTATTCAGCCTACCACACAAGCAATTGGTCTGCCTCTCGTGAGTTTGCAAATTGCAAATGAAAAACTAGGAACTATTTTATGTGTGTGTGCTGGCTTTTGGCCCAACATTAGTTCTAGTCAATATCAGTGAGTTTCAGCATCTTGACTGCAACCCATTAATGAAATTTCTGCAAATGTCATTAAAGCTTGGGTATGAACACAGGATAATTTTCTAAGGACAAATACTATTTAATGTAATTTGCCTTCAGTGATACTACCTCTTAGATTATCATCTCCCTTCTCAAAACTGTCTAGAAATAGCTCAGGAGTAATAAAGAGAAAAATATAAAAATAACCAAAAATGGAAAATAAACACATACACACAAGTGATGATAATAAAGAGAATGAAGGATTTGGCTACAAATGGGTTATAAAATTGGTGTTATTCAGTCTCATTAAAATACTCATTTCAAATGTAGCATCCATAAGTCCATTACTTAAACATTTAAAGTCATAATTCCATGTAGAAAACATTTTGGGGACTTAGAGAAAGTGCTGAGGTCTGAGGAAGTTGCTAACATCAGTGTCAGTGGAGAAATGTAAGGAAAGTTACAATCTGCTTTCAAGATTCAATGATTTCACTCACAAATCTACACTAAATTTAATTCCATTTTCAAGGCTTTCTAATTATAGGTCTTAATAGAAAAATATAACATGTCAGAAAATAAGATTTGGAAGGCAATAAAAGAGAATAACCTAGGAATAAATATAAAATAACTAAATGTACAGGACCTGTGTTTGAACAATTATAAAACCATACTTCAGGGTTTACAAATACTTAAATAGAGGGAAAGCAATATTGCTTAGGATTAGAAAACTCAATGTTGTAAAAATTTCATCTGTCTAAATTAACCTATAAATTCAAAAAGACTTTAATTAAATCTATTAAGGGATCTTTGAAAGTTGAGGAAAATATGGCTACAATTCATTTAGGCAATGAAAAAGTAAGAGGAGATTGGACAAATACTTCAATGTGGCAGAGTGACATTTTCTTAGCAGATATTTACAGATAATATCCAGAATGCTGTACATTTGCAGAAATAGAGCGACAAATCAAAATAAAAAGTAATTCAAACTAGACTCAGAAATACATGGGAATTTAGTTCATAATAAAGTGTAATTTCAAACCTACAAATGTATTGATTACCCAACGTCTTTAGTGCGAGTAAAAGAAAAGCAATATCCAGCCTATTCCTTATGCTTAAAAACATTTATTTTTTAATATTTATTTATTTGGATCTGGATGAAATATTTATTTTTTAAGTTTTTTATTTTAATTCCAGTTAGTCAACACACAGTGTTATATTAGTTTCAGGTATACAGTATGTTGATTCAGCAATTCCGTCCATCACCTGGTGCTCATCACAAGTGTCCTCTTTAATCCCCATCACCTATTTAATCCAACCCCCACCCAACTCCTCCCCAGCAGCTATCAGTTTGTTCTCTGTAGTTAAGAGTTTGTTTATTAGTTTGTATTTCTCTTTTTCCCTTTGCTCCTTTGTTCTGTTTCTTAAATCCATAAATGAGTAAAATCACATGGTATTTGTGTTTCTCTGACATATTTCACTTAGCATTATACTCTCTAGCTCTATCCATGTAGAATAATTAAATATAATTAAACTACAGAATTACAAGAGGAATAAATGTTTATATAAATGTATAGAGGAAACTCATATTTATACATGGAAAAAAAAAGACCCAAAGAAAAATAATGTTATTATATTATATAGCTTCTTATACCACATAAATAGAAAGATAAATTTTAAACAAGAAAAATGTTTTGGAATGTACTTCCAACATTTATAACAAATTTCTTATATCTAGAATATGGCTAGATAATATCCAAAGATTCTTAGGCTTAATAATCATATTTTTTATCTTAATAATAATAGACTAGATTGATCATTTATTTCTTAGTTGATTTGATTTAACCAATAGAGAATAACTGTATTCAAGTTTCATTGCAAACCTCATCATAACAGTAATTAATATATTGGAAATGCATCATTGAGCTAGCTTGTCAAAGAAAAAAATTAATTACCATAAAGCTTTTCATGTATTAATGAGCAGGAGGGCTTGGGAAACATTTTATGACTGATAAAAAAGCTTGAGCAGCAAAGTACAGAAAGGTAAATGAGAATCAAGTGTTCTGCAGTTAAACAACATTTGAGCACTCAATAGTATTTATTTAATTAAATTCAAATTACTACAGTTTCCTGGTTTGAAATCTCAGAAAATAATAACTATAGACATTGAAATTTAATAATTATAACAAATGAATGTAAAGCGACTATTTTGGAAGATGATTAACATTTAAAAATTCTGTTCCTGGGACACCCGGGTGGCTCAATCAGTTGGACATCTGCTTTCAGCTCAGATCATGATCCCAGGTCCTGGGATCAAGCCCCACATCAGGCTCCTTGCTCAGCAGGGAGCTTGCTTCTCCCTCTGCCTACCACTCCCCCTGCTTGTCTTCTCACTTGGCTCTTCCTCTCTGTTACTCTCTTTCTGAAAAATAAATAAATAAAATCTTTAAAAAAATATTCTATTCCTAATCTTACCTGATTAAGAGTTCAAAATGTTTTTTCTACTACTTTGCAGTAATAATTATAATGATGTCTGTTATTCATCCATTCTCTGGTTTATCAAAAATAAAAGTCTGGTTATTAATTATGACTATAAACAGAAATGTTGTTTCTATTAAGTATTTGATCATAGAGTGAATTTTAATCTAGTTAATTTAAATTGCATAAAAGAAATGAACTGTTTTAATTAATTCCAATGATTTAATTAGTTTAATATAATTATAATCTGAAAAAAGACTACCAGATAAAGATAGAGAATGTTAAATGTTTCCAGGACACTGGAAGATTCCATTGTTGTACTTTATAGCAGATATCTACCACCCAGAATTAACTATTCTTCCATCTTCTATTAGCATAGATTATAGTTATTTTTTCTTGTATTTCACATAAATTGAATCAAATATTCTTTTGTACATGGTTTCCCTTGGTCATATCTATGTCTGTGAAATTCATCTATCTGAATGTACATATCAATATATTTTTTAGATTTCTATAAAGTATTTCATTATTTTAACATACTACAATTAATTTATCCTTTCTACTGCTCATGAATATTTTAGTTAGTTTTAGGTTTTGTCAATTGTGAATATTTAGTTTGTCTTCTTTGGTCCTGGTTTGTTTTTATTTTTTTATTTTCTTTGCATATACATAATTTCTCTGTATACACACACACACACACACACACATACACACACTCATAAATATACACACATCTAAGAACAGAATTGCTGAGTTATAAAGTAGAAGTATGTGTTGTTTTATTAATTTATTAATATGAAAAACTCTTTCATACAGCCAAACTCCAAAGTGATTTTACCATTATTAATGTTCATTGAGAATGTTTAAAGTTCATACATTTTTTTTTTAAAGATTTTATTTATTTATTTGACAGAGAGAGATCACAAGTAGACGGAGAGGCAGGCAGAGAGAGAGAGAGAGAGGGAAGCAGGCTTCTTGCTGAGCAGAGAGCCCGACGCGGGACTCGATCCCAGGACCCTGAGATCATGACCTGAGCCGAAGGCAGCAGCCCAACCCACTGAGCCACCCAGGCGCCCTAAAGTTCATACATTTTTAACAAGACTGGGAATTTTTAGTTTTTTAATTTTTCTATTCCTCTAGGTTTCTAGAGATAACTCATTGTGATTTCAAAATCACAGATATCCCAAGATATCTGATGATAAAGAGCAAATATTATTGTTCTTTTTGTCAGTTTGGTAAGACAGTACAGACTTTTTTTTGCCAAGTGATTGCGATTTTTGCCATTTTTTTTCCTCAATTAGTTTTTTTTCTTTGATCGTTCTTCATTTATTTACAAAGTTGATAATATATTCTGGATGAAAATTATATGTTGGAAACATGCTCGATATCAAATATCATGAACATTTTTTCCCCTTTCTGTGATTTTCCCTATTTATCATCTACATAGTGTTTTTGAAAAACAGAAATCCTTCATTTTAATTCACTTTAGTTAATCAACAAAGCAAAGTTTGGTTCTTTCTTGAGTCTTGTTAAGGAAAATTTTACTTACTAACAGATTGTGTAAAATTATGTATTACCAAGGGCTCCTAGTCTGTAGAAGATAGTACAGATTTATTTTTCCCTACACTTCCCAGTTAAGCAAATCTATAGATCCTGACGGTACAATAGTAACTAAAGGAGAAATCTGAAAGGTTAGATAGGAGAATGCAGACTGATTTGAGACACAGTACCAGAGGAATGGCACCACAGGAGAGCATGTTGTGTTCACCCCCATCCTCGAAACAGGAAGACCACCCAGATCCAGTGTTTTCTGACTCTTAACAGAAGGCAGCTTAGATAATGGAAGTTATTCCATTTCTGTTTATTCCCTTTCAGAATCAACCCTGAAAACATAGGGGAGCCTAGCTTGACTGATACCTTAATAAGCAGCTTCAGTTGAGAGTCCTACCAACAATAAGCAGCCAAAGAAAGTGCTCACTTTCTCTTCTGTGTCTGAGACTCCTCTTTTCTACTGAAAGATGCAGAGGCAGGTGTATAGAAGTCAGGAAAGACCCAGCTACAGTGAATGGCCTGGTCTAGGAGGCCTCTTTGTTCTAGCCATTCTGACTCACTCCTCTAATGCTCAAGACACACCACTAGCACTGTTTGGGATGGGTGGGTTGGATAGGTGGAAGGAGACCCCACCACTACCATCCCCACTTAGAAACACCCAACCAGAGGAAACCTCTTCTGTCCTCTCAGACAACATCATTAAGGACCAGTGGGGACTCCAGTAGCACCAGATGAGCTAGGTAGACCAAAGTAACACTACCAAGGTTCTGAAAATTAAACTGCCATTGTAACCACAGCCCAGATGTAGGCCAAGATTAATATGCTAAACGTGAACAAGGTAACTGCCTGCTAATCTAAAATGTTTAAATAAAAACTCAAGATGTCCGAACATAATAACATTAGATGTTTAAGACAAACAAACAAGCAAACAAACAAAACCCTCATCGGTCATAAAAAGAAACAACAACCAAAAAACTAACTTGAATAAGAAAAAATGAACATTTCACACCAACATCATGATGAATTAGATGTTAGCATTTTTTGACAAGGATTCTTAAAGCAGGGCCAAGTTGTACAATAGATTTTAGAAAACTAGCATACTGTACAAAATATCAATGAGAAATTGCAAGTTTCATGCATATATTTAATAACAAAAACTAAAGTATGTTGAAATCCTTATTTGTTTATCTAAAACACTGGATATTATAAAGTTATATTTTGTTAAATAACTAAAACAATAAATTTATGTGATTTCTGGAATATTTTGGTCTAAAATTTAGCACTACCCAAAAAATTTAAATGTTATACTTTATTTTCTGTTTTCAGACAAAAATTAATTTAATGAGAACAAATTAAAAGAAAATTCTGTGGCTATTGATGTCTCTCATGTAAAAATCTACTAATACGTAATAGGTTAAATGAATGCTTCTGTGATACCTATATTATGGACATGCCTTGGGTTTTTGTTTTGTTTTGTTTTGTCTTTTTCATGTGGTTAACACATGTCCTTGAGTGTGTATTCAATGCACAGGTGCCATTTTTACTGATTATTTTTGCATTTAATTTCATCTACTTAGGCAAATATTTGGGTATGCTCTCCTTTTTCTTAACTGTTACACTAATTCTACTTAATCCTATAAATATAACAGTCTTTTTTCCACAAGTCTATTAACATGCTAAGATGTATCAGTTCAATATGGAACCTTACAATTTTAACAGTTCCTATTTTCAGACTTCCTTCTTCTCTTTTATAACATACTGTGTTTATCATATTCAACCTACACATGTGAGGTTATATGGCAAAGTGGTAGAAGAGTGGGCTTTTAAAGCTGGCTGAAATCCCTGCCTTGAAATCACCGTGCTATCATGCTTATTACGCCACTGTTTTCACATAGCAACTTTATTAACCCTCAGATTTTCATCTATAAAAGAAGGGCAGTAAGATGCCTGCCTTGGAAACAAAATAGGTAAAGCATTTGACCATTCTCTAACAAATGGTGGGTGTTCAATATATATTAACAATTGTTATTCAGAATTTGTGGTGCACCCATGGCTGTGGTATATCAGTCTGGAATGATAAACAATGATAAACAAACACATTGCCTTTCTTTGTAGCTAAGTATTTCAAGTTCAAAACATCCATATGCAAGTTCTTATTCTGCCAGCTCATCCTATAGACTTGAGAGTTCTATCATTGGTACGTATCTATGATTAAACTTTTGGAATTTTAATTTGGATTGTCATACTCATTTGAACCATGTATCTATGCAGTCAGCAAGTCTTGATGGTTCACCTTTCCTAATATTCCCATACTTTACATTCCACTTAAAGAAACTACTAATCATTCTTCCCTAAGCATATTGATAACATATGTAAATAATACATTTGTATTTCATACACAAAAAGAAAATCACTGCAATTCTTATCATCCAATGATATCAACTTAATATATCCAAGTAGTGCTATATTTTAGTTAATAAAAAAAAATACTTTTTAATTTTGTTTTCAAAAATATTTGTAAACTACTCATAAAATTCAGTGTGCCACTTTTTATATGCCAATAATAGTGGGGGCTGCTCTATACAATATGGTTATTTAAATGTATATTTAAATTAACTATAATCAAATAAAATTAAATTAATCCCAGTTTCACAAGCCATATTTTAAGTGTTCAACAGACACAAGCCACCATATTATAGGACTGTATTGGACAACATATACAGAGAATGTTTTCATCTTTATAAAAAGTTTAATTCCTAAGTATGGTCAGATTCAGTTATTCTTAAAATGGGAGAAAAAAGTCACATTAAACAAATTAAGGGACCAGCTTTCACATTACTGAGACACAAAATAAAAATATCTAGATTTCTAATTGGACCAAAGACATTTAGAGAATAATCTAATTTGATCTCTGAATATATGTAATAGAGTCCTACTCGTTTCAAGGCATCTTAAGATTTTTTTCCCATACATAATGTCATAGATCAATAGAAAAACAAACATAAAAATAAAACATATGTGGACACAGACAATGTGAAATAAATCCAAGAAAGAAATAGACACTAATAACAAACCAATAAGGATCAGATAATGGAGATATTTACAGACTTGAAAATCACTGTATTTAGTATATTGAAGAACCAAAAAAGACTATATAGATTTTGTAAATAACTGAGATCTTTACAAGAGAGTCAAATGAACATTCTGAAACTGACAAATGTACTAACAATGGAATAACACAAGGGATGGCATTAAAAGCACATTTGATAAGGTGATCATTTTGCAGCTCATACAGCTATCACATCATTACATTGTATACCTGAAATTAATATAATTTTATGTCAATTATACTACAATTAAGAAAGAACATATTAGACAAAGACAAAAGGAGAGCTTCCAAACTGGAGGAAGAATGAGAAAAAAATAATGAAAAATAGAACAAAAATCTGAACAAGAGCCTATACAGAAGAGATAATTCTAAAAAGAAAATCAAAGTGTTGACCTATCACAAACAAAAAAGACAACAGAGGAAAATAAAGTACCATCTTCAAATCTCTGAAAGAAAATTGCCATATAGGATACAATAAGCAGTAAAAATATCCTTCAAAGTAAAAGTGAAATACACCATTTTCATAGAAAATCTGTGAACCCCAATACCAAAAATTTACAGTTAATAAAATACTTGAAAATAGAATATATAAACAGCTACTCAAAACTGAAAAAAAGAGACAACCCAACACAAAAATACATAAAAATATTGAAGCAGCACATTACAAATAGTAAATCCAAATGATAATGATCCATTCTGATGAGAAAATTGATGCAGAACTGATTCAAATAAGGTGGAATTGCTAATGGAAGGACAGTGGTCAAAGAACAGGGAGATGACTAGTACTCTGCCTTCCACGGTCACATTATCCAGGTTTTTAGAGAAATCTGTAATCAATTGTTTGATACTTCTAGTCAGCCTACTCTCAAAGTTAAACTGACAAAATCCTCAACCTTTGTATTTTCTTATTATCATAATTATGAACATTTCCTCCCACTTTAAAGGCTTTACACCTAACATGTAATCAAATTATAAGATGCAGTTTAGCACTTAAATCTTTTAATTTATAAATGTCTCCAGACAGAGAAAAAGTGAATAAAACGCTCTGGAGGAAATGAAGATCTGGTGGCAGTGTCATTTCTGAATATTTTGAAAAAAAATTAGCGATGGAAGTAACTCTAAAATGTCAGAATTATGAAAGGAACTTTCTTTTTCAAAAAAAGTGGGAAAATATATCAATTATTAGGGAAATTCAGGAATAATTATCAAAAATACTATTAACAAAGAAAAAAATCTCTGGCCTTGAGAATAAAACAACAGAAGCCTTTGATTAAAAGTGACAACCATTCAAATTACATATACTTTAATAATCACAAAGCTCATAAATTGGGCAAAGTCTGACTGTTTTTAACAAGTCTAGTTTTGTAAGTATAGCTAAATTAATGGTTATAAATTGTTGTTACTAACACTTCACATTATTCAATCATTAATATTATTTATTAAAATGGATGTGGATATTGAGTGGAATATCAAAGGTTTATATTTTCACTAATTCTGAAACTTACTGTTGTTCGAATGAAGGCATTTAATGCATACATAATCCTTTTTTGGTTGGTTTTTTTTTTTTTTTTGGTAACAAAATTAGAAAGGATAAATAATATTATTAAGATACTAGCCTTACAGAATTGGGTATAAAAATGTTTCAAAAATATACTGGATAAAATCTCTAAAATTTAGTACAGATTAGTTGAAGTCTTAAATATAGGTTTTAAAACAAGAGATTACAGGAGAATAGATGAGAAATACAGTTAACAATGAAACAGTGGAAAATGATGTCAAGATATGCTGCTGTCAGTTGTTGGAAAGTTTTATGAGTCAATCATTTAATGTAGATTCTAAAATAGCAGACATAATCTTATTTGCATTAATGTGGTATAAATAACATCAGAGGAAATAATCACCTAGCAGCAATCCATGTTGAATAGGACAACCCCAGGAGGATTTTGTTCATTAATTGGATACATGCTATTTATCTTTAAAGTACTGAATTTAACATAGTCCAGAGTTTATAGTAAATACTCCATAAAAATTACGAATTTCAGGCCTAAATAGCGTTCAGAAGTTAATAATGCAAATGGTAAGAGGTGGGAAATCTAACACAGATATCATCCCAAATAACTACATGTTCAACATGACAAAGTTCAAGATGACATGTGAAAACTATTTAAACACTGAGCTGCTAATTCTTCCTTCCTTCCACCGATAGTCATTGGTTATTGCACTAACTGGAAGCGTGGGGACACACATAACCTATGAGATAGGAAGAGTAGATTAACCCTATGTTGTTTCAAAGTGCAAAGCTAAGAAAATTTTCATTATAAATAAGATGGAACTAAACAATAATGGGTTAAGATGCCTATTGTCTTTTGAATTGGACATTTTTATGTAAATGTTGAATGACTTTTTGCTGTATAACATTTGCGAGATATTTGGAATGGAATTCATTGACCCTGACTATAACCTTTTATTTACATTGTGTAGTTTGGTAAGATTTTCATTATTGGTCAGATATAAGATGTAATTATGTTTTAATTTTGTGGTTTATCCAGCACTCATATATCTGTTATGAATCACATAATACTTTGCATTATTTAGTATGAATTTTGTTTTCCATAATTACTTTGTAATAAGTGTACAACCCTGCTACAGCATATTTTTTCAAGGTTCAATTAAAATAATATTGCTTTAGTCATGTTTCTTAGACCCCCAATAAAGAAAATAAAAGTCCACTCTTGATTTTATGTCACATGTCGTGTTGCATATATTTTCTATGTTGTAGCCTACATTTACTTTTGCCAGTTAGAATGTTGTTTTCTTAAATGCAGATTTTTGTCATTCAAGTAATTGAATTACCTTGACAATTACTATTTAGGAGAGAGCCAAGAGGATTTTAGGAGGTCTTTTTTGGTGGGGCAGGGAGGGCAGGTGTTTGTGGTGGGAGAAGACAGTGAGATAAGTTTGATTACTTAAAGAGGTAAATCTTAGGAAAAGCCTTTAAGCAAGCCAGTAGTCTGGTTCATGCCATAAAAAGGACTCCTGTGCCAAGATAGTACAAGTGCCCCCCTATAACCCAATGAATTACGATCCTTCATTTCTGAAACCCTTATTTTTTTATCAGTCAATGCAATATGTGGCTTTGTTATTTATTTCAATTTTCTTCATATTTTCTGTATGTTTTTATTGTAAATGTTGGTAGTAAATTATTTAAAGCATAACTTCTTATTTGGTATATCTTTATTATGAATTTGATCTTTTAGCATTTAAAAATATATTAATATATATTCTTGAATAATTTCTAGCTGCATTTAAGTTTCTCTGATAAGATTTTGGTTCCTGATAACTGATTTTTGTTAACCATTGCATGATGTATCTTTTCTATTTTTTCTTTTCTTCAGTATGTCTAAATCCTTTTATTTTAGATCTCTTTTATATATCTTAATGTCACAGTTTACTTTATTATTAAATAGATAGTCACTTGTCATTAAATATGTGAGTGTAGACCATAACCACATCCATACATAAATATGATAGATATGTCTAATATTAATTTTCTATTTTCTATGATTATTATTTTATTATGTTATCTGTTCAAGTTCTGTCTTCTTTAAATGTTTCCCATTGCAGTTTTTTTCCTTAATTTTGTGATTTTATTATAAATTTAAAATTAAGCAGACTCATATTTTCTAATATTTAAATTTGTTAACTATATTTTATATAAATAAACTCAGACATTATCCTTAATGCTTTATTATGAACACAGATAAAATTTATAAATTTCCTATCTCTTGATTTATCCCCTTCATTTTATTTTATTCTTAGTTTTTACCTTCATGTCTTAGATACAGTTGATTCCTCATTTTTAAATAAACTATTCATTGAAATGCAGCATACTTGCTGAAAAGTGCACAACACATATATATGCACAAAGTGTGCACACATGTGTAAATACCACACATGATTGCTTTATCTCCAAGCCTGTTTTAAATGTAATATTTTGAAATGATCATTGCTAAGACTATAGTGAAGTGGTGTTGAATACGCAGTTGAAATCAAGATCAAAAACAATCTTTTTACATTAAGCTTTCTTTAAACCGATGGT
Source organism: Enhydra lutris kenyoni (assembly GCF_002288905.1). Taxonomy (NCBI): domain Eukaryota; kingdom Metazoa; phylum Chordata; class Mammalia; order Carnivora; family Mustelidae; genus Enhydra; species Enhydra lutris. The sequence continues at coordinate 16,213,266 of NW_019154109.1, read as the reverse complement.
GCAGACTTCCCCTACTCTGCTCCTAGGCTTGCTTCTCCAGATAGTAGAACTTGGTTATGCCTTAGGATGTTTGTGGGGGCATGGCATCAATGACAGTTATTTAAGATAAAATACCATCAAATATGCTTCTGTGATAGTCAAGACAATGAAATAGAACAGATATAACTGACAACTTTGGAAAACTGATCAATGGTGTATGTTTACGATATGATTAAGAGAAAAGTAAGCCTTTCCAATATGATTTAGTCTGATATTTATAGTCAATAATTGTGTTAAAATATTAATTTAATTTTGTTAATAAAATACTTTGGATTAAATTTATATATTTTAATAATTTAATAGGTATTAAATAGTCTAGAATAATTTATAAACATATGCACCATGAGTTGGTGACCTCAGAGCTCTCTTTAGAAACTGGCTGTGTTTAAAAATAAAAATGAAAAGCAATCAGAAAAAAGCTTTTCACAAAATGCCCACATTAGTATCTAATGAAATAGATATAATGTGTCTATCACATTACGGAAATATATCATAAATAGAAATAATGTGTCTATCACCACTTCCAAAAATTAGAAAAAGCACATACAATGTAATGCAGTTTTTCTCTCTTTATAAAATTAATTCATTAACTTTTCTTGAGATAACTTTTTTCTTTCTTTCATCTTGTCCTCTAATTAATATACCCATTTCAACTAGAATGGTTTTATTGAATATTAGTTGCTTTGGATGTGTTCAAAATTTAAATAATACATATAGAAAACAGATTTTAGAATACTTGTTGAAATGAATGTACCTCTTTATCAACTTCAGTGAGAAATATATTGGGATAAACATTGGTGGTTAGCATCTTAGAATGACTCTAACAATTATTTGAGTAATTACCTAACTGCTTCTTGTACTCACTAGACTCTAATGCCAGTGGGAGCTGTAGACCATCTTCTCACCCATAATTGTGCCTGGCACAGAATAGCATTTAATTATTTTTGTATGAATTAAAATGTAGGTATTAGAATATCTATTTTAGTGACTCGACTTCTGATTATCCATGTCTAAAAGAGGAAGACTGAAGATTGAGAATTTTCTCTAAGCCACTCTTGACTATTTGAGTGGTCAATTATTTCAGCTCCATTACTCAAGATGGAATAACTTCCTTTCACTCACTCTGTGCATCAGTCATAATCACAGTCACTACCACATTTAACTTTGCCTTTGTGTGCTCATATATTCTTAAAAAAAAAAAAGATTTTAATTATTTATTCATTCCAGAGAAAGAGAGAGAGAGAGACCTGCAGACTCCGCATTGAGCACAGAGCCCAACTCAGGGCTTAATCTCAATATCCTGAGACAAAACCAAGATTCAGATGTTTAACTGATTGAGCCACCCAGCCACCCTACATGCTGATGAATTCTTATAATAACATGAATAATCAAGAATTAACTGACAGCATAAAGTTAACTAATTGACTGGCAGCATAAAGTGAACTAACTTATTCAAGAATATCATATAAATGCGCTTAATCCATTATAAAAAAGTCTTACCTCGTTCTTTTGAGGTACATTCTCCTACAGTCTTTCCAGTATTTATCTTTGTCTTCCTGATAAATTATATCAAAGATGTTTTCTTTTAGCAATTTTTTCTCTAATGGGCACCTGTTTATTTTTTGTAAAATTGAAGTCACTCCATCACAGAATAATTTTATCATTTTCTGTTCTATAATATGCTCAAGGTCTTTTTCTAATCAATATTTTATTATGTCAGATTCTTTACCAAATATATTTTTGTTATAACTGAATCTTACATATTACTGTCTCTACTTAAAATAATTTTCTAGGGAAGAGATAAATAGTGCTTGTGATACATCTATAAATAAGACAAAGATCCCAATCCCATAAAAATTACATGTATAAATAGAATTATTGTCAGAACTATTCTATGAAAAATATTAAATAGGGTAAAAGAAAAGTGTGATGATTATTCATTTATGTAATATGATAAGGTAAGTTCTTTTAATGATGTGTAGAATGAGTGTAAACCTGAATGAAATGAGAGTGACAGCCATATGATATTGAAGGAAGGAGTTAGAGATTACCTTTAACATGTTAGAAATAGTTTGGAGCCCAAGGTAAAAATTCAATATGCATTAGAAGAACAGATCATAAGCCCCACATCCCTAAGTGTGTAATGGAATCCTCAAAACCCTAGAAAACTGCCAAGGTGTATTAATAAGAAAGAAACCAGTTTTAGAAAGCAGGAGCTGGAATGCCTCCTGCTTTCAAAACTCAAAGGTGGTTTTTGGAATTTACCATTATCTCTTTGGGAATTTAAACCAATCTTTGCTTGCAACCTATTTTGTTTTTATTTTAATCATTTACTTGTTTATTTTACTCACTTACTAATTTATGTTTCTCATGTGTTGATATGTGTGTATTTTCTTTACTAGAGCTTAGATAGCTAATCCTGTTGCCTGAGAACACATTCTTACCATGTTTGCCATTGACTCTTAAGTATCTCTAAATGAAAATGAATTCCAAAATGTTAAAAAGTGTTAGGGGGATTTGGAATTTATTGATCCTTAGCTGATGGGATTTCACAATTGCCAATTAGGAATATGGACATACATCTAGCTCTCTTTCAGAATCCTTAAACATTTTTCAAAAAGCTATGAAAGTAAAAAATGGTCATTGAGGAAGCAGTCCATATTATCTGCTGCAAACTGTTCCTCATTTGCCATTCTGCAGTGTGAAAAGTGATGAAGATACTCCACATGGTCCTGGGTTGGGGATCTGGTTGGTTCATATGAGACTTTGATAGTTGGGCTCTCAAGTAACATCCCACATATACTTATAATCAATGTCTGTGAAAATACGTGTCTTCGCTAGTCATCTACAAAACTTTGCCCCAGTTTCAAAAAAACTGCTAACAGTTTTTTTCATAACTTGTATAGTTATCACTGTCTTTTTACTGAAGACTGAATTTTCTCTAATTTTCCTTTTTCTGTTTAATTTTTTTTTTTAAATCAACCTAGGGGGGACACCTGGGTGGCTCAATTGATTAAGTGACCACTCTTGATTTTAGTTCAGGTCATGATCTCATGGTTGTAAGATCCAGCCCCACATTAGGCTCTGCACTCAGCATGAAGTCTGCTTGAGATTCTCTCTCTCCTTCTGCCCCTCCCCCCACATTGCTCACATACTTCTCTCTCTGGGGCGGGGGGGAAGAAAAGAAAAAAGAAAATCACTTTAAGAAAAAGAGCAGGAATAGATATGTGTATTATTTCCCTTTATCTGGAGATTTTTCTTCATTTTATACTCAACTTTGAAAATATTAAAATATCTGAGTTTTTCATTCCAACATAATTAGCTTTGGCTCAATTCATATATAATGCTAATAATCTTTCTTTCCTGTTGACATTGACCGATCATTCATCAACCGCATGAAATTACACAACAGACAAATATGGATAAATGAAGAGAACACTTCAATTAATGTCATTTTTTGAGCATGTCAAATGTGAATTTTCCTGTACTGCTAAGAAAACATCATGGTACTGGTCCTCACCCAGGCATTCTTTCTGACTGTGATCAATTTCTGTCTTAGTTACACAATAATTCATTTTCAATAGAAAAAAGCTATTACAAAAGAGAAGAAAATTTCACTTTGGGAATCTACTTTGACATTAACCCTGAGAGAGCAGCCCATATAGTCAATTATGACAACTTTTTGAGGTTTGGCCTAGACTTCAGCCCTAGATGGGCTGAAAATAAGATATACTAATGTAAAAACATTAAGTTCATTTTTTTCTGAAATTGTCCAAATGAAATATTAATGATTCAGCCTTTGGATATAGTATATTTTCTCTTTACTGAAAGTATTATCATTTGCTTATGGTAGATGTAAACAGTAGGGAGAGAGAAGTAAAATTAACTTTTAGCACTCAGGTCTGAAATGATCAATGTAGATGAAAGCTTGTAAGTGCTCTAATAACTTTCACTGTATCTTAAAGTATGAAAAGATAGTTTTTTCTTTTTTATTCTTTGTCATCTTTATAATTTTCTCACATTTTAAAAATGATTTAGACAACAAAACATTTAAAATAGTATATGTGTTATAAATATACTGACTGTAAAAATATAAATATGTCCTACTACCTGGGTTCACTGAGCTCATATTATAGAGATACAATAAGATAATTTGAAAATTTCAATACAATGCTGTGAGTGTAATATTAGATGTCTTAATAGTATCTTCAGAATGATTAAGGTAAAATCATATGTTCTTAGTGTTAGTTATTGTATTCTTAAAAAAACAAAAAACAAAAAACAATCTGGACGTGAAAAGGTGTCTGAGTGTGTTAGAGGAGCTAGGGACCTGCAGGTGACCTCACAGATCCTCCGGAAGAACACAGATGTGGTGGCCACACTGAAGAAGATCCGCCGTTACAAGGCCAACAAGGAGGTGATGGAGAAGGCCGTAGAGGTCTACACACTAGCTCAAGTCTCGGGTCCTGGGACCAAAGATTGAGGCCATCCAGAAGGCGACCAGAGCCGGGTTGGAGAAGGAGAGGGCCAAGGTGGAGAAGGCCGAGGAGGTGCTGGCCAGAGAGGAGGCTTCCACGGAGAGGGCGGAGGTCGAGGCGAGCACTGATCTCTCAGCCCCATGTCCCAGAAGGGGGAGAGCGTGGAAGACAAGGAGCAGGAGGAAGGACAGAATTCCGAGGAGGGGCCGGGGTGTGGCTCCTCCAAAGAGCCATTATGGAGGGCCCCGAGCTGGACGTGTCTAGGAAGGAGTGGCAGGAGCGCGCCGGGGACGGATGGACTCGGAGTCCCTGGACGAGTAGGACAGTTGAGCCCTGGCAGCCAGGCCTACCCATCGCACGTAGATGCTCCAGGCCTGCCCCGGCCCCCGCCCACCAGCCGCGGAGCAGAGACTTGGTGGGGAAGCACAGTGCTGTCCCTTTGTATCTGTCCCCTGGGTTGTTTTTCTGCCTAACTTCTGTGATTTCCAACCAACATGAAATGACTATAAAGGGTTTTTTTAATGGAAAAAAAAAAAAGGTGTTAGTTATTGTATTCTTAAATAAGTTAGTGTTAAATAACTTAATAACTTAAATAAGTTAGTGTTAGTTATTGTATTCTTAAATAAGCAGTTAGAAATTTCAATAAATGTATAATGGCTAACATTTTCATTTTGTTTATGAAGTTACTTTATTTCAACCATTAATTTCTTCCTTTCTCTTTCATCCTCATTTAAAGATCCCAAAAGTGATGAATAGAACTGTGTGGTAAGACTGAATTGAGGCAGTTAGAGTGTGCCTTAACGTTCATAGTCCATATAGATAAGCCAATCCATAAATATTACAATTGCTACTTATTAAAGGACAAGGACAAAAACTCAGTTTAAAACTGAATTATGCTACAGGTGATACATTTTGGATGAATAGCCAAAGAATGTTGCTGAACTTGCTGAACTGTTGTCAATAACTTGCCTTGGACTTAGTACTAATACTAATATTCATAGACTTCATCACTGAATGAAAAACTCTTTCAGTGCTCTCTTTATAAGTGAAAAGAAAATAACTCCTATCCTCTTGGGCTGAAAATGAACTTTTGGATTAAATACCCAGCTTATCAGAATTAATCAAATTAAAATCATGTAAGGTCTTCAATTTAATTTACTTTACATTGTTGTGTGAACAATGTATTTAGAAAATGTAAACCATTAATAGGAAATCTCTAGTGTTATGTTTTAATAATATATTTGAGCTTCAAATTATCATATGTTGGTGGTTTTTAACAAATTGAATTAGCTTCTTCTGTTTCTTCTCATCATTTATATCATGGGGAAAAAGATACATATAACAAATGAACCCATAATTTCACTATTCAGAAGTAGCCATTATCTATATATTTCCATATGCTTTCTTCAATCCTTTCAATTTCATTTTTTACCCTTACCCACCCTAAAATGAGGACACCACATTGCTTTGCTTAAATAAGCAAATAAGTCCCTGAGAATAAGGACCTTATTCTTTTATTTTTTTCTTCTAATTTTGTGTATTTGTCAGAGAGAGAAAAAGAGAGAGATCAGGTGAGCACTATCAGGGGGTAGGGCAGAGGGAGAGGGAGAAGCAGACTGCCTGCTGAGCAGGGAGCCTGACATGGGGCTCGATCCCAGGATCTTGAGACCATGACCCAAGCCGAAGGCAGACACTCAACCAACTGAGCCACCCAGGTGTCCCTAAGGGCCTTATTCTTAAAGGACTTAAATTCTTAAGGGACTTAAATAAGTCCCTGAGAATTTTCTGAAAAGTAGATGGGCTGCTACCTAATAGGTGCTTATAAGCAGGATCCTTGGGACCTCGTGCTGTGACCTCCTATTCATGACATTATAGTTTCAGTTTGTGATTATTAGCTCATGTGAACCTTAATAAAATGGCCAAAATCTGGAACACTAACATCAAATGATGGCAAGGATGTGGAGAAACAGGAGCTCTCATTCATTGCTGGTGGGAGTACAAAATGGTACAGACACTTTGAATGACAGTTGGAGGTGTCTTAATAAACCAAATATGCACTTACCATACAATTCAGTAGTCTCACCCTTTCATAGTTAAACGTGTGCCATAACTCCCCAAACTTGAAGAAACCAAGATGTCCTTCAGTAGGTGAGTGGATAGACAAACTGTGGTACATGCACCCAATGGAGTATTATTCAGTATAAATTGAGTATGAACGCTGATGTAAACAGTTGACTTTGGGTGCTTATGATGTGTCAGCATAGGTTCATCTAGTATAATAAATGTACCAATCTGTGGGAGATGTTGATGAGGGGGGCAGCTTTGGATGTATGGGAGCAGAGGGTATCTGGGAAATACTTGTACTTTTTTTCTTAATTTTGTTAGGAAACTAAAACTAAACTGCTCAAAGAAATTAGTCTTAAAAGAAGTTATAAAATTTGTTAATTGATTTTATTAGTAATGATATGACTTCTTTTCTACATTTACTGGACAGCTATATTAATATGTGCAGAAGTAGTCTATGCATACATTTTCCCATTATCATAATATCAATATTTTATATTTTTATGATTTAAAGATACAATCTTATATAAGAATATTAATCTTTTACATGGTTATGAAGAGTATATTTTCCTGTGTTTTATTGATTTTATGTCATTCTTAATATATACATATTTAATGTTTTATAACTGAGTTTTATTTATTTATTATTTTGGCTTTTGTGTTTAGGAAGATTGTATTAGTTATCTATGTCTCCATAAAAAATTATCCCAAAATGTGGCATCTTATTAAAATAAACATTATCTGGGGTTCCTGAAGGGGATGGTGATGGAGAGATGGGGTAACTGAGAGACAGACATTAAGGAGAGCATGTGATGTAATGAGCACTGAGACTTATGTAAGACTAATGAATCACTGAACTCTACCTCAAAAACCAATAATACATTATATGTTAATTAATTTAATTTAAATTTTTAAAAGTGGAAAAAAAAAGACAAAACATGGAAACTTTTCTCCTAGGAAGATTAAAGATAAACAAACACACAGACAAGCGTCATCTCAAACTTTCTATAGTCAGGGACTTGGATATGGCTTAGCTGGGTCCTTTGGCTCTGAGTCTCACATATCTGCAATTAAGTCACCCAGGACTGCAATCATCTCAAGGCTCAACCTTAAGAAAATCTTCTAAGATCATTCAAATGACTGTTAGCAGTTCCTCACTTGTTGTTGGACTGAGGGTCTCAGTTCCTCATTGGCTGGTGCCCTCTCATAGGCCAGCTCACAACTTATCAGCTGATGTCCATTAGATCAAGCAAGTGAGACAACAAGAGTGGTTGACAGACGGCAAGTGAGGGAAAAGTCATAGTATTTTGTAACCTACTGAGGTCTCACCACTTTTGTTCATTACTCTACTTAGAAGCAATACAAAGCACGACACACATTCTTGAGAAAGGGATTTTACACACACATGCTCACAGGCATGTATGTGCGTGCACACACATCCCCCCCACCGAAGACAAGTATTTGGCAGGTATTTTAGAAGCTGTTCATATAGACCTTTCACAATCTTACAAGTTATTTTGCATGTATATGTATAACATTCTGTTTCGACCTATGTCTTCCCCTATATTTTAAAATTTGTTGCATATTTTTGCTAAGATATCTTGGCATAAATATAAAACTTTATATCATTGAGTGATATGTTATATATGTTATACATGTACTTAAATATGTACTTCCAAATAATTATGGGATAAGCTCTAGTATTCACTGTCACAAAACAAAAACTTTCCCTGTTAACCTGACTCATGTTTATTACGTTTTTTTTCTTTTTGCTTTTCTCTGTTGTTTTTTGCAATATTGTGTACTCTAACTCAGGAAATTTATTTTTAGATGTTATTAAAATGACAAGTGGAATTATTAATACTGATTAGAGGAATATTCAACTACGGTTTTGCTTCACTGAAGTCTTTCAGGTGTACTTTGCCTGGGTCCCACAGTGCTGTCTTACTGGTTTTATAACTATTAGATTGACAATTATTCAAAGTATGTAAAAGCCTGGAAAGGAGAAATGTTTTTCTGACTATGCATGAATATGAAAACTAAATTTTAAGGTGATTATTTTGGCTAAATGAGACTGATTTATGTTATCATATCCTTGTTAGTACATGTAATAATCTTAAGACTATATACTATTGCGAGTATTTTTATATTTGGATGAAGAATAAAAGGGTAAAAGCAATTTTAAAATAATGATCCATCTCAGCTGTATTTACATTGATGTAAATAGTCTGAATATCCATTTCTAATTACCCCTAGAAAGAAGGCACCTGTCACAATTGGACTATTTTTTCCCTTTAATTTTAGAGAATGCATTGTTATAGAACATGTGTTAAATCCTCTGTCTTCATGATTTTTTCATGTCAGCTACTTAAAGTCCTAGATTCTGGACAGTATCCTGTTCTAAAAATGATACTCTATTAAATAATATCAAAATTATATTCACTTTGATGTTTAGTTTAAAAACTACCAAAGTGTAAAAAATAAAAATAGAAACTACCAAATTGTTACCTTTACCTATAGCACTTGCTATATATACACCTTAAACAAACAAACAAAAAAAGCAGCATAGACTCTTACCGTAATGGCCTAATTATTGAGCTCATTACATAAAATAATTCTGCTGTTTATCCCATGATAGACAAAATTCATGTATCATGTAATAAAATACTCTTCTGACTGAAGTATCAATAAAAACATTTCAAAGCTTCAGAAAGGCCAAAAGAAATCATCTTGTCAGCATATGAGAATTCTGAAAAGAAGTGTCAAGGTATCAGAATCCTTGTAGCATTCATCATTTTAGTTTATTTTGGTCATATCAATAGACTTGTAATACTCAGGAATCCTGTATCTTTAACTTTCAAATGGCACTCCAAAGGAAATTGATGAATGGATACATAGTGTAGCTTATGAAGACTTTTGTACATAGTTTTAGGAGATTGTTTTTGGTTTATTTGGATTACCAAATATTCCTAAAAAAAAAAAAAAAGATTTATTGCCTTTGATTAAAGATACATTTTTAGACATTATGTTATTTAATAATACTTTTGCAGTTTAGGTATTTAGTAATAGTTTTATGAGCTTAACATTTTGATGAACTTTTAGGTTAACAGAGAATTTTTCTTTTTAAAGGTAATGTTAAATGCTATATATTTTATCCTAGGGAAAGCCAAAAGACTTTCACCCAAAAGAAAAGGTGACATTTCCATTTTGTACAGTCTGCTAAAAACACCACACAAGCTAGAGTTTTAATCCATGTCAGTGAGTTATGCACAAATTGATTTTAAATGTAGCATTTTATTGCTATAGAAAGAAAAAAATAGCATTTCCTTCAAAATAAGATTAAATAGATATGTAATGGGATTTTAGTTATAGAGTTTAGTTTTTACACATATTTGTTGGTTATGTTGTATGAAATTTCCTTTCTACAATTACTGTCTGCTTAAATATCAGCTATAAACACCCTGAAGGGCAGGTGCTGAAATGGCAGACTTTATTCCATCTGTGTAAAAGGTTAGCACCACATTGCAGTGCTTAACATAACCTTAACAATCCATAATTTAAACTCTGTTTTTAGGTCTATTTTTTCCTGAAATGTGATTTTTTAGTACAGCATATTCCAGCAAGTTCAACATATAGTATGGAGTGATCATCTTATTTTTGTGAAATAACTAATCACAAGCTTCGTAGCTCTCATGTCATAAACTTAGACAAAAAAATATGTATGTATAGGTTAAATCCTCACAATTCATGCAAAAAGTAGTTTCCTATTATTAGTTCTACTTATATAAAATATATTTATCCTTACAAGTTATTATAATAACTTACAAATATTAAAAATAAGAGTGAAGATGTATAAAATATTTTATTTATTTCCCAGCTTAGATCAACTTTACTTGAGATGGCAAGATTACAAATTCCAAATGTGTATATTCTCAGATTATGCAAACTTTACAATTAGATTTTTCATTGATTATTTGATATCTTCTATTTTAGAGATTTTTCTTGTCAATATGGAGGTAAATTCATTACAAATACTATAACATTTATTCTTGTACTTCTACAGCATATGCCATTCCACTTATAGTAAATGAATGTCTCACTATTGATGTTCATGCTTGTTGCTTTAATATGTCCTTCTAAACTGCTAAACAACATTTACTTGTGATAAACTTCCCTCAGACTTTGAGCCAATTTTATTCTCTCATTTCCCCCATTATATGTGCTTTTAACAATGAAAAAAATTATAATCCTATTTCCTATAGTGTTTTCTTGTCTCTTCTTAGTTTTGACTTTTTTTATTATATTGTCTTATCCAGCCAGCAAAAGCAATCACACTCAAATTGTTTCACCAGATTTGCATTCCCCACTCATTAAATAAATCCATCCTTGAAGCAAATAAAATAAAATAAAGTGATTTTCAGTGGCTTCATGGGTGGTGGGAAGAACTATTCTATTATGTCAAAAGTATCTTTTGTACTTCTATTAATTCCTCATTTATTTAAAATGTATATTACATGATTCAAAGAATGTTAATTATTATAAATGCTACTACTAGTTTAGACTGTGTGTAATTTTGCTGGTGGTTGACTGTTTTAAGAAGGAAGGATGTGATAATATTATGATATATGTTCTAAAGCAGAAGAAGTATAATTTATACATAAAATTGCTCAGTAATTAAATCAGTTCTATACTTGATATAACCATTTGGTCTTGAAATCAATTTAAATTTCAATTAAGAAAAGAAACAGTTTCCATCAAAGACAGTAGTTAAACAGATTAAAACACATTTAATATATTAACTAATGTCTTTAGTTAATATATCATATTATATATTAATATATAATATATTATATTTAACTAATATCCTTAGATGCAAAAATAATAACACCTTAAAAAGTGTTAATTTTAAACAATTAAAGTTGTTAAATTGTCAACATGAGCAACAAAAAGTCCATTAAAATAGTATTTTAAACATTCTAGTAGTATTTTATTATTTGTCATTCAGGCAGAGTCCATTAGCTTCTTAGTAATTACAGAATGCAGTCAAAATAATGGATGCTCTCACTGTTGCCCTGTTTCACTCCTATGCTATCATTCTCATCTTGTGAACTTCTAAAAACTGGCAACATAGCTGAGCATCCATCTTAGAGATCTTTGCTAAGGGCAAAGCGAGAATGACTTGAGTATTGTGGCATATTTCAAAGTTAAAATTTATCTTATTACATTTTATTTATTAAATTTAAATTTAATTTGTTAAATTTTATAATTAGCAAGATGTAAATCAATTATCCTTAAGACCCTAGTCTAAAATGATGTAATATGTATTTTAATACTATTGATCAAACACATATAAGAGTCCTAAAATAAAAAGGCACATCGAACTCAGTCATTAATAAACACTATTGGATTTCATTACTATAATGAGGATCCATTTAAATTTAATAGCTCAGAAGTCCAATAATAGCTAAGGATAAATAGAGGGAAATCAATTGGCAAACAGACAGTAAGACCCGATAATGTGACCCAGACATAAGATAATAGTGTAGCTTTGGAAAATCATAATTGTGTTGCCAATGAAGTTCACCTCTCAGTCATGCCCCTAACAGGTGCTATCAAAGCAATGGAAACATGCATGTTTCCCAATGCAGGTGAATGTGCTATAAACTAGATCACACTAATCCTCCATGAGTAGGTCACAATCCCAAATTAGTGGTTGATATGTCTGGCTGTGTTCTTATGGATTTGTTGGGAGGGAATCTGTACAGCTCAGTTCAGTATAGGTGGACTTTGCTAGTCTCTGCTTCACATGCCTTCACACTTCAGGGCCAAGGATAAATGTGTTACCCCTATATTAGAAATGCTTATCTCATTATGGAAGATGGACACACAAGAGATTCAGCTAATTCATGCAATTATGTTTAAAGTTTTTGTTTATATGATGAGATCCTCATACATTCTTTGGCCAAAATAAGTCATAAGAGCAAGTCTGACAAGAAGGGGAAAATGTATGTTGTATATTTGGAGACACAGTAAGTCACTTAGCAAATGGTGTACTTGTACACTTTTCTTTAGGAGAAGAAATTATTCAAGAACAATGAAAATATCTGCTAATATTTATCCACCTTAAAATGAGTAATACTGGATACTATTAAAAATATTTGAGGCACAAACAACTTGCCCTGAGTACTTGTCAAGTAAAAGAAAAAAAAAAAAACTAATAATTTATTCATTCTAAGGCAATTGTCCAAATGGATCAGAATTTTTTTTCTTTATAAATGTAGTTTTAATATACAATGGAATATTACTCAGCCATCAGAAAGGATGAATTCTTGCTATTTACATCAACATGGATGGAACTGGAAGGTATTATGCTGAACGAATTAAGTCAATCAGAGAAAGACAATTATCTATGGCTTCACTCATATGTGGAATATAAGAAACAGGGCAGAGGACTATAGGGGAAAGGAGAGAAAAGAGAATGGGAAGTCATCAGAGTGGGAGAAAAATCATGAGAGACTATTAACTGTATGAAACAAACTGAAGGGTGGCTGGATGAGAGGTGAGTCAAGAGATTGGGGTAATTGGATTATGGACATTAAGAAGGGCATGTGATGTGACAAGCACTGTGTGTTATACACAACTGATAATTTATTGAACACTACACTCGAAACTAATAATGTACTGTAAGTTGGCTAACTGAATTTAAATAAAAAATAAATTAAATAAATGGGGTTTTAGAACCACAGCAAAAAACCTAAGTGAAATGGAGATAAGTAATATGCCTGATAGAGAATTTAAAGTAATGATCTTAAACATACTCACTGGACTAAAGAAATGAGTAGAGGACATCAGTGAGTCCTTTAACAAAGAGATAAAAAAGAACCAGAGATGAAGAACACAATAAATGAAATTTAAAATACACCAAATTGTAATAAATAGCAAAAGAACAAATTAGCATGGAGTAATGAAAAGTAAGTTGAGCAGGTAAGAGAAAATAATATTCAAAATAAGAATAGACTTAAGAAACTCAGTAATTCCAGCAAGCATAATAACATTTGCATTATAAGGATTCCAGAAGAGAGCAAAGGGGGAAGAAAATTTATTTGAGGAAATAATAGCTGGAAACCTTCCTAATCTAGGGAAGGAAACATTATCCAGATCCAGGAGGCAGAGAGATCCCCCCAACAAAATCAACCCCAAGAAATCCATACCAGACACATAGTTAAAATGACAAAGGTAGTAATAAAAGCATGTAAAGTATGACACCATATACCTTTAAAATGTGGGAAGGAGAGGAGTAAAGAAATGGATTCAAACTTAAGAGACCATCAACTTAATATAGACTGCTAAGTGCAGTTATTTATAAACCTAATGGTAACCACAAATTAAAAACCACTAACAGATATGCAGAAAATAAAGAAAAAGGAATCCAAATGTATCACTAAAGAGAGCCAACTTATTAGAAGAGAGCAAGGGAAGAAGGAAAGAGAGAACTACCAAAATAACCACAAAACAAGTAACAACATGGCAACAAATACACATCTATCAACTATTAACTTTGAATGTAAATGGACTAAATGCTACAATCAAAAGACTTGGGGTGACAGAATGGATTAAAAAACAAAACAAACAAACAAAAAACCAAGATCCATCTAAGTGCTACCTACAAGAGACTCACTTCAGACCTAAAGACACATGCAGATTGAAAGTGAAGGGATGATGGGGCGCCTGGGTGGCTCAGTGGGTTAAGCCACTGCCTTCGGCTCAGGTCATGATCTCAGGGTCCTGGGATTGAGCCCTACATTGGGCTCTCTGCTCAGCGGGGAGCCTGCTTCCTCCTCTCTGGCTGCCTGCCTCTCTGCCTGCTTGTGATCTCTCTCTGTCAAATAAATAAATAAAATCTTTAAAAAAAATAAAAGAAAGTGAAGGGATGAAGAAACATTTATCAAGCAAATGCATGTGAAAAAAAGCAAAGGTAGCAATATTTATATAAAGGGAGTTCTAGGGGACAGTTGTGACAAGAGTAATCCTTTAATAGAGTCTTTGATTCAGGGAAGGGTCATCAATGTATTAAATCAATAAGTACTTCAGGAGGTCTTTCTAATGGAGGGAATAAGATATCACCATTCGAACCACAAATCGATCTTAATTAAATATGTAATAACCAGACAGTATGTGTCATTGATACAATGTAATACTGAACATGTAAAATCACCTGAACCTAGTCAAATTCCTAGAGCTAACTTCCATCTACCAAAGGGAGAGTAAGAACCAGCTAAATGACAGGACAAGGAAAAGACTTTAAGAACTTTTATAAAATAATACTGTCTTTATCAATTAGTGAAAAATAAAAGAAAATTTTATGAAAATAAGTATATATTCTTTTCTTTATAAAATAGTTCTTGAATATTGAAAAAAAAGTGTTTGTTTTTTGCTTGATTGTTTTTTGGTTTCTTTCCTAAAAGACCATAATGGACTCTTCTTTAGGACCAGAAGAAAAACATTTACATATCCTAAATAGCTCATATGCATTTTTTTCCTATTTATACCAATACTTATTACATTTTCTATAACCCAATACATTTGTAAAACAGTGTTTCCCTTTGTAAAAAAGCTATGTATACAATCTTCTATTAAGAAATTGTGTTTAAATATTTAGGAATTAAATCATGTATTAAAGACTCTCAATAGTTTGCAGAGTGTGGAAACACAAGTTATCTCACTCCCCTACTTACTTTCCTTCTCTCTATTCTCTCTTTCCCCTCCCCTACTTCATCTTTCCCTTCTTCCCCTTCTTTTCTTTGTCCTTTCTTTTCTTCTTCATTCCTGAAATTCACAGTTGCAACCAGTCAGTTGTCTAGAACATTAGGAATTTATTAAATTTGTTCACACAGTTAAAACAACAGTCCTGCAGAAACAAACTTCGAACCCATATAATACAGCCATAATTAATATTGAAACACTGAATTCCATGTTGAAAAGGAAAAATATTTTATTAGTCTTTGAAATGAAATACTGCTTACCACTTACTGAAAATCTATTTTATGGGATACTGAACAATTTTATATACACTACTTTTTGATGAGATATATTTAGAGGAACACTAAATCTATTTTATACTCCAAAGAAACACAAAATAAATTGTTTTGCATTATATATGTTTGGAATTTCACTACCACCTTTATCTCTTAGCCTCTTTCTGATACTTGCATCTTTGAGAAATTGTTAAATGTAATTGAGATACATATTTTTCAGCATTTTAAATGTACTTATAATGGTATTTTTATCACAATAGAAGCATAGTATTATATGGTGGTGGATAATATTGAAAAATAAAATTATTTAATGTAATGGAAAATTTTGTTCCCTTAAAATTTTTACAGAAGTAGAAGAAAAATAAGAAAAGGAAGGATTTGGAAGTCTGCATATGATCTAAAATAATAAATCACTTAAAGTGAAAGTTTATGTAGCTCACTAAATATGAAAAGTAATCATTACTGAGCATCATTTATCACCTTACAGGATAGGTACTGATATAATCATTTTATTTTATTTTTTTAAAGATTTTATTTATTTATTTGACAGAGATCACAAGTAGGCAGAGAGGCATGCAGAGAGAGAGAGGAGGAAGCAGGCTCCTAGCTGAGCAGAGAGCCCAATGTGGGGCTCTGTCCCAGGACCCTGGGATCATGACCCCAGCTGAAGGCAGAGGCTTTAACCTCTGAGCCACCCAGGCGCCCCAGATATAATAATTTTAAACATGAAAAGAAAGTGAACCTTAGTATGTTACATAACATTCCCAAGGTCCGATAGATGCTATATGGTGAAGGAAGATATCAGAATATTTATTTTGATTGTAGAAGCCATACCCTTAAACATTATATAATTGTCAGGGCTAATATTCAAGTAGCACAAACCAGTGAAAATATTGTCTTGTTTTGTTTTGTTTTGTTTTAACTCGCATCCAACCTGAGTCTTTACTGAATTTGGTTTGATGGGTTAATACCTTTATCATAATGGCTGTTAGATATTTTAAATATTTTACATAGCTATGGTTATCCTGGGAGTGCTGGTGTGCCCATTTTTCTTTAGAGACAATAATTAGAGTAATAAAAGACAAATTTAACTGGTTGCCTTCATTCTTCTAAGTAGGAAACCAGGATTTTTCAATAGTTAATGTGAATATATCATTGAGATATAACAAATATACATAAAAATACTCAGGAATTGAATATAGAGCTTGATGAGTTTTTCATACTTTATACTTTTGTAGCAACACAGATCAAGGCATAGTATATTTCTAAAATACAGAAGAACTCATGTTCCCTTTCAGTGGATAATATCATTAGATTAATGCTGTTTTGTCTTCTATCATTATAGATTAGTTTTGCCAGTTTTAAAATTTCATATAAATGGATTCATGTATCATGTGCCCTTTTTATTGGGCTTATGTCTATAAGATTCGTCCATATGGTCCTTGGACATGTCTTTTGATGGACAGAAGCACTCATTTTTATATACCATTGATTATAATTGCTGGACCATGAGATACATGTATGTGTGTGTATGAGTGTGTATTTAGCTTTTTTAGCAAACAATTTATGTTCTAGCTATCAATACATAAAGTTTTCATTTGCTCTACATATTTGCCAACATTTTGTTATTATACGTTCTTTTAAATTTAGTTCTTCTGGTATGTGTGTTATGGTTCCACATTGTGGCTTTAATATACCTTAAATTACATTAACTAGCATAAATGTGTTTCTTAAACACTATCTTATATCATATTGTCAATTCTTAGCATAGCTCAGTCTTTCACAAGCTGCTCAGATCTCAGAAAATGTCTTATGTTAAAAAGCATTTTCAGTTCCTTAATTCTTCATGCTGCCAGGCCAATCCTCTGAAGCAGCCAGAAGACTTTTCTGATTTCTCTCTTCCCAGAAGGATCTCCTTTATGGGTTAAACCAAAGATGATGTCCACATGGAGAAGTGGCAAACATGCCCAAGGAATCAAGGAGCCAAAGGTGGTCATCTCACTTCAGATTGGCTCCCTTCTAGGACTGAATATCTTTTAATATGTTATTAATGTGACTTTCCAGCCTTACCTAATTTTTGATATAGTAGTATTGTATCAGGCTGTAGTAGTTTACTATATTCTGGTCAGGAGAGAAAGACCTATAGACATATTTGTCTAAACATAGGCTCTTAAATTTAGAAATAGCCTAATTTTTGTACTACCCTGCTATAGAATAAGGGTTTATGTAATTAAATCACTAATCCTTGAATACTAACCATCAATACAACTATTTAAAATAGATTTCAACAGTTGGATATATTTAAAATATATTAAAGTATATTTTCAGTTGAAATTCTGCCCTAAACCTCAGGCTTAATTGTCAATCTTGTTTTAGAGTTCTTTTTTTTTTTTTTCCCCCCTCAATACTCTAATTGACTTGAAAAACTAAAGAGTATTAGAAATAGTTTTACCATTCAAAGTCTGTATTTTTATCTTCAAATGAGTAACAATTCTATGAACATAAAAAATCTTATTTCATTGTTACAGCCAGCTCCTAATTTCCCAAGTTCATTACTAAATTTAATTTAATTTTATTTTATTTTTTATTTATGTATTTGACCGACAGAGATCACAAGTAGGCAGAGAGGCAGGCAGAGAAAGAGGGAGGAAGTAGGCTCCCTGCCGAGCAGAGAGCCCGATGCAGGGCTCGATCCCAGGACCCTGAGACCATGACCCGAGCCAAAAGCAGAGGCTTTAATCCACTGAGCCACCCAGGCGCCCCTCATTACTAAATTTATTAAGAGTGTGTATTGAGTAACCAAAACTGAGCAAACAAAACATTGAACTAATTATCAAGAGATTTCCTATAGACTGGTTATAATAAGAAAGACATTTAAGAAAAGAAGTAATATGACAGCTACTTTCTTATTAATTAAATATCTAAAGGAATTTTAAAAGAAATTCTCAAGATGGTTGTGAATTTTAGATATGCATGACTCAAATTCACAAACCTATGTAAAGAAATAGTTATTTTTATATTTGTGTGTGTGTGTTGTTTAACTTGGTAGTTATTTGATTTCTATTTATGGTTGGTGCATTGCTTAGGACACATGTTTAACTGCTTTAATAAATACTCTTGTTTTTTTTAAAAAACAGCTGCTTAAAAAATAATGATTTCTATATCACATAAAGTTTTAAATTAAAGCAAAGAAAGCCTGATATTGGGGCTCCACAGTTTGAGGATATGGGCTCTAGTTGTCAGTTATTCTGCTGTCCTCAACATGGGTCTTCTCTCTGAAGTCCAACCAACTTTCTGCATTGTCCCATAGAGAAGAGAAGAGAAGGGAAAGTAAGAAGCACAATTCTTCAAGTGGTTTAAAAAGAAGGCTGCTGAATGTAATTTTTACATGGCACCCCTATGTGCAAGGCTTAAATTTGTGGGTTTCTTTTGGAAAGTAAGACTGAAGAATTGATTAATAGCTACTGGCTTTCTCAGTCACACTTGAATGATTCTTTTACCTGAAAGTCTCCCTTCCATATTTTTTCTCTTATTTTTTATCCCTTCCATATTTTAAAGTTAGGTTTAAAATAATATTATTGGCTTGCATGTCATGGAATTGGGTATGTTGTTTAACCAACACCCCAGTTAATAATATTTAATGTAGATTTACTTCATACATTGTATTAGCCAGGATTCCCCAGAGAAACAGATCCAATAAGATAACAGAGGGTAAATGGATGATAGATAGAAATAGATAGATAGATAGATAGATAGATAGATAGATAGATAGATATTATGAAAGATTAGCTCACAAAATTATGGAGGCTGAGAAATCTTGGCATTTTTATTCTGCAAACTAGAGGCCCAGTCAAAACTCAGAAGTCTGGAACCAGGGAAATCCATAGTATTAACTCTAGTCTGAGTCATAAAAACCTAAGAACTGAGGGCCAGTGCTATTAGTCTGGGTCTAAGTCCTGAGATCCAAGAACAAGGACTCTGATATCAAAGGGAGGAGGAAAAGATGAGTGCTCCCCCTGAAACAGAGAGGAAAAACTCACACTTCCTCTACCTTTTTGCTCTATACAGGCTCTTAAGAGATGAGATGATGTCTACTGAGTGGCAGCAGTCTTTGCTCTCCATTTCTAAGGAGAAGGTTTTCTTAACTATTTTTTCTTCCCATTTCATGGCAGGTCACTTAATTGCAGCACTGATTAAAAATTTAATGTATATGCTTAATTTGAACTTTGCCCAATTTCATTCTGCATCCATAGTCTGCAGTATGACCATTTCAAATCCCACTGGTCCAGGTCAGCAGGGGTCCTGTTCTTCATTTCCTCTTCTAATATGTCATGAATCCTTATGTTCACTGGAATATTTGTGGATGTTCTTATTGGCCATTATTTGGCCCAGATTTGTTCTTGGGATTCTAAAGGACATCATGCCCACTGCCAGGTCCTGGTAGCCACAGAGGCTGGACATGCTTGATACTGAAACTACTATCATCATGGCTAAGAAAAAGCAAGATTGTTAGTATTTTTGTTACAACAGTTTGTTTAGGTCACTTTATCTTATGACTGCTTTTAATACTCTGTTAATGCTCACCCATCTCTAGCTTCATGATAAATGGACACTGTTTTTCTCTGTATTCTTTTTGACCAAGTACAGATTATTTTTTTAAAGTACAACATTAGCATAATTTATCTATACAATTCCATTTCAGAATACATCCCAGACGCCCTTTTATTCTGCTTCTTTCTGACCATGGCAGCTCTTCCTTTTCTTCCAACAGCTTCAGGCTGTCAAACATTATCCTAGGATCAAAAAATCCAGATTCCAAGGAGAGGAAAGCATGATAATAATAATTACAATTATTATTTACAAATCCTGGATAATGTTTTGCTACCATCAGGAAATTCACAAACAGAATTCTGGTTCCAAAACTCCACTAAGGAAGAAACAGAAGAATCCTACAGTTATTTCTCCTTCAAATCTGCTTTCAGTTCTTTTCTTTGTTATCTTTCTTATTTTCCTTATTCTCGTGAGAAATTTCCACTGACATGCAACTCAAGTCTCATTTTCAATCCATAAAACAATTAAAAGGAAGAATAAAATAAATTACATATGTTTTTATTTCTCTGTTATTTTGTTTTGTTTAATTTTAACCAGTTCATTTGCTACCCCCAAAGACATAGGTTGTGTTACTACAAAAAAGGGAAGGATGCCGGCCATGCAAAATGTATGCATGGAATTCAATGTGGAGCAATCCACTCTCCTAAGATGCAAAGAACAATCATAAAAGAACCACCTCCTGTTCATGTGTTTGTCCTGCTAGTTTTGAAGGTTTGGTGAAAATTAAACTTACTCAGTGACTATCCCTTGTGAAGGGAAACACCATTTTCAGTTTCCCATCTGCATTCAAGCCAAGATGGAATAGTGATAATTTTTATCCTTTCATCAATTAATATCCATATTCGTCTTAAGGAAGAACATATGAGTTATGAGAATTCCTGCTCTGTGGAGACGTTAGAGATGTAGGTGAGGGTGGGCAAGACATTGACCTGTCACCTTGTTTTGGTTCCACAGACAAAATAAATGAGTCAGCTTACCCTTTGTTAGAAATCCAGTAAATAGCAATGATCAGTTTGATCAGTTAAGATGCTCATACCAAGAAACACATTTTAGAAAATGTCTCCCTTAATTCCACTAATTATTCAGAAGCTAAGTGGAAAAGAAAGTCATCCACTTTGCACATGAAATTTTATAACACGTATCATGGAAGAGTAAACATGTTTTAAGTATTCCTTCAATGTGAACATGAATTAAGCATTGGCTATTGGAACAAGGATCATCAAGCCCTCTTAAGACTTTGTTGTAAGGCTTGCTTGGAGGTATTCTTTTTATTTGAATGAAAAATACACAAGAAATTTTTCCAGCAGGTAATTGAAATGTGCACCATTAGGGAAATTGCTTATATACAGAAGAAAATTATGTATACAAAAAACAATATGACTATGTTTGCATGATAATGTATTAAGGGAAGGAGGGGAAAGCCAGAAAGAAATGATTTGATTATAGTAGCTGCCCCCCCCCAAAAAATAAACTTATCAGGAAATTTTGCATCCTTTGAAAACTAAGTGAATACCTTGATTCAGATTTTTAAGATAATTAACATAAAATGTTAGTAGCATGTTGTTTTACCAGACAAGGTATGTCCTTTGAAGAGTATGTTGAAAGTCTTTCAATAGTTCTACAGTTTTTCAGAAATTGTGTTTTAATGAAAAAAATAGAAATAGAAATGTGTTTTATAAGGGCTATAATATCATAATGTGACCTTCTACCTTAAAATTATGATAGCTTGCATTGGCTCTGGTACAGTGTCTCAGATCACATCTAATCACTTAGCAAAAGCACATTTTAGTGTAAAAGGTTATGAGTATGACATCCAAAATAGAGGTCTTTGGGG
Source organism: Enhydra lutris kenyoni (assembly GCF_002288905.1). NCBI lineage: Eukaryota > Metazoa > Chordata > Mammalia > Carnivora > Mustelidae > Enhydra > Enhydra lutris. Next base: position 16,191,205 of record NW_019154109.1, on the reverse strand, counting down.
AACTATATCCTGTAGGAATATGAAATGACCATATTACAATTATTATTTCTATAGAGTTATATGCAGAACATATGTGTATCCTAAATGTAGTACTTTTTTTGGCTGGGAAATAACATTTAATATGGCTAAAGGACTCTCAATTTAGCAAGTATCAAGATATATATAAAATCAGACTGCAGCAATTCACCTTCATCAAATATATTTGATTTTTTTCATTCTTCACAACTGATTTGAAATTTTCTCACTTTGTCATTAGGTTTTCCTGTTCATGGATCTTCTAAAGGATCAAGTTTTATTATGTTATTAATAGTCATTAAGCTTCATGTTCTCATTTGATCTATGTTGTATACAACAAGACATAACAACTTCTGTAGTAGATTAACAACTATTCTAATGGCTGGCATAAACTTAAAATTCTTGTTTGAGATTTATATTTTTGCAGGATGCTATTGAGATTAGATTATTAAGTTTTTACCATTCATGTTCTAAATACAACTTCCTACTTCTTTTAGTTTCCTACTAAATTTTTCCCACTTAATCTTTTTAATGAATGTTATCGGAACTCCCAGGCCATTAACTTATTTCCCTTTTCCCTGTGAAATTTTAACAAAATTATTTAACAAAATAATCCTTTTTTAAAGATTTTATCCATTTATTTGAGAAAGAGAGTCAAGAGATAATGAAAGAGAGCAAGCATGAGTAGAGGGTAAGTGCAGAGGGAGAGGGAGACAAGCAGAGTCCCCAGTGAGCAGGGAGAGACACAGGGCTTGATCCCAGAACCCAAGGATCACAACCTGAAGGCAGACACTCAACTGACTGAGCCATCCAGGTGCTCCAATAAGAATGTAATCCTACTTCCTTACAACCAGATAATCCTGACTCCTTCATTCCATACCTCATATCATTGCTTTCATTCATTTCACTTGTATATAAACATATATAAACTGTGTGTGTGTGTGTGTGTGTGTGTGTGTGTACACACACACATACATATATACATGTAAGCAAATACTTACAAATGCTTATGTATTAAATATTTAATACATAAACAGGGTTGCCTGGGTGGCTCAGTCAGTTAGGCATCTGATTCTTAATTTTGGATCAGGTCATGATCTCATTATTGTGAGATGGAGCTTTATGTGGGATTCAATGGAGCCTGTTTAGGATTCTCTCTCTCTTCCCCTTGTGCCTCCCTTACCATCTCTAAGAAAAAAAATAAGTAAATATACATAAAACATACATATGCATAAATATATATAATATACACATACGCATAATCTACTACATTGTTGTAATTATTCTGAGCCAACTGTTATCTATTAGATCAATTAAAAATAAGAAAAATAAGTTTTTATTTTACCTTAATTTTTCTTTGATATTCCTCCTTTATGTAGATTAAAAAGTTTCTGACCTATATTTTTCTTCTTTCCATGGAACTTCTTTTAACATTTCTTGCAAGGCAGGTCTACTGGCAACAAATTTCCTCAATTTTTGTTTATCTGAGAAAATCTATCTATCTTTTACTATTGGATAATTCTGCAGGGTACAGAATTCTAAGGTTGCAAGTTTTGGTTTTTTGTTTTTTGCTTTTTGTTTTTTGTTTTTTCTCTCAACGCTTTAAATATTTCACTACACTCCAGTCTTGCTCACATGGTTTTTGAGAAGACATTGGATGTAATTCTTATCTTTGTTCCCCTTTATATGAAGTTTTTTTTTTTTTCCTCTGACTTCTTTCAAGATTTTTTCTTTATCTTTGATTTTGTATAGTTTGGAAGTAATATGGCTAGTTATAGTGGGATCCCCACATTCGCCCTGCTATCTTTTTCATCTATATCCAGCTAAGATTCCTTGAGTCACTTTTTAAAATAACCCTTTCTCAAAGCACCAAGTTAATTTGTCCTTTAACCTTTCCTTATGTTTTTTTTAGCAAATTGTCAAACACAGATAATTTGTTACATGATGCTTAGAGTTAGCAGTTAGGAATAATTACAAAACCAAAATATTAATTTCACAAAAATATCTCGACACCAAAACCAATCTAAACTTCAAATTGCAATATTACTTTTTCTCATTGGCTCACTCTCACTCTACAAAAACCATTTGAATCTACTCTCACTAACTTCCTAGATTTGGCCCTCATCTATAAGTCTTAGTATTTTTCCCCTCAGGGAACAAAACAAAACAAAACAAAACTTGCAATCACACAATTATATCCTCAAATCCCTACTCCCATGTATATATCTCATGTGTTTTCTCTTGCAAAATGGGGTGCATATAGATAACAAGTTTCTTCTAAAAGTCTTCTAAGGGTGTCTGATTGGCTCAGTTGGAGAAGTATTCAACTCTTGATCTCAAGGTCATGAGTTCGAGCCCCACAATAGGAGTAGAACTTATTAAAAAAAAGAAATCTTCAAAAAATAAAAATAAATAAAAGTCTACCTTCTACCACTTACATTACCTTTCTGTCTTCTCAGGAAAATTACACATTTGCTTACTCTTCCATTCTTCTATACCTACCAGGTTCTCTCTTGATTCTTTCTTTGAAGACTAAAGCTAGGATTTGTTTAGCAAATCTATCGGTTTCCCTATTTGCAAAAGTATAACATCTGCAAATAATAAATGTTGTCTATTTAATTTGTTTATTTAAATAATCAATTTAATTAGTTTTCTTGTCATACTACATTGATCAGGGAACCTCGTACTGTGCTGGAACATTATGGTCACGGTGCTGGTGATGGTGACAGTGACCATCCTACTTTGGTCATCCCTGCGGTAAGGGCTAATTCCATTTTGTTAGTGATACGGTAGTAACCTAACATAGTGAGCACATTAGCTTGCCATTTTTCCATTTTTGGAAAACTCATACAAGGGTTAAGGCTTGTTGTCTCAAAAAATAGGACAAACTCTGCTATAAGGCCACCAGTACTTGAGGTTTAAGGATGCACAATGGTTTTGACTCAAAATAATTCCTTTCTAATTTTTGTTTATTGATTTTTTTCAGAGAGAGGAGGGAGAGGAGCAGGGAGAGGAGAGAGAGAATCTTAAGCAGACTCCACACACACCAGAGAGCCTGATCCCAGGCTCGAACTTGCAACCCTGAATCATGACCTGAGCTGAAATCAAGAGCTGGATGCTTAACTGACTGAGCTACCCAGGCACCACTCAAATTAGTTTTTAAGTTCACCTCGTGCTAACCTTATATTTGGTGATTTTCTGGAAATATGTCCACTTTGTCATATGTCCATATGTCCATTTTGCTTTAAGATTTATTGTTCCATTTTAAAAATAATAGTTTCTTTATTCTGTCAGTTTTTTTCTGTATCATTCTACATTTTAGTTTATATGTCTTTTCTATTTTTATAATGTAAATTATATATCATATCACTTAAAGTCAGATTTTTTAATCTCCACTACTTTCATTTTACTTACTTTTGCACTTACATTTTAAAGCTGTTATTTCCATTTCTTTCCTCTTTTCTAGACTGTGTTCTTCATCAGGTCATTCCATTTTTCATGTTTACGGGTTGCAGTAAGCAGAATAATCCTCCAGAGATATCCACATCCTCATCTAATCCCCAGTATTCCCAGTGAAACGTTGCTTTACATGGTAAAGGAAAGTGTAGACATAATTGAAGTTAAAGATTTTGAGATGGAGAGATTATTCTTGACTACCCAGATAAAATAGCTACAATAATCACATGAATCCTTAAAAGTGGAAGAGAGTCAGAAGCATGGTATAAAGGGTGTTACTTGAGGAGCTGATGGTTTCTTGATGGGCTATTGTTGTTGACTTTGAAGACAGAAAAAGGGAGCTAAAGCCAAGGCATGTAGTTGACTCCCTAGAAAATGGAAAGAGCAAGGAAATAGACTCTGAAAGCCTTCATGAAGGAACATAGTCATGAACAGGGATGCCCACATCAGGTGCTGATTTTTGTACATAATAAGTATTTACAATTATTGGTTTTGTTATTGGTTTTAAAAATATTGTAATGACAGAGTGACACAATCAGAAGTCAGGGTTTGAACTTTAATATTTAATGAAGTTCAGTTTATAACTAATTCATGGTCACTGTTTTGAATATTATGATGCACTGAAAATAATTATTTGTGTTTATTTCATCTACTTCATCTGGTTTTCAATTTTCTTTTCCTGTGTATTGCAAAGTTACATTCATAAATTGCTTCTCAAGTTGTAAAAAGAGGGGTAGTTGGTTTTGTACACAGCTGGGCTTTCTAGAAGAGGTAGAATTATGGAAAGTTAAGAGACATCCTCAAGACAAAGTAACGATGCTACCCTCACAAAATGTGTTTTTAAAAAAACATTATCTTTACCCTGTGATCACTTTGTTCTTATGCTATGCAGCTCAATAGATTAGAACACTCACTGGTTATGAGTGAGCTTCCATGTCTTCTTCCCTCTTTTTCTCTCAGTCTTCTGAGTCTTCTGAGTCTTCTCATGTCTTCTTCTCTCAGTCTTCATTCACTTATGAGTTCATCAAAGATTATGCCACTGATCCCTAGAACCACATGAGTCAGTGTTAGGCAGGCTACTTATATTCTCCTTTACGGTGGAGACACAGTAAAGACCATCCAGGATAATACGGGCAATATCAAAGGATATGTCTGAAAAATTCTCCCTCACCTATAAGAACCAACAACTTTCTGAATAAAAAACCTGATAGCAGTTCTCACTGAAGATTGATGGAAAGGATAGGAAAGCGGAAGAAAGTGATTTAAAATTTGGTGTTACAACAAACTGTTTTTAGATGTTTGTTGGGGATATTACTACCACTCCATTCCTGATGTTTCCTTCTGTTGAGAGGAAATTTCATAATTAAGGATTGAATATTCTGCTGGTACATTTGAGGACAATAAAATTTGGGATATTTTCATTTTAGCTCCTTCTTCTTTCTCTTGGGAAATTATGATGCTTGCAGTAAATACACATTCTACTAATTAGCTCCTTTGTACAAGGGGTAGGTTCCCTTTCCTGATGTGATCTGGTAGTCTAGACAGTTTGACATTGGACATTTATTCTGAGGTTTTAGCTATAGGAAAACCATTAGCCATGTTTTCCAGTTCAGCTATATCAATATTAAATTTGACATTTCTGTTGTACACATGAGTTTTGTTGTGGTTTCATATTACCTACCAATGTTTCAGGGTTAAGGTGGAAAACAAGAGTGTTTTATATTGGACCACCATAATATTCACTGGTTCCTTCAAATCTTACTATAAAAGGAGCACCTAGGTGTGGGGCCTGTTTGAGATTCTTAATCTCCCTCTTTCTCTGCCCCTCCCCTCCAAATAAATTAATTTAAAAAGGGAGAAAAATTAAGAGAATAAATCAACCTCTTTAAAGATAAGAATCAAGCCTTATGTAAGCTACCTATTTGAATAAAGATGAGGCTATGTGGAATAAATTAGATTCTTTTAATTAAAAATATTAACACCCAAACTGTTGATTATCATCTATAAAAAGCCTGGCCTTTTAATCAGATCTTGGTTTAATGTGTAATCATCTTTAAATATCATTACTTATTTTTCTAGGTTTTTGATAATTCAAATATATATAAGAAGGTTTGATTCAAATAGATTGTAATTACTTTTCCAGATAAAGGTATTCCTTTGGTATCCTGTGCTCTCTTGAAACTACAAACTGGAGATTAAAGAAAGAAGGAACTGTGGCAGTGTAAAAAGGCAGGACAAATCTGTCAGTATGTCAGCTCTACATCTGGCTGGTATCATGATGACAACAGATCTGTTAAGGCAAATGCTTCTCTGACAAGCTGTTTAATTAGAATTACAATCATCTTCCCAGAAATGATCCTTAAAATAAATTGTCTACTGTAAATGGATAAAATAAATAGTTTGTCTCTTCCCAAATCTCTTGAAATAAGAGAACCAAAGACAAAGAGTCTTCGAAAATACCATAATGTTCAAAGTGGAAATGGGGAAAGAGCAGTTAACATTAGATAACAATAAGTGTTGCTGTGATTGGAAGTGGTGTTTTCTTTCTTTTTTTTTCTTTTCCACTTTCCTTTTTTTGGATTTATGTGGATGACTAGGTGATAGTTTATGTCACAAAATATCTTTAAACAGGTTCTCTATTTACAGTGCTTTTACCTCAGTGAAAATCAAGGCAATGAGAGTTTTGTTTTTTGTTTTTGTTTTTGTTTTAATTTAAATGTAATGCAACACAATGTAAGATGACGTGAAAAATCCTAGGTGGTTTAAATCCTGCTACCTACATTTGGTATCAGGCTCACCTTGGGAAACTCATTAATCTCTTTCAAGGTCAATTCCTGATCCCTAAATGATAGACAATTCTTTTTTCATAAGCTGTTTATGAGAATCATTCAACTTAAAAATGTTTCTTGAATTGTTCAGAATAGAAATACACACACACACACACACACACACACACACACACACACACACACACACAGAGTATATAGTACTGGCATTTGTTTTCATGGAAACAAATGTAATTTGGCTTGTCAAGGGCCTTAGGGACACCTGGGTGGCTCAGTCAGTTGAGTGTCTGCCTTCTGCTCAGGTCATGATCCTAGGGCCCTGGGATTGAGTGCCATGTTGGGCTCTCTGCTCAATTGAGAGCCTTCTTCTCCCTCTGCTTGTGTTCTCTCCCTGACAAATAAATAAATAAAATCTTTAAAAAAAAATAAAGGGGACCTTAAAATTTGCAAGTTTAAAGAGATTTAATGACACTTATTAAATAAAAATATTTGTGGAATAAAGAATCATAGAGTCTTGGAATTGTGAAGGACACTATATATCATATTTGCCCAAATAGTAATATGATTATACTCTTTTTAATAATGTAACTGCCAAGAGAAAACTAACATTTATGTCCTAAGGTTTTATACATTCATATTAATATTTTTTGAGAGTCATAGAATTTTACATGGAAGAGGATTCTTATTTATATATAACTTATATATTTCTCTAAGATAACATTGAGATATAATGCACATCAAAAAATAATTATAAAACAAAAATGATGAGTAGAAAAATAAATAGGTAGATATAACATTTTTTTTCACACGTGTCAATGGACCAATTAGCACTGCACACTTCACTGCAGAGATGACTAAAGGCTCTGTGTATTCTCAATGTACTTCTTTGGCTTTAATGAGAAAGAGCTAAATGGAGCATGTAACTTTCCCTAGATTATATAGGAGAACAGATGAAGAATGAATTTTAAGTTTTGCTTTTTTATTGTGTGTGTGTGTGTATATATATACATACACATACACACACACACACCATATATATATATCCTATATCTTCTCCCATTCTGTTGGCTGTCTTTTGGTTTTGTTGACCGTTTCTTTTGCTGGGCAAAAGCATTTTATCTTGAAATCACTTTTGCCTTTGGTTTCTCTTCAGGTCATACAAATCTTTCACCTTTTACTTATGTAACTCTTCTATGATAAATATAATCCTAAAGTTCTTAAAGAGACATTTTTAGAAGAGATAGGCTAATGAAATATTATCTACAAAACTTCTAGAAACCTAAAAAAAAACACTGTATAATTTTTAAGAATACATTACAGATATTTTGTTCAGTTTCCCTTGTTTAGGTTTTGGTAACATATAATTTTAAATAAATTCCCCCTTTTCAATACACTTATATTTTTCTCATCTTTAGTGGTCCCAGCACATGCCCAGTATTCTGGTAATTATTAGGATAAATCCTATTTTTCCTGGCATGGTTTGTTCTATCAGTTACATGGACCAAATAACCAGAGAAAGGAAATCTAACAGGCAAAATCTGATTTAGAAGAAGAGACAGTAATAACCCAGGTGCTATTAATCATACACTATTTCCATTTTGAAACTTCTAAATTAAGTCTTTTGTTTTCACCAATTATCTGTATTTAAAAAAAAAAAGATTTATTTATTTATTTGAGAGAAAGAGAGAGAGCATGTATAAGGGAAGGGGCAGAAGGAGAGGGAGAAAATCTCAAGCAGACCTCCCACTGAGCATGGAGCTCCGTCAAAGGAGAGGGAGCAAAATCTCAAGCAGACCTCCCACGGAGCATGGAGCTCCATCACCTGAGCCAAAACCAAGAGTTGACATTCAACTGACTGAGCCACCCAGACACCCCTCAATCCCTCAATTAGGAGTAAACCAGAAGGAGAGGGTTTTAGAAAATGGATATAAAAGCAAGTAAAGTTTCTATTTCAGTCAGGATGATGGATCAGATAACTTGGCCAAGTATCTCTCTGCAAATCACTTTTAAAAAAAAGAAGAAATATTAAAATCTATTTTAAAAGATATTGCTGAAATAACAGTGAAAAAAAAGGTTTAAGTGGTTAAAAATGAAAGCAAAGCAGGAATTCTGTGATATAAATCTAGCTAGTTCACAAGCAGTTATATTTTGAAGCATTTTGAACTTCAATTTATGTTTTGAAAGTTGTACAATGGTCTCAAGATAAGATATAAAGCCTATGTCCATCCCCATGGACAATCAATAATCATATTTCCAGATGTCAGCTCTGTTTAGGTCGAATATAGTACGGCATGGTAGTCCAGGGTTCCCACTGCATTAAATAGAAGTTTAAAAGTACAAAGAAGTATTAATTTAACAGGGTTTTGAGCAAACAGGGAGGGAACAAGGGAGGACTTGATGAATTAGAACTGAAAGATCAAGGGACATCCCAAGGTGACCTTGGGAAATTTTACACCCCTGAAGACATTTTTGATCCAAGACACAGGCTGAGGATCAAGCATAGCTCACACAGAGATTCTCAAAGATGAAAAAGAGAAACCAGTGAAGATCTTGGTTATCTTGAAGAAGTGTCATGAATAGACTAGAAATTAGAGAAGCCCAAAACTCTGACAGTTTCCCTCAATTTGTTAAATTGCTTAGGCTTAATGCAAAATGCAGTGTTACTAAGCTCAGTCTAAAAAGGCTAGGTGAAATCCATAACAATCTAATAGTACCCAGAAGACAAAGATCCACCAAAAAATGTACTTTTATGTAGAGGAATTATGAAAAAAATCATATATCTATAGTTTATTTTTTTCTATATTTAATATTAAAATGGAAACATCTTCTAAGCAGAAAAAAGATACTTCTCTGAAAGTTAGTTTGTCTCCATTACAAGATATGTTTTAGATTTGGAAGTTACAAGGATGGGAGCTAACATCAAAAGAGCTAGGAGAACTATGATAAAAATCTCCAAGGAGCAAAATTATATCCAAGGCTATGTGGGCACCAAAGAGAGAAAAAAAATTGCCAAGCACCCAGTCAAAAGATCAGGGGGACATGACCAAGGAAGAAAGACAAATCATAAGTCACCAGAGTTTACTAAATTTGTGACTAACTATATCTCTAAACTCAATCTTTAATTTAATTGAATGGGTCAGAACCTCTACCTAGGTGTCACACAAAGACACACATACAAACACACATACAGACATTAACTTTACCCAAAAGTAGGCAGGAAATAAAAATAAATGATTAAAAATTGATGAAAAAATGGAAAAGACATAGAATGGCTCACCTAAACTATAGTGATAATTACATTATATATAAGTTGTATATACCCCCCAGTAAAAGGAAAGGGTCATCAGACTAGGCAAGCCAAATTACATACTCTCTACAAAAACTCAGTTTAAATATAAAGATGCAGATAGACACAAAGCAAAAGAATTGAAAAGTTAATTCTATTCTAACTTAACTGATGTGCTCCATGGTTAAAAAAAGGTCATCAGGTGAAAAATTTTTATAATTAAATGAAGAGGGACATTTCATAATAATAAAGGAAATGGGTAGTTCATCAAGAAAACTAAACAATTTTAAATGCATGCCTGAAACCAACAGTAAATCTTCAAAATATATGAAGCAAAGTTTATGTAACCAAAGGGAGAAAGAGTAAAAGTCACAATGAGAGCTGGCAATTTTAGCAACCTTTCATCATTAATTGATGAGGCAAATTTATAAGGGTAGAAAAGATTATGAGAACGATATCAACCAATACAGGACCTAAGTGACATTTCTAAAACACTATAAGAAACAAATTCAGAATATATACAGAATATATATTCTTTTCAATTGAACACAAACTTTTCTCCTGTATAGCCCATACAAAAGATCATAAAACATATCACAAGAAACTTCAATAGAATGAAATTACACAGAACACATTTTCTTTTACTCAAGTGATATTAAATTAAAAATCAGCAGCAAATATAAAATAAAATGAAGTGAAAATATAAGTACAAGTATATACAGATGGCTAAAGTAAAAAAAAAAAACTGACAAATTTTATCTTTGTAAATAGAATTCTTAAAAAGTATAAAGAAAATGAAAGTGAAAATGAATTAAATACAAAAGAAACACTGTCAAAAAGCAACAACAACAAAAAAATTGGTTCTTTAAAAGTGTTAGTGAAATTGACAACTCCCTAAGAAGGCTATTTTCAAGAAAGGGTGAGTGGGAAAGACAATTGTCAGTATCATGAATGAAAGAAAAGACTGTGAAACTTATAGAATGTCTGGTTGGAGAGCTCACTTGAAATTTTCTAGCGAAACAACATTTAGTGAGTGAAAATTATAAAGTAAAATCATTTAAAAGTTACTGGAGATTGGTCTAAGGCATACAGCAAGTCAAAAGCATTTTTTTCAAGGAAATCTACAATATCTTAGTTTATAGCATTTAAGCTAGACCTGCTCTCATCTCCAACCTAGCTGTCTGTGTTGCAGAATTTCAACTATAAGTGGATGTGGGCAAGAAGATAGGAGATCCACCCCCCCCCCCCCCCCCCCCCCCCCCAGTTCCCAGACATAGAACAGTAATTTCACATTAAGAACAGGTCACACCTATCTTCCACTGCATCCCCAAGAATCTGTGTTGCTGGACTTCTATTCCAGGAGGGCAAAGTAGAGAAAGATTAGGGCTTCTTTCCCCATCCAGCTTCTGCTTTCAGGCTTGAGGCTCTAACTCAGGAGTGGCAGGCCAAAAATACCTGGGACTCAAAAAGCCAGCTTGCCAACCCCCTCTTATAGGATAGAGGTTCCATGCTCAGAAGTGAGAGATGAAATGATGGGCTGCCATCCTGCAGCCCATGTTTGCGAGCATGTTGGAGGAATCCCTGCACGATGGCAGTGCAGTTTGCTGTGCCTTCAAACTCGAAAGCTTCAAACTTCAAACTTCGAAATTGAAAGCATCCTCCAAGGCACTCAAAGGTCCATCAGAGAAGTAAGGAAGCTTCTGATAGTTCTGGAAGCCAAAGTCTGGAATAAGTATCACTGGACTGGTAACAAGGCATCAGAAAGGTCATATTCTCTCTGGGTTTACAAATTCAGAAATAAATATACTACTGTTATATAAATTTCTTAATTAAAGAATAAGCACATGAAGTTGCAATTTGTATTTGAAAATCAATTTCACTTGACATGTTTAGTGGATTTCTTTTTTACTAATGTTTATCTTCTAAGACTCACTGCTTTACTATGACTATTACATTTTATATCAGTGCATGTAAAAAAAAAAAAAGACTCACACAAAAAACCCCACAAAACCCTATGCTTGTATCAACCCTAGCTTTTTGAACAAATTCTGATTTATTCTGAGCATAAGGTAGTGGGAACAAAACTCAAACTCTTGGATAATTTAAAATACTTCACAGGACAGTGCTTTCTCTGGGTGTTTCTTCTACCTGCACTAAATTCCCCTTGTTGTGCTGAAGGATGCAAAGACGTTGCTGGATACTGTCCTCTAAGGGAGAATATAGAGCCTCAGGCTGAGTAAAGGGAGAAATATCTCAGCTAATTTTAAACAAACATATACAGAATTTCCCATACTTCAATGTACTTGAGTAAGAAGAGGGAATAGATCACTTGGCATAAATTCTATGATATGTTTTATCTTCTATCCTGAAAAATATTTTGCAGCTTTAACGCTGTTATAGAGTAACTTCATTTTTTTGTATTTATTTTCCCCTCCTCTAAGGCATTGGGAGTGGAGACATAAGGATTACATGTGCCACTTCTCACCACCACTTGAAAATCTGTCCTTAGAACACTCTCAACTGTGGAGTATTAGGAAGGAGAAGAGGGTACACCTCCTTGAGGATCTCCAAAATTGAAATATTTTGAAGGGGTGTGTTGAGACTTTTTAAAAGAATTTAGAACTTTTAAATGTATATAATAAGTTAGGCTTTAAAGTTTTCTCTTGGCAAATGGATACAGCCTGAAGACAGAGAAAGATGTTTACCCAATGGTACAAAGTAACTCACCAAAGGAGTTAAACGTTAGGTTTAGGGAAGCATTCTTTTTTGTATAAAAATATAAACTAGGGTCTCTCTGTTTTGTGTACACCCTGGGAGCTGCAATACAGTGGCTGTAGTAGAATACATTTTAAAAGTTAGATTCATATTTTAAATGAAGGTTGTCAATTCTCAACCAAATTTTACCCAATATACCAAAAAGATTGTGATTATATACCAAGGATATTTGAATAAATAACAAGGGAGAAAATACAGCTTTTTTTCAGGTAGAGAAGAATGTTTTCTAAACTTTAAATTTCTGATAAACTAGCTGAACTTTTTGGAGGAAAGCATGTGATAATAGAAAATGCTTCACTCCAGTTAGTAGCAAAATCTGTGCAAAAATGTAATCCCAAGGTTCACATTTCTTATTTTTAAATGGCCAGGACTTTAGTTTGTATATATCTATCTATTGGCTGTTATGATCGTAAGTGTGTAGCTCAGAGTCTATTAACTATTCCTATCCCCTATTTTATAACTCAGAACTGAGGAACTGTCATTCATTCCTGAGGAAATCCAATTGTGCTGCAGAAACTTTTCTTCTTTTTTAAGTACCATTAAATGTGGTAGCCATATGCCACCTTTGGTATAATGAAGAGTTAGTGTGACCCTGGAAATTCAAAAGCTGAGTATATAAAACATTGATACAGGAACATAAAGCAAAGGACACATTTCTTTGCTATATGTACCTGAAGGCACAAAGTTGAGAAGCAGCACATTGGCAAGAAAGTCCTTTGAATACTTCTGGATTTTGAGAATTAAAGAGAAGAGCAGGACATGAAAACTTTGCAGAATGTAGAATTGAATCAATTACAAAAATTGACCAATTTCACACTGGTAACTGTTCTAAAAATCTGTAGTACTGCAGCAGAATTTTTTTTTTCCATATCAATGGTAGAGCTATCTTTATAATGAGTCCGAGAGATACAATTTTAAAATACATGCAATTGTAGATTTCATTATGCATCATCTGAATCAAATGAAATATATAGACACAGAATGCTGCACAGGAATGGTACAGCATATCTGACCTTTATATAGACAATTATGTCATAAAAGTTACAGTAAGCTTTGAAGAAATCACTGAAAATTGTATGTATTCAAGCTTTTTGGTGGAAGTCTTATGTCCTAGAAAAAAAGATCTTTTCCTTCTTTCTCTGACTCCAAAAGCAATTTGTAGCAAGCTTATGTATTTAAAGGAACAGCAATAACTCCTTAATATTTTGGGAGGGTCCAGCAATAAATGCTCAGAAATGTTGAATATTTTACTCACAAAAGAACAGGAGAGACTTTAAGCCAGGTGACAGTTCATTTTGTCATTGAGGAGTCAGGATTAAAGACCAAAGAGAAAATAAAATCTAAAATATATAAATATAAGAATAAATACTGGATATAAGTGCTATATAAATAATCCAAACTTCATCCATGCAAAATGAATGAAGGGCCTATGTCTAAAATATAAAATAATAAAAGAAGAGAGATAATGTGTACATTTAAAAATTTTAAGTTATCCAAAGGAGACAGAGACAGAATTTTATTTTAAGGAGTTGAATTATCCATGACTTGGTCACGGTTTATAATTCTTTTTATGTGTCATTGAAATCAGTTTCCTCGTATTCTGTTGCCAATTTTTGTGTCCATATGAATAGGTCCTATTCGTTTAAAGCTTTCTTTTCTCAAGATGCCTTGTCTGGTTTTGTTATTCAGGTAATACGGGCTTCATTGAGAGTTGGAAAGTATTCCCTCCTATCTTTCTGAAGTCTGTGAAGAACTAGTGTTAATTATTCTTTAAATATTTGGTAGAATTTACTAGTGAAGTAGTCTGGCCCTAGGCTTTTCCTTGTATTTTTCAAAGACTAATTCAGTCTCTTTACCTGTTACATCGCTGTTTATTCACATGGTCTGTTTTCCCTTCGGTTTTTGTTGTTTGCTTCTTTCTAGAAATTTTTATGCTTCATCTTAGTTGTGTAATTTACTGTCATATAATTTTTCATATAATTTCTTTAGAATCCTTTTTATTGCTCTAAGTCTGGTTAGAAGTAATGTCCTTTGATTTCTGATTTTGTTAATTTGAATTTTTTCTCTTTTATTCTCAATGGAGCTAAAGGTTTGTCCATTTTAATTTTTCAAAGAACTAGCTTTTGGTTACATTGTTCTTTTTTATCTACTGTTTTTCTCTTCTCTGTTTCATATGTCTGAGGATCTATTCCTTTCCTTCATTCTTTTTTGTTTCTTCTTTGGATTGCATAATTTCTATCAATCTATATTTAAGTTCAATAATTCTTTCTTTCTCTGTTTCAATTACTGTTAAGCTGCTCTAGTGAATTTTCATTTCAGTTATTGTGCTTTTCAACTTCAGAATTCCCATTTGATTTTTTTTATAATTTCTTTCTCTTTATTGATATTATCTATTTATGAGATATGGTCATCGTATTCTTTCCTTCTTCAATCAGGATTTCCTTTAGTTCTTTGAACATGCTCCTAATGGCTATGTGAAGTCTTTCTCTGTTCGATCCAATATCTGGTTGCCTTCATGGTCAGTTTGTGTTCCTTGATTTTGGAAGGGGGTTGTAGGGGCCAAATATTCCTGGTTTTTTTTTTTTTTTTTTTTGCATATCTTATAATTTTTGTTGAAAGCTAAATAGCTTACATAATATATTGACTAGCTGAATTATTTTAGTAAAATCTATTTCCCCACTATAATGGAAAGCCTGTCCTATTATTCTTCAGTGGTAACATTCTTGAGTATGCTCATAATTACCTTATGATACCAGTGGTTTTGGCAAGGCTCTCTATCTCTTTTCCTGGCACTTCGTAACTTTTAAGCTCTGCTAATTGCTGGCTAATTGCTCTCATTTTCTACAGTTCTGTGGGTGATAAATTGTTTCACAGAACGGTCTAATCACATTTGCGTTTTTTGGAAAGGATGGTTCCTGGGATCAGTGTTTAAGATTTGTTTTAACCAAAGCAAAGTTATTTCAAGTTTTTTTCCTCCATTTCTCTCTAGCAAACTAGCTAGTTTACAGTTAATCCTGTATCATTCATGATTCTATACATCTTCTCCTAAGTCTTTCATCACAATTGTTGGTAAGAATATGATTAGGCTTGAACTTCTCTGTATTCTGTGGCATATGAACTCAGTCCCTTTGGGGGAAGGATTGGAGCTCTCTTCTAAGGCCCATTTCTCACTTCAGAGAACATATCTGAACCACTACTTTGGTGCTAAAGCGAGTACAATGGTACAGTTCTGAGTGACACCCCTACTTAGGAGCTAAGAGTTTGGTCCATAAGAGGTGGCAGCCACAGGTCTCTTAGTGGCCTAACCTTAGTGTGGAACCTTCATCTCACATGCCAAGGCAAGGGTGATTTGGCCCATATTCTCAGCAGCATCACACCCAAGTAGAGCTGCTATTCCACAGTGGGAACTGGGCAAAAGACAGGAACTATTGGCTGAAGTATTCAGAAGGTACATCAATACCAGGTAGCTGGGTGGAGGATGAGGAATGTTGATGTCCTGCCCATCCCAGGATATAGTCCTCTGACTAGGATCTGGGCATATAGGGAGACCTGGCTCCTTGGCTGTATCATTCTACACTGGAGTTTCTGTCTCACTGCGATGTGTGGAGGGGGCAGGTTGGTGGACATAGGTCTTGATTCAAATACAGCAGGACATGGGGGAATCACTTTGGAGTGATGAGAATACTCTAAAACTAGACTATGGTCAATTATATATTTATAATGGGTAAATTTAATGTTAAGTCAATTAAACCTCCATAATGCTGTTAAAACATTAATTTTGCAATATTTCAGTACTATATGGCTCTAGATTTTATGAAGCAAATAATCCAGAATAGGGAAATAACCACTGATAATCTCCTAAATAGTTTTTGAGAAATGAGTTTGATATTATGCTTTTCTTTCATATCCTCAAAAGTGACTTTACAGACTTAATACAAAAAAGATTGAATCCCCCAAAGAGAATATTAACATTACAGATATATTCTACTCTGTGGTCTCTTTTATTGCTCTTTCATCCCCAGATGCCAGATTTACTAAATTAAAATTTCAAAGAAAATTACAAACTTCAAATCCCAATCTTTAAAAGTTTACTTTCCCTTCACTTCTTTCACTATTTCCAAATTCTCAAAATGGCATTTAACTATAATAAAAGTAAATGCCTCTGTCAGCAGATGAATATTTCAAAAATTGATATTTCAAAGTAGTTTGAAATTTAGTATACATTCTTTATAAAGTGAATTCATTTATATATAATAAAAGCATCTGATATTTATCTCCTCTTTTTGGGGACCTTATATCTCTTCTATTAGACTGCAAGAATAAACATAGTGTCTCTTATAAAATTAGGGAAGTTTAATGGATTGGGGAATTCTATTCATACTAGAATTTCTATGTCTACTTGGTGTCAATAAGTAGAGTACATCTCACTGATTGCTAACCTGAATATTTTCATTTTTGAAATAAGCATTGTTAGGCCACTTTACTTCTTTTCTCAGAATTAAATAAACTTTTTTCAAAAAAATAAGTGCAATTTCTAGGTATATAAACTTGGACAATATATCCTAAGATCCTACTTTTATACCTTTAAAATGGACATTGATTCTACTGTGATGATTAAATAAGATATAGTTAATATATCTAGCCCAACACCTGGAAGAACTGTAATTACTCAATGAGTATTTAGGTTTCTTTGTTTTGTGTTTTCTTTCTGAAGGTTCTAGTTGTATCTAGAGAAATAACCCATATTTTTAAAGTGTGCTCTTTTAATGATGTAGCTGAGAATAGATATTTTAAAGTAAGTGAACTTTTAAATTTGAGGTTGAGTTGAATCTAACAAGATAAAGCTAAAGAGAAAGTATTTACCCAAGGACAACATGAATCAGACTATTGTTTAGAGAGAACATGAAATCAACTTGAAGGAAAGTTAAGGCCAGATGCAGAAAAAAAAGAATTTCTTTTTACCATTCTTGTGTGAAGAATAGGTGCCAGAAATAAATAAAAGAATAATGAAGTTGGATCAAAACCAACAAAAATACAGGACAACATTTTAGGACTATTGCCATAACTGTGAGAAAATCTGGGGATCCATTTTCATAAAAAATTGTTGTGCAATAGGTTATGATACAAACAAGTGATACCACTAAATTATTCATGGACTAAGTAGACATTTTCCAGACCCGTGCTGAGCTTATTAACTCCCAAAACTGTCTTTGCCCATTCATTCATTTTGCCTTCTATTTCTAATCGTCTACATCCACATATCAGACGCCAAAACTTTGACACCAAAACTTCTCTCATCAAATAAGCCCTGACCTGCACTGACTTCTGAACCAGCACTTCCTCCAACATTCCCAAATTTGGAGCACTCACGATCTCTAACCTAAAGAATTGTGATAATCTTATTATTCTATTTCTAGTTTCTTTCTTGTCTACCCTTTTTCACATTAGACAATATTGCAAAGTCTGGAATTTATGTTAAAAAATCCCAGTGTTTACAGTGACGGCAGTGCATATTTGTGATTGTAAATTATAAATTACATATTCAGAAGACTTTGAGAGTCTGATAAGGTAATTTTATTACTTAAATTCTGACTAAAGAGAACATTGTTTATCATAAAGTGTATTAAAATGATTTAGCATTGGATTGAATAGTAGTGCTCATATTTTACAGCTGATAAAAGATTATTTCCACACCTCTGCACTGGGATGAGTGGAGGGTACACTCTTTAGATATGTATTTTATGTTTGATCTTCCATTCAGTCTTTTAAGGATTTTGTCACCTGATCCGCATAGAAAGGTGGTTAATTCTGCTGTCAGAATGCTTATATTCTTCTGAGGAAGGGGAGGAGGGGGAAAAGGGGAAGAAGAGAGAGACAAGAATATTATAGAACTTAAGAAGCAGTCTCTTAAACTTATTTTGGCAAATTTTGGTCTGATATTTATATTTATTATGTCACTAAGAAGATCTCAAGTTTCACTTAGCCTTAATCATCTGAGACTACCAAATTGGCTTAAGTCAATGTAAACTTCAAAAATGTCAATTTAGACCCTTCACCAAAGATACAGATAATATTTTTCCATAAATTCCATAATATTCAAGGCTCTCCACATTTAAGTTTTGTCTAAATTGTTTGCTTTCTACCGCTTAGTTCACTCCTAGGAAAACCTTTGAATAAAATTATTAATATGTTTATCACAATTTAAATTAGAAGAGTTTAATGTCTTAGGGACATATTTTACTCCATCTGTAAAACTCAATATTTAGAGTTTGATTCCTCTGAAGGAATTTCCAGGCTAATCATGGCAGAACTTAATAGGACATTATGAACTGTCTTCATTCCCCTCACATATATGTGCCTCTTCATTTCTACCAACTGGGTAAGAAAAATTATGTATTAACCAAATGCAGATAATTCTGTGTCAACTCTATCATTTTAGTGAGGATTTTATATATATATATATATATATATATATATATATATATATATATATATTTTTTGTGAGTAAGAGAGCGCCTCTCTGTGCGTGTACACATATAACCCTGAGACCAAAACTTTAGCTGAGATCAAAAGTTGGACACTTAACTGAGCAACTTAGATGCCTCTGAAGATTATTTTTAATATACTATGTTCTACCATCTATTTTATTTTCTATGTTTCTTTCCAAACTTAATTTAATTTTTGTTTTATATAAACAAAATCATTCTTATCTCTGTGAGTCTTATTTTACTGTTTTGTTTAATAAAATGATGGTGATTATAAAATGATGATGATGCTGGCAGTAATAACTACTACCAGTAAAATAAAAGTGTTCTATAGTTAGTATAGATATAGTTTTATATGAACTGGTTATAAAATTTCTATCTCAGAACTTTTGTCACCCCAACTTCCCTTAATGGGATGTGACTTCTTCTTCTTAATGGCCATTAAATTTGTATTTCTTTTGCAACACTTAATACTTTAAATTTGTTTTTCAGCATTCACATTCTTGTCACCACCATAGTATTTCCACCTTTTTAACATACATGCATGAAACGTAAGTTCACTTGCATCAGTAAGTATAAAAATTGCCCTTGAGAGCTTAGACCCATTTACAAATTTCAGACCAAGAAAGGAGCAAAAATGGCAAATAGAAAATTGAAGCAGGCATAGATATTCTCTTGCCTGAGAGTAAATCATGGTTTCAGTATTGCATGGTTATAGAAGAAAGGTTGCTATTTTTTGTTTGTTTGTTTCCAAATAGATAGCATCCAGAAGGTTCAAAAAGAGTTTAATGAGTGGTTGTCAGTGGAGAGAGGTAGGATGCTATTTGTTATAAAATACTAGACAGTGTCAGAACAGTCAGATAGTCACATTCAGACTTAATATTATGAATATATGTCAGTAGGTGGGAGTACTTAAATTCCATGTTATGAGTTCAGAGTTCAGAGTTTTTAGACATAGTTAGGAGCACTTAGGTGGAAAGTGTCTCTGAATAAATTTTAAGATTAAGAATTTGAATGAGGTCTTGTACAATTAGGACTAATAACAAAACAAGGCCCAGGGTGCCTGAGTGGCTCAGTGCGTTAAGCTTCTGCCTTTGGCTCAGGTCATGATCTCAGGGTTCTGGGATCGAGTCCCTCATTGGGCTCTCTGTTCAGCAGGGAGCCTGCTTCCTCCTCTCTCTCTGCCTGCATCTCTGCCTCTCTGTGATCTCTCTCTCTCTGTCAAATAAATAAATAAAATTAAAACAAACAAACAAACAAACAAAAACCAACAAGGCCTAAGACCAATTACTAGAATCAGGGCATAAAAATGGTACCCGAAGATCTGCAAGGATGATTATTTCACCTGAGGTGATAAATAGTATTTCTTAATTCCTTCTGACTTAAGTCAACCTTGAGTCAAGACAGTCTTCTGGAGCCTAAGGAATGGACTAACTCTGGAGTGCCTAATAAAGATTCAACTAGTAGCACAGAAGAGCTTTGAGAGGTAGAATCAGTCAGATGTCTTTAAAAAAAAAAAATCCTCCTCAAAAGGTCTATCAAGCTTTTATCCCTATAATGTTTTAAAATGGCACCTGAGATATGGCAAAGGTTTTTTTTTTTTTTTTTTTTTTTGGAAGATTGAATCACATTAACTTTAATAAAAAAAAAAGTAGGTATCATTGAAGATAAGCTTGCAAGAATATCTTTCCTTTTGTTACAATTCCTTTATAATACATTTTCTTTCAGATTTTATTAAATATGAGTTTGCAGTAAAATACTTTTTGATCTTCATTCCTTATGCTTTTGAACACCTCAATTCTACTTCATCTTCCCCCTAAGGTTCGAGTCTGAATTTTTTCTCACATATTAAGCAAAGTGAAATTGACATTAAAGCCAGGGAAACACATCTTGTCTCATTTATACTTATATTTCAATTCTTAAAGCCAGGGGGTAAAAATGCACATGAATGAAAGCATCTTTTACTCTTTCTAATACACCCACTAAAGTTATTATAATATTTTTTACATATTGAGCAAGACTGTAAGACTTTTTAACTTAAAATCTTATTTTAATTTCTCTTAGTATTTTTATAGTCTGAAGAATACATCTTATCAAAACTGGTACTTCTAACCATGTGCTTTAATATATAGAATTATGAACTTGGAACCTTTAGAAACAAGGGTAACAGGAAGGAAGGAATAGAAGTGTGGTTAAAGTGTTTGTTAATTTGACATCAAGTTAACATACAAACAACTATCCATGAGATTAATATGAATCCCTTTACATATCAAACCACTGGAACATTCATTCACATTTTAAGCAAGGTCATTTGAGTAAGAACCTAAAAAAGAGTTGGCTATTTTATTAATTTCAAGTAACTCTAACAGGGTTACCTGGATAGCTCAGTCAGTTAAGCATCCGCCTTCAGCTAAGGTCGTGATTCCAGGGTCCTGGGATTGAGTGCCACTTGGGGGCTCCCTACTCAATAGAAAGCCTGCTTCTCTGTCTCCCTCTGCCCTCCCCCCACCGCTCATGCTTGTTCTCACTCTATCTCAAATAAATAAAATCTCTTAAAAAAATCAAGTAACTTTAACAATTTTTCTTTAAAATAATTCTATGTTAGTATTTGGTATTTGTTGCTTTATTGTCTTATCAAGATATATTTTTAAATGAATCCAGATGACTTATGTTTTTGAATCAATTTTTATCATTTTTGGCTTTATTGTTTATTATAATAAAAATTTCCAAGTTAAATTTACATTTATTCACATTTAAAGTAATTCAAAATGTGATTTTACTCTAAAAGTAAGTGAAAACAAAACTAAGAATAAGGTAACTGTTGATTATGTATTGGCTATCATGAAATTAGGCAACTTTAATTTAATCTACCAAATAGGTAAGCTTCATTTTAACATTATATAATTTGAGAGCTTCCAGGACTTAGGTTTTTTAAATTTCAACCCATTTTTTTTTTTAAAGATTTTATTTATTTATTTGACAGAGAGAGCTCACAAGTAGACGGAGAGGCAGGCAGAGAGAGAGAGAGAGAGGGAAGCAGGCTCCCTGCTGAGCAGAGAGCCCGATGCGGGACTCGATCCCAGGACCCTGAGATCATGACCTGAGCCGAAGGCAGCGGCTTAACCCACTGAGCCACCCAGGCACCCTCAACCCATTTTTTTATGTGTGAAATCCAACATATTGAAATTCCGTCAAGGTTGAGAAAATTGCCCCAAATTAGAGAGCTAGTTAATTATCTAATGATATGAAGAATTGAATTAATGAGGAGATTTTCATTTAAATAAAGTCCTAAAAATTACTACATTTTGTAAGTGAGGGAGGAGGTAAAATATGTCTTTTAACAGTTGGAATAAAAGCACTCTTCATATGAACACCACTGTGAAGAATGTATTAGTAAGTAGCTCAGGGATGATGTTAAAAGCCCAGAGTGTATTTGGATAAGAAATGAAGCATCAGAAACACACACACAACCTCTATATCTATATAAATATAGTTATAGTTACAGATAGAGGTACAGTGGTAAAGTTGCTTTATGAGGCAGAGTTTGAAGAATTTGTGGGGTTTGGTATTTTGGGTTTTTTTTTTTATTTAAAGCTGATGAAAGAAATGAGTTTAGTCCATAATGGCCGAGAAAGGAAAACAAGAAAAGGGATAATATAAATCTGAGGTTTTGTGAAATGAAAGGCTCAGGGAATGCTCCACATTGAGATGGTGAGAAAGAATTTTAATAACATGGATATTGAGTTCAAAATTTAAATGGATGCTTAGGTAATTAAGTACTCCCTACACACACACATGCACACAATCGTTTTATAAAAAGCATTTGCAAGTGACCATAAAGACCATCATGGCCATCAGACTCCTCAGCTTACCTGGAAAGCTCCTGTACTCAGGCCCAAGGGTCTTTGCCTGGACATTACAGCCCTCATCTCTAGCTTCTGGCTTCTAATATCTTTGTGATGAGCCTGAGGTGTTGCCATGGAAAACAATCCCACGTGGTCCACCAAACTCCGGCTGTTTTTAGGTTTGTGTTTGGCTTGTACATACTATTGTGTGGCCAGGTTTTGCTGTAACCATATTCAGAGATTAACAACCCATAACTCACAAACACCCCATGAAAAGAGAAATCAAACAACTTCTGATGGTATTCCATGACTTTGCCCCACTCAATCCTGTATTGATAAAATATGAGATTTGAAATTTAGGAGTATTAATTATCAAGCCTCTCCTGCTTTCTCCTATAGCCTATGGGCAGTACAGCCAACATTATATACTGATCAGCTAGAAGTAAATAAGAAAAAAGAGTTTTAAAGAAGGAAAACTATGGTTTAAAGTGCACATTCTCTTCAAGTAATGGACCAAAGATCCGTACGAGGACACACATAATAGATATAAAGGAAAACACAATGATTGTAAAATAGTGTCTTCTGCAACAACAGGGATAAGTAAATCAAAAATAATTAAATTGTACAAAAGAAAGCACAAATAAAAGAATACTCTATGTAGTTCCACTTAAATAAAGTTCAAAACTAATCTATGGCAAAAATTCAAAATTGTGGTTGCCTAAGGCAGAGGGATTAAGTGGATTAGCTGGAAAGGACCATGAGAAAATCTTCTGGAGTGATGGAAATGTTTTGCATCTGAATTTGGGAAGTGGTTACCTGTCAGCAGTGGGCTAAGCATGGCTTCCATGCTCTTGAGAGGCACTTCTTATATAATTAAAATGATTTTGTGAGCCACTGGTTAGACCACTGCTAGCTTGAAATCAGCCATGGGGACAGTATTTAAACCATGAAAATCAATAAATATTATAAATCAGTCTTTTTTTTTTCCCTAGACAGCTTACCAGTACATCCCTGAATACATTTGTCATATTCTATCACAGCATATGCTTAAGATTCATGAAGTTTCCTGTATATAAATTATGCCTTAATAAAACACTAACAGTGAAAAATGGAGGAGAGGGGGAGGAACTTACTCTGGAATGGGCCATATAAGTGTAGTCTTGGGTTTCTTTGATTTTATAATCCAGGAATGTACAATAGCCAAAAACAGTCTGTTGAAGGGCCTGTGATTTGAATACAGCTTCCGGGGCTCAAATTTTTCCCCCATTTACATGATCTCTGAAAGTTATTTAATTATAACTCAGCTTCCTCCTCTGCAAAATAGGAAATAAATTATTATCTACTATAACAAGAGATCATGCAAGTAAAGGGCTTTAGTATTTCCTGGCACATGCCTAACACTCAGTAAATGTTATTTTATTTTTAAAGTCTGATTTCTCATACTGAGTCAGTGTGGAATGGAACAGATCTAGCATGCATGGAACCAAAGGCCAGGAGGTAGCAGAGACCCACACTTAACCTTCCAAGTTATCCAAGGAATGCACTAAATTCTCACAAAGTCATTAGGCATATTCAATAAGGTTCAACAATGTTGTCTCTTTTGCAAAGGGCAGAGAAAACTAACCCGATGATTCATTCACAAATTATTTTTTGTAATGTGAAAAAGTGTGCATTGTCAGTTATTCAAGCGTACCACCGATTAATAGGGTGAAAATATCTGTGATATGAATTAATGTCAGCATTTATAAAAGTAGCATCATGATTAACTAGTTTTGGAATAGATATTATATAATCAATATGTATGTTCAATTTTATATTATATGATGCATATTCAATTTTCATTTCAATATATATTCTATTCAGTTTTCAATTGAATATAATATATTATATATATTTATTCAATATTTAACATTTATATCAATATTAAGAGACCCTGAGATCATGACCTGAGCCAAAATCCAGAGCCAGATGCTCAACAGATGGAACCACTCAGGTGCCTCAATCCACGAGCATTCTTAAATAACCATGCTGAGGAGCACGTGGGTGGGTTGGTTGGTTGGGCATCTGCCTTCCACTCTGGTCATGATCTCTGGGTCTTGGGATCAAGTCCTCCACTGAGCTCCCTGCTCAGTGGGGAGCCTCCTTCACCCTCTCCCCTGCCCTCCCCCTGCTTGTGCTCTCTCTCTGTCAAACAAATAAAATCTTTTTTTTTTAAGATTTTATTTATTTATTTGACAGAGATCACAAGCAGGCAGAGAGGCAGACAGAGAGAGAGGAAGGGAAGCAGGCTCCCCGCTGAGCAGAGAGCCCGATGTGGGGCTTGATCCCAGGACCCTGGGATCATGACCTGAGCTGAAGGCAGAGGCTTTAACCCACTGAGCCACCCAGGCACCCCAAATAAATAAAATCTTTAAAAAAAATAATAATCATGCTGAATGCTGAACTTCTCAGACTTTGCTTCCTGAGATATGCAACCTGCTAAAAGCTTTAGTAACAAAAATAAATTCTTATATTTGCTGAATGATTATTAGGTGTTAGATATCTTGCTATTTCCTGTGAATTTTATTTCTAAATCAATGCCCAGAGAAAGCTGAAGAGGTGCTTACAATACTCATTTTAAAGATGGGGGAGATGAGGATTAATGAAATTAGATAAGTTATCTAAGGTCAAACAATCAGCTGCGATTCATACCTAAGTCGTTTGAAATCAGCATGTGGATTCTTAAACCATTATTATTATTTCCAAATACTACTTTTTTTATAAGTAGAAAAACTCTGGGCACCGGGGTGCCTTGTTCCATTAAGTGACCAAATTTTGGTTTGGGCTCAGGTTATGGTCTCTGTGTCAACCAGCTCTGTACTTAGCAGGGGGTTGGCTTGAAGATTCTCTCCCTCTGCTCCTTTTCCCAATTGTGTGCATGCACGTGCATGATGTGGACTGTCTCTCTCTCTCTCTCAAATAAGTAAACAAATCTTTAAAAAATAAAAGTAGAAAAACTTTTCTCCAGAGCCCCTGGGTGGTTCAGTGGGTTAAGCCTCTGCCTTCAGCTCAGGACATGATCCCAGGGTCTTGGTATTGAGCCCCGCATCAGGCTCTCTGCTCAGCGGGGAGCCTGCTTCCCCTCTCTCTCTGCCTGCCTCTCTGCCTACTTGTGATCTCTCTCTTTCTGTCAAATAAATAAATAAAATCTTTAAAAAAAAAAAAAAACTTTTCTCCAAAAAGTGTTTTGCTCATATAAAGACAGAGTAATTTATGCCACAGAATACATGAATAATTTGGTAAAGTATTACCATCTAATGAGAGTTGTTCAGATGTAGATTATTAAAATATGCAGAAATTGATTCAATTCATTCTATGCAAATCTAAATGTATAGCTTCTACACTATAAATGAGAGCATAAATAGTCCCTTTACATTTTTATAAATAATTTTTAACATGGTATGTTTAACATTTTGTTCACACCTTGGTTTTGTGTTTATAAAACTATAAATATCTCTTGAAAGCTGGCAAGCTTTTATGTTAAGTGATGTTAGTGGCCCATGGTTTTAAATTTTGACGTGAATATTTAAGGCTTATAAAAATGACAGATGGATTAGAGCCCAATGCTACTAAAAACTACTTATTTTTTTAAATAGGAAAAAAAAACAATAGAAAAAGAGGAGGAAATCCTTAACTTTGTGTTAATAAGAAAAAATGACTGCTTTTTGTCAATGTGAAGGTGCAGCATTTTTTTCTCTTCTTTTTCTTTCATAAACCATCAAGTTGTGGGGAGAATGATAGCACTTCCTGATATTGCTATTCTTACTAGCTAGTTCTATGGTATCATAATAGTGACTACAAATAATTTTCTAAATTTATTAGCTCACTTACAAATGTCATGCAAAACAAAAAAGGAAAATGTAAAAACTATTTCTTGATTACAAAATTAAGCTCTCAATCTAATATTTCTACCATTGTATGTTACAGACCTCTTGTCCCTAGCTGCTTTCAGGATTTCCTCTTTGTCACTAAGACTTGTAAATTTTACTATTAGATGACAGGGTGTAGACCTATTTCTATTGATTTTGAGGGGAATTTGGATGCTTGTTCCCCTTGCCATATTAGTTCTCTATTATAACTTGCTCCAATATACCTGCCCCCCTCTCTCTTTCTTCATCTTCTGGGATTCCAATTATTCTAATATTGTTTCATGTCATGGTATCATTTATCTCTTGAATTCTCCCCTCAAGATGGGGTTGGGAGGGAGACAAAGCATTAGAGACTCTTAATCTCACAAAACAAACTGAGGGTTGCTGGGGGGTGGCGGGGGTAGGGATAGGGTGGTTGTGTTATGGACATTGGGGAAAGTATGTGCTATGGTGAGTGCTGTGAAGTGTGTTAGCCTGATGATTCACAGACCTGTACCTCTGGGGCAAATAATACATTATATGTTAATAAAATTAACTAAAAAATTAAGCTCAATTGCCATTTGTAATGAAAAAGTCATTTCCAATTGCTATAAATTTCTGATGCTAAACTTTTATAAGGATGTACTTGTGTTCTACAATTCATTGTTATTAATTTTTAAATTAGAGTTTCTGAGTCTTAATCTTAGGTTTCTTTGTGATTAATTGCTTGAAAATATGATATATTCCAGGTTATTACAATTCATTTTAATGCTTTATTATTTATGTGTGTTTTCAGATTCTTGTTTCTTTTTTTAAAGATTTTATTTATTTATTTCACATAGAGAGATCACAAGTGGGCAGAGAGACAGGCAGAGGGAGAGGGGGAAGCAGGATCCCTGCTAGGCAGAGAGCCCAATGCAAAGGCTAGATCCCAGGACCCTGAGATCATGACCTGAGCCGAAGGCAGAGGCTTAACCCACTGAGCCACCCAGGCACCCCTAGATTCTTGTTTCTATTTATGCTCTTAATCAGGAGGATTTCAGTGATGAGCTAGTGGAAATTCACTTACATAAGAACAACCCAAATCCTCATGAAGAATGTGGTTAGGAGAGATTTTGGTCTGTCAGTTAAACTTTTAATGTACCAATATCAAATGTCTTACAAAACCAAAACAAACAAACAAACAAACAAACAAACAAAAAGCAACACTACAATCAAAACTAATAATTTGGAGATTAAAGATACTTTAAGAAAGTATGGAAATTATCCTATATTGTCTACAAGGAAATGATGGATCTAAATTAATATTACTATTAGACCATTTACTCTATGTTTAATACATACCTTAACCTGCACGACGAAAACACTACTATTTAATGAACAACTTTTACTAATTTCCAGATAGAGTAATAGGTGTTTATAATCTTTAACTTGTTGAATAAATACATTCATCGTGACATGGTAGCCTCATTTTAATTCACAGGGTAACCTAGTTGGGATTTAAACGTAGGTCATTGTGAATTCAAAGTTTATTATATTTCCACTGTAACACATAACACCATGTAACTAGATTGTTCTCAAAATAATGAGCACAATGAAAATTATTAAAGTTATTTTGCTTAGTTCATAGTCTGAGGTCTATGATTACTAGACTATTGATCATGCAATAATTTCATACCCTCAGTTTGGTTGGGAACATGAGACACCACTAAAAAGTACAGTTTTGATTGACTTGTTATGCCCATGGATTTGTCTGTGTCAAAACCACAATAAACTCCAGTTAGTATTTTCTTGCTCCTTATGCTTATTCCACTATAATCTTGATCTTACACTTTTTTTTTCTTAGAAATGATAAAAGTTCACCAAAAATGACTTAAAATTATAATGATCTTTACGGTAAATGTATGACCTGTCAAAAAATACATTTAAGAACAATTCTAGAAAAGTACAAGAGTGAAATACCAAACACTCAGTGATCAGATTCCTTTGATTTGTATGCTAATGCTTCAAAGTGAAATGATCCAGTATTATTTTCCCTCTCCCATATTTTCTAAGTGAAAACCAAATAAAAAATCTAATTCTACCTCAAATATTCTGAAACCAACCCTCTTCTTTCTCTCTCTCTCTATATATATTCATATATGTATGTGTGTATAAATATTATATATAGTATATATAATTTCACGAGCTTTATGAATCTTTCTCCAACTGTAAGTTGCCCAGTAATTCATCTACTTGTGAAGATTTTATTTCTTTGGATACATCCCCTAAGCAAAGTGAGCCAAATGAGTTAAAAATATCTTGAAGGTTTTTTTTCTTAGGAAAAAGAAAATCATATCCTGGCACAATAACTTCAGAATTTATGAGTCCAGAAGGAAGACCTATAGGAGTTGAATTTATACCCTAATCTGAAATGATGTTCTATCTTATTTTTTTTTAAAGTACTCTTTTTTTTTTATTTTATTTTTTATAAACATATAATATATTTTTATCCCCAGGGGTACAGGTCTGTGAATCGCCAGGTTTACACACTTCACAGCACTCACCATAGCACATACCCTCCCCAATGTCCATAATCCCACCCCCCCTCTCCCAACCCCCCTTCCCCCATTAACCCTCAGTTTGTTTTGTGAGATTAAGAGTCACTTATGGTTTGTCTCCCTCCCAATCCCATCTTGTTTCATTTACTCTTCTCCTACCCCCTTAACCCCCCATGTTGCATCTCCTCTCCCTCATAAAAGGGAGATCATATGATAGTTGTCTTTCTCCGATTGACTTATTTCACTAAGCATGATACCCTCTAGTTCCATCTACGTCGTCGCAAATGGCAAGATTTCATTTCTTTTGATGGCTGCATAGTATTCCATTGTGTATATATACCACTTCTTCTTTATCCATTCGTCTGTTGATGGACATCTAGGTTCTTTCCATAGTTTGGCTATTGTAGACATTGCTGCTATAAACATTCGGGTGCACGTGCCCCTTCGGATCACTACGTTTGTATCTTTAGGGTAAATACCCAGCAGTGAAATTGCTGGGTCATAAGGTAGTTCTATTTTCAACATTTTGAGGAACCTCCATGCTGTTTTCCAGAGTGGTTGCACCAGCTTGCATTCCCACCAACAGTGTAGGAGGGTTCCCCTTTCTCCGCATCCTCGCCAGCATCTGTCATTTCCTGACTTGTTAATTTTAGTCATTCTGACTGGTGTGAGGTGATATCTCATTGTGGTTTTGATTTGTATTTCCCTGATGCTGAGTGATATGGAGCATTTTTTCATGTGTCTGTTGGCCATCTGGATGTCTTCTTTGCAGAAATGTCTGTTCATGTCTTCCGCCCATTTCTTGATTGGATTATTTGTTCTTTGGGTGTTGAGTTTGCTAAGTTCTTTATAGATTTTGGACACTAGCCCTTTATCTGATATGTCATTTGCAAATATCTTCTCCCATTCTGTCAGTTGTCTTTTGGTTTTGTTAACTGTTTCCTTTGCTGTGCAAAAGATTTTGATCTTGATAAAATCCCAATAGTTCATTTTTGCCCTTGCTTCCCTTGCCTTTGGCGATGTTCCTAGGAAGATGTTGCTGCGGCTGAGGTCGAAGAGGTTGCTGCCTGTGTTCTCCTCAAGGATTTTGATGGATTCCTTTCTCACATTGAGGTCCTTCATCCATTTTGAGTCTATTTTTGTGTGTGGTATAAGGAAATGATCCAATTTCATTTTTCTGCATGTGGCTGTCCAATTTTCCCAACACCATTTATTGAAGAGGCTGTCTATTTTCCACTGGACATTCTTTCCTGCTTTGTCGAAGATTAGTTGACCATAGAGCTGAGGGTCTATTTCTGGGCTCTCCATTCTGTTCCATTGATCTATGTGTCTGTTTTTGTGCCAGTACCATGCTGTCTTGATGATGATAGCTTTGTAATAGAGCTTGAAGTCTGGAATTGTGATGCCACCAACTTTGGCTTTCTTTTTCAATATTCCTTTGGCTATTCGAGGTCTTTTCTGGTTCCATATAAATTTTAGGGTTATTTTGGGAACCAATATTCTTACTGTTAGTGTGGGTCGTTACAAATTAGCAAGGAAGAAAGACCAGAATGATTTAAATGATACTTAATTAGATTTGAAACATCAGTATGGACATAGTATTTATCCTACTATTGATACAGATCTTTACATGGAGAAGTATTTATAGATATGTGTACATACAGGGATTAGCATACACACACATAACCCCTTACTCTGTTAGCTGAGACGTTCTAAAAGCACTGACATCCAAGTGAACACAACGAGCACCAAGATATTTCTTTCCTATACAATTTACCAATAAAAGGAACCAAATCTCTTTGGAGAGATGGCTGATTTTAGGACTGGAAATACACAAGATTAGCTTGAAGCAATTTATTGTGTTAAAAAGTAATGAAGTACTAACAACAACAACAAAAACCTTGCAATGGAAGTAGAGTTCAACTGAAGTGGATCCATGTCCAAAGCTGGAAAAAAAAAAAAAAAAGGAAAGAAAGAAAGAAAGAAAAAGAAAGTCGTATTAGTTCAGAACCCAATTTAAAAATCACCACGCATAGATCCATACTGATGAACATTTATAAAAAATAAATAAATGAAAGAGAATAACTAAATCTCCCATCCAATAGAATTTCAAATAAGGGGCTCCTGGGTGGCTCCATCATTAAGCATCTGCCTTCAGTTCAGGTCATGATCCCAGGATCCTGGGATCAAGCCCTGCATCAAGCCCCCTGCTCAGTGGGAAGCCTGCTTTCCTCTCTTCCACTTGCCCTGCTTGTGTTGCCTTTCTTGCTGTCTCTGCCAAATAAATAAATAAAATATTTTTTTAAAATTCCAAATAATTTAGGTAGATACTCTAACTTCAAGGACATGATCATAATTCTCTACCTTATAAGTGTGGGTTGCACAAAGTGATTTCCTTCCAAAGTTTGTAGTATGGATGGGGGACAAACAGTAACTTTAAAGTGGAAAGACTTAACAAACACACCTTAGCCAAGTGTTTAGCCAAGAAAAACATCAACAATTATTGATAAGGTTGACAATATGTACCTTTGATAGAATATGATGAGAATAACACTTTTTCTCTGTGATCCTATTTCCCCCAAATACATAATAACCCCATATAATAATGAAAAAGCAGTAGACTAACCCCAATTAAAGATATTCTATAAACACATGACTATTACAACTCAAAACTGTCCAGGTTATCACCAAAAAAATAAAAAGAAAAAAGGAAAAAAAGGAAAGTCTGAGAAACTGTGATAGTCAAGAGGAGTCTAAGGAGACATGACAATTTAATGTAATGTGGTCTCCTCAATGTGATCCTGAAAGCAAAGAAAAAAAAAAAGTTAGGTTAAAAAAAAAATTGGGAAGTTTTTAATAGTAATAACATGAAATGCAAAATAATAGCTATGACAAATATATAATATTAATATGAAAAATAAAGTTGTAAATATATAATCTTTTTGCAATAAATGAGTAAAGATAAAAAATACAATCAAAATGACATATAGAAAAACTATTAAAAAGAAAAAGTAATATTACCGTTTCCAGGTATCCAGAAACAAGCTTTTAATGATGTCCTTAAGTGAAAGTTATCTACCTTATTAAGCTATTTGCTTTTCCATGGTTGTTGGGTCAGCAGTCAACTTCAGTGTGATAGCTGCTGCTGGTACTTTTCTAATTAAGATTCTTAATGGTTGTATCTTACTAATTCTTGTTATTTGAAGATGGCTGATGTCATTTCAGTTGCTAAGTGTACATCCAAAGATAAATGTTGTTTAATTTAACTGTTAATTAAGAGAGCCCCATGAGATATGTTGCATTGAAGATCAAGAGCAATCTATCTCTGATCAAGGAGACACCATAGTCATGTAAGGGATGATTAGACAGTCGGCGAGTAAAGGTAGCCTGTACCTATTAATGAATACAGGAATGATTATACTTCTTACATTTTTTCACAACAGTTAGTTTGAAATGTAAAAGACTGGAATATATTATGAATACAGATACTTGTAGTGCATAAACCTACTTATGACTTGTTCTTACCTCTATGATTTCATCAGATGTAATCACGCAGGGCCATGACAGCTAAGGAAATTATTTTAAAATATGAGATTTCAGGGTGCCTAGGTGGCTCAGTTGGTTAAGCAACTGCTTTTTGGCTCATGTCATGATCTCAGGGTCCTGGGACTGAGCCCCATGTCATTGGGCTCCCTGCTCAGTGGGGAACCTGTTTCTCCTTCTCCCTCTGCCTCTCCCCCTATTTGTGCTCTTTCTGTCTCTCTCTAATAAGTATAAACATCTTAGAAAAAATTTAAAAGAATATGAGATTTTAAGGTTGTTTGGTAGTTCAGCTAATTTATGTTTAACTTCATTTTTTCTTCATATGTTTTATTTCTTTTGTTCTTTCCTCTCTTCCATATCATTGAGCATAATCAGTACAATCATGTTCCTGAGTAAGGGGCAATGCTTTGAGTCATTAACATCTAACTTTCCTAGTAAAATGTATCTCTTCATTGTTGAAGAAGTAAATCAGGATAGTCCCAAAATTTTTATAGTTTTTCAAGACACTGTGAGTGTCATGGTTTTCTAAATAGGCAATTCTTTAAACATACACAGGAACACAGTATATATTCATTGATGCATTTTCATAACCCATAAAGGGAGACAGTAATATAAAATCATTTAGAGATGCTCAAATCTTCCTTAGGATAGGATTACTGTCCATGTGCCACTTTTCCAGCTTTCCCAGCAACATTTTTTTACAAGTGAGTCACTGAATTGTTACTACAGAAATCCAGCAGTGTTCAACTCTATTTTAAAAAGGTTGTTTAGTGGAGTACTTTAACAAGTGTCTACTTGAGGTTATCTGGTTCCAATACACATTTACCTATTTTGCCAGATTATTTCCTCTTTGATCTGACAACTTGATTTTTCCAAGAGATTTTTCAGACTCAGGAGCCAGAGGTTGTGCATTTAGGTGAAATCTATAAAAGTTTTTATGGATTTGTCTTTGCAAAAAAAACTTTAGGTAGAACAATTTATTTAGCCTAAAGATTTGTTAAAGCATGTTCTTCAACTCCTATATTACCTCTTTCATAGTCAGCCATCAACATTATTTTTAGTATGCAATATTTTTGTGAGTAACATAAAGATATTCAGTAATTCACTGGGACGCCTGGGTGGCTCAGTTGGTTAAGCAGCTGCCTTCGGCTCAGGTCATGATCCCAGCGTCCTGGGATCGAGTCCCACATCGGGCTCCTTGCTCGTCAGGGAGCCTGCTTCTCCCTCTGCCTCTGCCTGCCATTCTGTCTGCCTGTGCTCGCTCTCTCTCCCTCTCTCTCTCTGACAAATAAATAAATAAAATCTTTAAAAAAAAAAAAGATATTCAGTAATTCACGTATTTATTGTCCATCTTGTAACACAGTACCTGAAGAGGTTAACTAAAATTTTTGTTTCTAAAGCACTCCATGAACTGTATCAACAGCATAATTAATATGAGGATATATTTTTAGCCCCACACTTTTAACAACTAACTTGTCTTGTACCAGGAAAGACCACAAGTCTGAACCAGTCTTAGATTGGTCCATATTAATGCAATATTAAGAGGACTTCTCTGTATTAGAGTACCCCCATAATGGTACTGCATACCTTAAAAATTATGGTTTTGGATTTATAATAGATATCATTGAATTTCAGTAAATCTTTGGAGCATGCTTGCAATATTTACATTTGTTCCCTTCTAATTCTTAGAGAAAAGAGAACTTTTAGATATTTGGGGGGAAGAGTTATGTGTTTTATACAAAGATGATTTGTTCATTTTTTAAACAACTTTTTTTTAAAGCTCTTTGAAAAATGCTCAGGCACATAGAAGAGACCTTCCAATTGGGTGATTTCCTTTTCCAATATATTTATTAATTTTCCTAACTAAATCCCCTATTTCAATCCTGAGCATATTTTGAAAAAAAAAAAAAAAAAGAGCAGAAATATCCCTTTTATCTTATCAGTAACTCATATAGCAAACTATTGTGCTATAGTATCCCAAAGTCTAACTTTGAAGCCTCCTATTGATTTATCTTTTTTCACTGTAATTTTGAATATTAACCAGTTTACCTTTAGATAGAAGCTTCTGAAATGCCTTTATGTTGTGTATTTATTACTTTTCTCATGTTATGAAGATTTTTTTATAATTTAGGCATGATTGGGATATATCCTTTCTCTTCTATATCCTACCTTGTTTTATTTCAACATTTTTCCTATCTGAATCAATAAATTATGAAGTCAACTATCTCACGTAAATCTTATAGTCTAAGATTAAAAGTCCCTAGGAAAATCCTAAATTCTCAAGCAAGATTTTTAACTAACTTCTCCCCCCCCCCAACCCCTTTAGGAAACTCTTTAAAGATCAAAATCTTTTGCACAGCAAAGGAAACAGTTAACAAAACCAAAAGACAACTGACAGAATGGGAGAAGATATTTGCAAATGACATATCAGATAAAGGGCTAGTGTCCAAAATCTATAAAGAACTTAGCAAACTCAACACCCAAAGAACAAATAATCCAATCAAGAAATGTCTGTTCATGTCTTCCGCCCATTTCTTGATTGGATTATTTGTTCTTTGGGTGTTGAGTTTGCTAAGTTCTTTATAGATTTTGGACACTAGCCCTTTATCTGATATGTCATTTGCAAATATCTTCTCCCATTCTTTCAGTTGTCTTTTGGTTCTGTTAACTGTTTCCTTTCCTGTGCAAAAGCTTTTGATCTTGATAAAATCCCAATAGTTCATTTTTGCTCTTGCTTCCCTTGCCTTTGGCAATGTTCCTAGGAAGACGTTACTGCGGCTGAGGTCAAAGAGGTTGCTGCCTGTGTTCTTCTCAAGGATTTTAATGGATTCCTTTCTCACATTGAGGTCCTTCATCCATTTTGAGTCTACTTTCGTGTGTGGTATAAGGAAATGGTCCAATTTCATTTTTCTGCATGTGGCTGTCCAATTTTCCCAACACCATTTATTGAAGAGGCTGTCTTTTTTCCATTGGTCATTCTTTCCTGCTTTGTCGAAGATTAGTTGACCATAGAGTTGAGGGTCTATTTCTGGGCTCTCTATTCTGTTCCATTGATCTATGTGTCTGTTTTTGTG